>NW_027526203.1:351242535-351262009 GCF_048455015.1 Haemaphysalis longicornis | reverse complement strand
CTAGCAATAGACAGATTTAGTTGGGCGTTCCGGGCGTTAGCGTATTGCTGGGCGTAAAGCGGAGCGTACGCTCGTCGCGACGCGCCCATGGATAGTTTTAGTACAGCGTTTTTCGTAGCGTGCGCTAACGCTTGTGGCGCCACCTGTTGAACCCAACGCGAAGTACCCAATTTAACCTTGCGGCGCCACCTGTTGAACCCAACGCGAAGTACCCAAATTTAACTTTTTTACGTGGCTAACCAAGGCAAAGTAGCTGGGCGGCGTTTCTTTCTTTTTTTTTTTTTAATACGTTCACGCTGGTTTCGATTGTAAAAATCTTGCAAGTACGATAAAAAAATACCCTCTTACCTTCATTCAGTATATATGATACACCCGTCGCGATTGTTTTGCTCAACCGCGCGACGCCGAAGTTTTGAAGCAACACGCAGTGCTCGGGATACTCACTTTATTCAGCTCTGAAATATGGCAGGACCATGCGACAAATACAACTGAGCATGGCATGCGACGCTAATGCGACGCGCAAAATGAAACAGCGGATAGGCTGGCACGGCGGTTTAGTGATACACTTCACCCGGGTGTAGCAACTCAATAAGATACACGATGAGTTCCTATTACTCACTTCCTCTTATTCGTGGAGTCCAACTACAAATCCTTCACGTTTCACACGGTAGCGCAACGTCCTCGGCTCGCACCCGAGGGCGCGACGACGGCGCAGGCGAAAATTCTTGAATTCCCTAAATGGAGGCCGCCGATCTGCACCAACACTGCACGCATTCCACCGCCGCGACACGCACACAAACACCGCCGCCCGCTTCGGGAGCCATCCAGGTTGCCCTTGGTCGCTCATTTCTGGTCTGCATGCCTGTCGGATCTGAAACGTTGTCGCCCAACGAGAAAAACACGCGACGGTCCGCGTTTTCAGTCGGGGAACCTCCTGCCACGACCGGCCGCCGACATCGCCGAGGCAGCAGCCATTTTGAAAGCAAGGGGCCTCCCAGCAGGTCCGCAACGCCCCGCAAGCGCCCCGGAGCATACGCTCCCAGCCGTTGCGTGCGTAGCACCGCATCGCCGGGGCGTTTACGTAGCGTACTGCGCATGCGCAGTCGCGAGCCGCCCCGCCGGGGCGTACGCTCGTCCGGAGCGCGCGCCCAACTAAATCTGTCTAATAACAGAGCCCAATATGCCGCTGCTCAGCGCGGCAAGCTTGTTGCAACAAAGCTGAAGTCGCTCGAACTAAGCAATAGAGCCTGTTATTAATGCGACGATTCCAGCCAGGAGGCATAAGACTGGCAATTCAGTTAGATTCGTGCAGAGGCAGTGTAAAACGTTCGGCGTTGAAACGGCATTGCAAAGCTGCGCGCGGGATGGCAACTGTTGCCCCCTATCCGGCCCACCGACTGGCAAGTGAGCGCGGACATCACTCAAATTTACCTCACCCAAAACAAAGGGGGCCATATTCACGGTTCCGGAGAGAGAAAAAGTGAAAGGAGGAGCTCCGGAAGGCGAAGCCGGGGCGCGTGTATCACCAATTCCTCTATACGTAAGCACTGACGTCATGCTCCGGCTTAATCGCTTTAACACCGCTGTCGCCGTCACTTATTACGGCTGTGGGCGTTTCGCTTCATTACGTTAAAACATAAGAGGCATTCCAATGTATGCTCTGTGTCTTCCGTGCGTACAGTGTTGACCGGTACCCGACTGGGCACTTGCGCATTCGTTCCGATAGGGCGGACTAGTCCTCCTCGCCGTCCTGTCCCGGTACTGACGGTACTGACGGTACGGACGGAGCACACGGAATGCTAAAACCCTATTATGTCGTGGGTATACGCGCGCCTCGACACCGCAGTGTACGTGAGTCGTTCATTGATCGCTGGTACCGCGGAATATATGCGCTCACCGGAAAGACTGCTCTTCGCTGGCTAGACGAGAAAGCGAAGAAGGTTGACTGCCCATTTTGCCTTCGCTCATTCTGTCCCTGCAGCAAATCTCCGTAGACTGGGTGCGATAAGTAGTAGTAGCCGGTGGACGAAGCTGGGAGAGCCGAGCCGTTCCCGGCCTTCCGAAGTGCCTTTCAGCTAATTTCATCCCGTGACGTGGCACCTAGTTTACATCAGCGCTTTTTTACAGCGAAGCTTTATATGGCTAGGCGAAAGCCGACCTAGGTACGCCGAAAACTATTTATTCGCACCCCGACAAGCACGCGTGGAAAAAAAAAACTCGTTGGAGAGGAGTTAGAAGTAAGGGGAGAGAGAGTGGCTGGGTTCGCTTCGCTTGCCTGGGTTTGCCTCGCTAGTGGGCGCGCAGCGAGCTGCTGCAGCGTGAAACACAGGTCAGTCGATTACAGCGGGCAGGGCCGGCAAAAGGAGCTGGCGGAGCAGAGTCAACGTGGCAATGGCAAACACTGGTCACACATCACTTGGAAATGGCAGGTCCACGCGTCGTATACGTACTTCCGAGGAGCCGGCAGCTTAGTCAGCGACGCCGCGAGCAGGAAAGGAAACAAAATAAAATACAGTAAACACGAAACGTATTCAGGTAAACCTGGATGTAACGCAGTTGACAAAAGTGCACAATTTTTCGTTACATAGAGGTTTTCGTTACGTGCAGGTTTCGAGTTAAGGCTCGCGTGAATGATGCAGGAACGAAACCAAAACGCTAGACATGAGTGAAGGTGAAATCACCCTTCAAGTATTTATTTCGCAGTGGAAAACGGCGTGCAGCTGCTCCTGCTGCTTTTGCACGAGCTTATAAGCACTGAACGGAACTTCACTAACGTAACTTGTGCCGTATGCTGATAGGGCGCCATTTCGCGAACTTGATGCTCTTTTCCGCGCTCAAAATTGTTGAGAGGGTGCTAGCTGGGATGTTGTTCCGAGCGGTGACACTCTTCTTTTTCGCCGGCGGAAACGGCATTTGAAATTGTGAGCTTGTCTTTAAAAGACAAAAATTTTCGTTTTGTGATAGCACTGAGGAACCGATACCACAGATAGCAGTGGAGACGCGCGACTACACGCCGGCAGGTAGGCCTAGCCCCTCAAAACTTAAGTCTCGGGAGAAAAAAACGTGAAGTGTAGTTACTCTTGCTGCCTAGTGCGGTGTCATGATACACAATCAAAACCATAAAAGGCTGCTACGTTGACCACGGTATGACACTAGCCGCTCGGTTCGTCACCACGTCCGTGTTTAAAGGAGTACTGACACCAATTTTCGGCGTTACTATTATTGCACAGTTCGCTTCCTTTACTCAACAGAATACCCTGGCTGAAATATGAGCGGCCTGCGACGCGAAGAACACACTTTAATTTGATCTCATTCATCGCGCTGACGGAACAGCACGCGGAGCGGCACTCAGCAAATGGACATCAGCGTGACATCATCCCGTGGTAGCCAAAAGAAGCGACGCGGACAGCGCTCGTCAAAAACTCGTGACGTCACTTCATGCGCGCGGCCGGCGGCCCCGCGAGCGGCGAGCGGGCGCCGGCTCATTCACAAATTTCGGGTGCGCGTAGCCAGAGCTACAGGCATAACCGCTGTCCAGAAATGCACTGTTGGCAAAAATAAAGTTCCACACGCGGGAACGGAAGCGATAATACAGCCCGGAATCGCAATAGAAGTCGCCATCATGATTTTTATTGAAAGCGGTAATCGAATTTCCGCCGCAATGCCAAGCCTCAGCTGTTCAACTCCGGCGGCGGCGCGGTCGAAACAACGCCCCTACTGCTCTCCGCAGTGTTTTGACATCCGCACAAAGCGGTGAAGTCGTGCCGGGATCCTGTCATATGCGTCTTTCGGGCTGAAGACGCGGGAAATTTAAACAAACGATTTTCAGGCCGTTCAGTGTCGCGCGCTTAAGTATTTAAAGTGCTGTTTCGGGTTCCCCAGACCAGTAAGTATCGATAAAAGCAATAAAAAAGGAACATAAAATTTTCGTGTCAGTACTCATTTAAGCCATCCTAGACGTTATCGTAGCTGCTGGCTTGATATCGTATAGTACTAGTATTAGCTAAATTAGTACATTCCTCGGACCGATTTTTCAGTAAAAGCGATTAAAACAACGACTGATCAGCTTAGCGTCTTCGTTACATCAAGGTCAACCATAGTCCGGCTTCGTTAAAAGAGGTCACGAACACATGGGCTTCAATGGGGGTGCCAATGGAGGATGGAAAAAACTTCGTTAAATCCAGGAATTCGTTGCAATAGAGGTTCGTTAGATCCAGGTTTAACTATACTGAGAAAGACTTTTATGAACCATAAGGCATAACACACCGGTAAACACCGGCCGCACGTTACAGCCGCTGGTTTGTCATCTATACGGAGTGCATGGGCGCATTCTTTTTTTTTTTTGATCGACTACCTGAAAATCACAAGTGAAGTCGGGATTGTCGGGATGTAATTCTCACGTTGCGAACACAGTACGACAGAAGAGCTTTTTTTTTTTTTTTAACGTGTGCGCAGGCAAAAGAGAAGCGCGCAGGCAGACCCCGGAAACGGAAAGGCTACGGAGGTTTCGATGTTCTGAAAGTTTTTGACGTGAGTGAAGAGGTAAAGCAGCGCCAGAGAGATAAACTTGCGGAAGAACTCAAAGACATGACTGCAGAATACCAGGAAACGGATAAATGCGATATCCAAACAGAGCCGGTCGCCGCGTTCGAGACGCACGAGAGCTCGCAGAGTTCTCGAACTCCGGCGACACAGCCGCCAAGCCCCGAAGAAACCCCGTTGCAGGATGAGAGGGAAGATGTTTCATTGTCTGGTACCTCTGCTAGCGGCGTGTGTGACGGGATGGAGAAGGCGTTGCAAGATGTTTCATTGCCTGGTAGCTCCACTAACTGCGTGCGGGACAGTGCGGCGAAGGCGAAGGGCTTGTCCTGGCATGCAGACGACGCTGTTACATCCGGCGACAACGAAAGTTGCACACCCAAAGAGAGGCGCCCGCTCAAGCGGCGAGCACCCGTGCTTTACAGCTCAAGGAGCCAGTCGAACGCGGACGCCGCTATCGTCGGTACGGACGGTGGCACCGGTGGCGGGGACATCAGTGATACCGCCGGCCTTAGAGGCACTGAACAACTGGACGTGCAGCTTCCCGAAGTCCCGTCATCGGCAAGTGCGCTACTCTTTAGCGACTCCAATCAGAAGGGTTTCCAGGGGCCCAAACAGAGCGCGGAAGCGGCACCGTCGGTGTCGCTAAGGCAGGGGAGGGGGAGGATAAAGCGAGGACGCCGCCTCCGCGAAAGCTGCTCAAATAGCCGGAGTTCGAGCGTGGAGTCAAGCTCGAGCTCTGGAGAAGACGGCGGTGACGTTGGACTCGCGGCACCGAGAAGCCGAGCTTCTAGCTGCCAGGCGGCCGGCGACGCAGGTAGGTTCTCTTGAAGGCCTATATTCAGAGTCTGTCATCCACTCCATGTGTATCCTCGACTCGACTTCGTGGAGGATGCCGCAATGCTTTTACATGCGAAGATCACTCTCAAGGATCTCCTCCACTGAAGGCTCGAGTATAGAGGAGGTATTGGGAATACGAGGGCTAGTTAAGCCAAAAGCCTGCTTTGCGGTTGTGATGCTGGTGCGTCGTGTCTGTACCACGCGGTTAAACTATAGATTATAACTTGAAACATTTGACACTCGTACGCTTATGCCACATTGAAACCTACGGTCAAATACAATTATGCGCTATATTAAGGGTTAGATGGTTACGAACACCGCTTGCGACGCATAACGCTGTTTAAATATGCTTATCGGTAACGTCACCGTTATGCACCTATAGATTGAGCCTCCAAGCTGCAGCTGCTAGGGTGTCCCAGCTATCATGCACCAAGATTTAAAAAAAGATCAATGGCGTTACTCGAAGAAAACCTAGTGCATAATGTTGGCAGTACTGTGGAGAAGCTGGCAGCATACTAATTAATTGTAATTATCTAACTCGAGAAGTACTGTCCTAATCACTGAAGTGTCAATGGGGCATTTATAGGTACCCACGAGTGGAACCTAACTGCGGTATTTTCAGTGACGAACTAATTGCGTACACATTTATTCTGAATGATAAAGAAAAAACCCGTGAAATATGAAAAATACCACGTGACGGCGCCTCCGCGCGTGGGCGGGGGAGGGAAATAGAGGCATTTGCGTGGCGCAGACGGCAGAAGAATGATTGTATTTCGACGACATTTGGAGCGAAGTGAACAGATACGCGGCCAATTTTTCGAGAAGTTGCAGTAGCTCGGCACGCATGAATATTTCATATTTAACGTTCTTTACCTGGTCTTGCTGAATCTGAGTGCCATGTGGCAACACCGGGCAATCTGTAATGAACCCGCGCCGAGTCGGCGGCACCGTTTTCGCATAACCCACTCTCGAGGCACAGCCCTGCACCCATGGAGGAAATTTCTCCGGCCCATTGCAGATGGACGGCAGCAAATATATTCTCTTCGCCTCTGGTATGTAATTGTTTTATTGAAGTACCAGTGGCAGCTTACGACGCACAACAGGGGAGTTTGGCGTTCCCTGCCGATGTCTCTACTCCCATCTCATTTCACCCCCCTCGCTCAGGCTCTCCGTCTCCGTCCCCCCTTCCGTCGCGGACAACCTGCGGTCACGTGATTTAAAGGGAGCAGCAATACAAAATGAAACGTTTATTTAAAAGTTCGGGCCTCTGGTAACTTACCCAGCTAAGTTCAAGTTCCGAAAGACGTTTTGTTTTTGTTTTTTTAGAGGAAAAAGATAAGAAATATTTAAACATTTTCATATTTCGCGCTGCACTACGTCACCATTTACGTAATCGCGGGAATACTAAAACGGTTATTAGCGTATCATTGTTGCCTGCACGTTATCACTGGTGAGGTAAGATCAAACAAAACTAACGACATCCCTATAAAATCTCACAGCCATGCTTCTTGGTTAAAAACGTGAGATCTCCGACCAAAGGTTTATTTAAAAAAAAGGACGTTTCGACTTTTATACGGAACAAAACAAGGGTTCCGTTTGGAAGCCGAAACATCTGTTTTTGCTAATAAACTTTTGGTCGGCAGTCTCACGTTTTTACTACGAATCTTGTGGTGATGGGTCGTACTCGGGCAATCCTCCGCACGCGGCTGCTGTGTCTATACGGCGCCGGCGTGGGAGGCAGGCAAGGCACAAAGGCAACCGACACAAACACTCAAGGGGGTTTATTTCAAGACCACCCAAACACTCCCGTCTTCAACATCCTCGACGGGTCTCGCGTTGCTTGAGCTGTCGGAGTCGTTAGGGGTCGGGAAGAGATTTTCAAAAAAAAAAAAAAAGTGTTGTGTGGGTACTTAAAACTGTGGAACCTTGAAAACAAACAATGCATACCCGTTTCGTTGCCCGATATCCACAAATAGGAAAAAAAATGCGGTTACGGTTTCACCGAGGCTTTCCTGTCAACTCGTGAAGTGACGTCTTGTTAAGAAGCCAGTCACAGTTCCCCCTCGTCTGCACAATATATCAGCATAAAGCGGGCGCGCAAAGGGTCATGAAAAGCTACAACATCGGCGCCATGATGAAACTCGCCCTCCAACCGAACGGGAGATGTCTGATCTCCCATACGACTGATCAACATGTTCGATCTTTCAGTCAACAACGCGGGCAGGCGCACGCAGAAGTAACCGCGTTGAAAGTAAACTAGGTATTTGTAAACTGTTTACGCTGTTTCGCACGAGTTTAAACTGTCGTTCTGCTAGCCAGTATTCTTGCACAAGCCCGCCGACGTCTGTCTCACGTAGCCTGTAATGTGAGTTGCGCAAACGTGAAACTTTTGACCTTATGAGTTAAATAACCGAAAGCTTAAAATGAGAATTTACTTCATAAACATGCTTATCAAAGGAACTTTGAGTAGTCGGAACTGAAAACTAGCCCGTCATTTACTCATCAAGCGCAGAAACAACTAGCCAGAAGCTGTGATACAGCGCCGAGTCGCCGATTCCCACCATCACGCAGTTCGATTGCTTTCCTGTTTCCTCCAAAAAATAATACTTCGTTGGTTGGATATGCTTTCGTTGGTTGGATATGCTCCCCTTTGGCGTACTTCAGAAGCGTTCAACAGTAGTTGGCAGTTCAAGGTTTGAGTTAATTAAAATTTATGAAAACACACTAGAGTGCTGGGTTACGAGTGCGAATTGCTTTTATGACGTTTTTTACCGCGCGCGCTTCTCACGTTGATAGTGTAGTGGGTAAGGTGTCGAATTACAATGCAGGCTGGCCGTAACTTTGGTCTGGCCCTGCGGCGACAAGTTCGTATCGCACACGGGGCGCTTTTTTTCTTTTTTTTTTTTTTGCTTGAGCTGTTTTGTCCCATTTGATACAAAAAAGGTAAGATTCTATAAGAGAATTCGGCAAAACAACGTGACCTTCAGCAGGGTAACTGGCTACAAACCATAGAAACAGCCAGCAGGTCTGAGTTCTGCTACAATGGTTGCCAGACAACCGCAGCGGTCGCGACACCGGTCACGTCGACAGAAAACTGTTTATGGCAACAAATAAAGGATGCATTTATATTTAAAATATCAGGTTTACAGCTGTACAGAACAATGTGTACAAAGAGCGTCTAACTCTCGAATGTTCTTACTGTGACGTCACTGCTAGTTGCGCTGGTCACAGGCGATGTGCCGCAAAACGAGAATTTTCAAAGGTGTCTCCTAAATTCCAGAAGCAATGAATTGTGAAAATATTTGGGATTTATGTTCTCAGAAGGTCGTTCAGTCAGACAAAATTAAGCAAAGACAAATGCATTTTCTCTTCACGACCCCTTTAAACCCCGGGCACTACCGGCGGGTCCAGCCGAAGGGGAGAGGCCGGGTCACTCCATCCACGGTCGTAACCGATGACGTACGGATCAAAGTATACGCCTCCCACCCCGGCGCATCTCTCGAGATGATGATGATGATTCCTATTGGTTTCCCCTTTGAATCGGGGTGATGACATGTCATCTTACCAAAAAGGACTAATATAACCATGTTTTACACTCTTGGTTTAATACTAGCGCTGCTTATGGCAGGCCCTAAGGCTTATTAGGCCCGAAATACTTTCTTTTCCCTGTTACAGGTGGTAACTGTCCTAGGCAATATTCCCCTCTTTGCTTTTCATCCACCAGCATTCTAATCTTCTTTTCGTCCCCTCGACAGCCTTGAAGTTAACTTCCTCACTGATACCCTTAAATCCTAGGGCTTCTGAAAGCCCAATATTTCCTTCATGTAGATTTGGATGGATACCCTCACATTCTAACACTATGTGCCGCATAGTTTCTGTTTCTTTTCCGCAGACCACACATACCCCATCATTTTGTGAATACTTCCCCACAAAACTCTTAGTTCGCAGGCACCCTGCTCTAGCCTCAAAAAGCAAAGCACTGCCCTGGGAATTATCGTAGAAATTTTCCTTTCTGATGTTCATCTTCTCAGCCCTGTACATCTCTAACGACGTTTTAGCTTCCATTTTTTCCCTCCATTTATTCGTTTCAATCTGCCTTGCCTCTTTTTTGGTTACCTTGGCTGTTTTGGATTCCCCACTGTTCTTTCCGTATTTCATCGTTAGCCGTCTAGTCTTCCTTAACCACTGCGTGTCCACGCTTTTCAAGAAGCGGTGGTGCCATCTCACGGGGCCCAACCGAACCCTGCCGTCGTGTCGGAAGGCCTGGGCGCATCGTCTGCTAGCTGCGTACCGATCAGGATCGCGGGTTTCCACAATTCTCACAATCTTCTGCCCGTCCAGACGATATTTCGTCAAACCATGGATGTCAGTCATGCTTCTTGGCTGTGGCTTTAGTCCGCGGCCGCCAATCACAAGTCACAAAGAAGCGGCGAGAAGTGGCTGGTGAATCGCCGCTGCTCATTGGCGTGATCCGGGGGCACGCGGCTCCTTGGCGCTTGCGGCCCAAAAATACGCCGAATCGTTGAACCCTTCGTCCACAGATGAACCCTTCGTCCCCAGAACACACGCTGCTTCCCGCGCCTTGGCGCCTCCACTGCGCAGCGGTGCCGCCGCCCGCTGCCCGTCGACGGATGTAAACGAAACAGCTTCACCATGAGGGGGGCAGGATCGGATGGAGCAGAGGACCTATCAGCGGTACTTCTAAACCGCAGTTGCCGGGAAGGCCCGCGCTGTGCCGCACGGCATCCATTTTTTTAGCGCATTTCAGCCCGACAAAAAAGATTGGCACACTAGAGAGTTATAGCCGAGTGGAGATCGGTCCCGGTACGCTACCCGGTAGCCGATCGGCGCCCTTGCGCGTGTGCAGAAGGGGCGAGACCGGTTCTGCGCATGCGCAGGGACGCCGACCGTGAACCGGGCGTCAGACTGGGACCGGTTGCTCTCTACTGTTTGGCTGGGTCAACCATGGAATGCCAGGTGAAAGCAGCAGCGTACGTCCCATGCTTACGTTGTCCAATAGCGCACAGCGGTATGTGCGACTCGTAACATGTTGGTGCACTTCAAGGTACGCCCACAGGATTCAGAGAATGGCCTAAATCTCTTGGATGAAACACATGTGCGGAAAACGACCCGTCTCCCGTCTCCCTTCGAGTTCAGACGCTCCCGGAACCGATCCGGCCGCCACCACGCCTTCGGGTAGTTCTCTCCGCGCGCTTCAAACTTCTTTTCTCGCCACTTCAGCCCGCCGCGTGGGCAATGAGCTGGCTGGTGGACACAGCCAGTGGCAGCACGGGGCGCGGCAGCGTCATTGATGACGTTGAGTGCGGGAAATGGGGCCGGAGGCGCCCGCGCAGCATGTCTGGAATTCTCCCAAATGGCAGAACACAGTGGTCACTGGGCCGGTCAGCCGCGTTGAAACTGTATCAGGTCAATGGCGTTGGGCGCGATTATAACAATCAGCGGCAAGTCACTGACGCACATCCGAGCTGATTCGTCTTAAGGTGAAATGCACAGAACAATTAACACTGTTGATATCCGTGCTTTGATGGCCCCACTCGAAAGCCTTCTTTCTGCACCTATGCAGGCCTCCTACCTCTTCGCACTGTCTGCAGGGAGCTGTTTCCACGAGATGGTCCGCAACAGCCGCCCCGAGGAAACATAAGCAGAAATTCTCTCGCGGCGCAGTACTCGAGAGATGAAGATGACGACGCCGAGGGTCCTCGGGACAAACTCACTACTCCGGCATCCCACCAGTACGACAGCGCCCACTGTCTTGCCTTATTCGGTTCCGGATCAAGGCCTCCAGGAGGCGCCTACCCCAGCAGTGCTCGGTCGACGTTCCCGGTCTGGCACTCGACGCCAGTGGCCAAGAGGCCTCATATCGCCCTATCGACGACAGGAGGCGACGCAGTATGCGACTCTTCGCGCCAGATGTTTGCGATGGATTTGGAACGCCTACTGGCCGGGAACGAGGGGAAGCAGGCCCTGGACAGGGGAGACATCCGAGTCGAACTCACAATCTTCGAGCCAGGTGGGGTAATCTTCGAGCAAGGTGGGGCAAAATGTGGGGCAATATTCGGTGGTAACATGCTCCTTTTCCCCTTCATTTCTATTCCCTTCTATCGGTGGAGAATAGGCCGCAGGGGTGCCGCGTCATGCATACGTGTTTCCCATTGCCTCACGCCTCGTTTGCTACCTCGACTGGTAATTTCCAGTTATCGCGGTAAAACCTAAACCAAGAGGATACAGCACTCGGATCACCTGGATACCACGCACAAGAGGATCCGTACTCCTACTGGTCAGCAATCCCCCTTCGAAAAACGGACCACGCCGCTCACTTCGCTAGGCCTATCAGGCCTAGCTCGCAACCCCCAACTGCGTCGCGTTCTTGGAACGCGCTCTTGTCCCGGTAGCTGCGCCGGCAGCACATCTAGCGCCACGTATGCAGCCTCCTTCAAGCACTATGATAGCAGCCTCAGACACTCCAGCATTTGACCCCCTGAGCGGACGGTCGTTGCCACGCGACGACCCCTGGAGACAAGTACTGCGCACAGGAGAAGCCCTCAAGAACCCCAACCCTCCGAGTACGCCTCAAGTAAGCCCTAAACGCAGCATTCAGCCTGCCGCTTCCCGTGCACCACCTGCTCCCCGACTGCCTGCCACAGACTACAAGATCATTATTCGCCCGCGCTCGGGCCTTCGGGTCGGAGCTTGGACCACTAACTGAATAACCAACAGACTGCAAGTCACCAGCAACATACCAGCCGAACAGTTCTACTCCCAAGTCACTGTACAACCCCAAGCCCAAAACAACCTGATTGCGGTAAGCACTCCCAATGAAGCCGTCGTTGACGTCCTCCGTTTCCTTACCGCTATCCAACTCGGCTCTACAGTATACGAAGTTATGGCGTACATAAAGCCCCCTCCGGGTACTTGCCGGGGCGTCATTCAGGGCATGACCCCGGGCATCACTCCGAATGAACTCTGCATTGCCATCCATACCACTGGACCACCCATCTTAGACATCAGAATGGTCGGGAAGTCGCATGCAGCAGTCCAATCCTTCCTTCACAAACTCACGCGCATTACCAAATAAACTCCTCAGAAACCTAGACAATGCTAGCCTTGATCACCTTGTGGAATACCTCAATGCGCGATGGGCACAAGGCACTATCCCCCCAGAATGGAATCACGCAGACATCACCTTTATACCTAAGTCCAACAAACCTCTCAAGTTGGACAATCTCCGTCCCATCTCCCTGACCTCCTGTCTGGGAAAACTCTTGAACACCTCCTTCACAACCGCATCTCTGGATGCCTAGAAGATGATCACCACTTCCACGATACCATGTTTGGCTTCCGTCCCCACCTCACAACGCAAGACATGCTCTTACACCTAAAAGAAGGCCTTCTCGACTACCTTCCTTCTCACAATTGCTATACAATCCTGGCACTTGATATTAAAGGGGCCCTGAAAGGCATTTTGAGCACACTAAATGAAGTAGCGCAATCGTTAGATTGGGTCGTCAAGGTCATCTGGGCCAAGTATTACTCTTTTACGCGCAGCGGAAAGCTCACACTTTTGTTGCAAAGTTTGTCGCTTTTTTCTCACCCTTTCCTTCGTGTTTTTGGACGCCGCCATCTTCACATGTCTACATCATCGATTCCCCGATGTTCGTCATGAGCTAGACATCCTGCTATTGGGCGGCTTTTTCACGCACTTCCGGCAAAGAGATGAGTCGTCTGCTCAGCGTCGACTCGCCGGCTGATCTGCCAGCGTAGTGCCGGAGTGCTTGGACATTTTACGACAAACGAAACAAGTGTAAACAAACGCTTAACCGTTCGTATTGAATGCAACACGGCCATAACACGACATGGATATTCTCTTACCGGAGTACGTCCCATAAAGAAAGCGTTGAAGCCCCGTGGCACTTCTTTCGTGCAATCGCAGAGAACGCCCTGAGCAGAATGCCCAGGTTTGACGGATACATTTTTTTCCACTTCAAAACAATCCAGAGATGCGTTTCGAACGAACACAACGTCACAACATGCGTTGCAAGTCTGAACCGCGATTGACAGACGATGGGCTGCCTCCTCCTGCCCCTCGTAAATTCGGCACTCACCTCGCGCGCGGTTTGCGGGGACGAACAGCAAGTCACTTAACTCTGGCGCGCAAGCCGAGATGGCTTTTAGCCACGCACACTGCACATACCCCATGCGAGGTTGAGTCGTACGTCGCTCGAGAAAGATAATCCAGGCCATGGGAAGCACTATCCACCCGCAGAAGCACAACGTCGCATTTCATCGCGAAACAAAGGCGTCCACAACACACACACCATCGCCTCCTGTAATGCCAAACGCATCTCGCACTTCCAAATGAGAGTGAGTAGTATGCCTGCAGTGCCCATATGCCGCGAGGTGGGGCCCCAAGCTGAACCGGGATCACGCAACCGTAACTGACCTCTGGGGCGGTTTGTGCCTTGTTGCCAAGGCAACCGATGTTTGAGGTCGTCAAAGAAAGGCGCTCGCTCCAGCGCTAGAAAGCTCAGAGCCGCGCCGGAGCATGTTTTGCCAACGTTGCCGCTCTCCACCACGCGTCGCCCCAAGCTGAACTGGTCAGATGATTGAAGCGTTTTGTGCACGGGTTCTGTATCGGCTTAAAATGTCTTTTTCACATGGCGCCGGCAGGAATTACCACCACCGCAAAATAAGACCCGGCACCAGCGGGGCCACATCTGATACGGTGCTTTTTGGATAAACAGTGCGCGGTGCATGAAAGGGACCGAGCGCAAGATCCTCCCCAGCGGCTGCGAGTTCGCTGCCGATTAAAAGTCACGTGCTGCACTGCAGCAACGCACACCGCGAAAGGGCAAGGCCAGGCCACCGCACACATGCGGCCAGATTTTTCGTTCGCTTATCCATCCTTGAGCGGAGTGCGGAATTCATGGTGTCAACAAAACTTGCCCGTAGCAGACGGCCGTCGGAGGAGCGTAATGCGGAAGTACGTCACCGCTGACTAGCGCAGCATCATGGGAGGCAGTGCTTGCGCGCCGTCAACAGTTGAAAAGAGGAGGAAACGCGGCGCGACGATAATGCGCGGTTTTTGATTTACGATTTCTCAGCTAATACTCATCGCTTTAACAAAATTCTTGCGGGAGGAGATTGCTAATACATTGTCTTATTTGGTTACATGTAGATCCATGCATCGGCGGAAGGTATTTCAGGACCCCTTTAAAGGCGCATTTGACAATGTGTTCCAAGAAGCCATACTAGCCGCACTAATTAAGCAAATCTGTTGGGCAAGTTGGTGCATTATGATTAAAAAAATAGAGCGCGATTGTCCCGTCGTCCTTTTTTACCGTCGTTGTCCAAGTCGCGCTGTATTTTAGCCGTACTAAATTCGACAAACTGCAGATGACATACATACAACTATGTTAAAGCATTCTGAATAAATCGTACAGCCACGGTGGGGTTAAGCCACCTACGCACTGCCCCTTTTCCTACACGACTACAAGCCACGCCCCAAGGATCGGTAATTTTTTCCCTTGTGTTTAACCTGGCAATGAAAGACCTACTTCCGCTGCTGCAAGCACTTCCGCACCTCAAACACGTCATCTATATGGATGATCTGACACTATGGACCTCCACTGGCTCCGTTGGAGAACAAAACACATTACAGCAAGCTGCCCACATCATTCAAGACTACATGAAACAAAGAGGTCTGACATGTGCATCCAAAAAAACATCGCTTCTGACTCTCACAAAACGGACCTCGTGGTGCTTTAAGGATAAAATTCCTCTTCCAATAGTCACCTTAAACGGACAAGCAATCTTTCATGCTTCTCAACTCCGCATATTAGGTCTCAATATTCCCAGAAGGCGGTTCCGGGTCACAAGCAATTTTACCATTGCAGCGCACAGTAACCCAGCTAACACACCTTCTACATCGAGTAGTATGAAGATGACACGGCCTTAAAGAACACGACACCACGAGACTCATCCAAGCACTTCTAACAAGTCGAATCACGTATGGCACACTATCCTACTCCTCAAGACTGCATAAATCAAGAAACTCTACACTCTAATCCACCTAACCTACAAGACTGCACTTGACCTTCCTTGTACTGCAGCGACCAAGAAATTACTCCAATTGGGCATCCACAGTACAAGGCAAGAACTTATCGAAGCCCATAAAGCCACGCAACTACGTCGGCTCACCCTTACACCTACTGGCCGGAATTCACTCACCACACTCGGCTATTCAGCTCAAGCCCGCCATGACCAAAAGGACGAACCCCTCTCCAAATCCGCCAGCAGTTGGACATCGCCCCCATACCACGCAATATGCAGCCAGAGTACCACACCGCCTGCCGTCAAGCCAGAGCTCACCACCATTCGACTGCATATGCCCAACAAACCACCACTCGGTACATAGTTGTCACGCCATACAACCCCCAAGCTTTTGTTGCCGGTATCATCAATCACCAGGGACAAGAACTCACCGCCGTTACGATTCGCACTTCCCAACTCACCACAGCGGAAGAAGGCGCCATTACCCTCGCTTTACAAACCACAGAAGAGTACATCACGATCCTCGCAGATTCCCAATCAGCCTGTCGTAACTTCCTCGCCGGCCGTATCTCTCATCAAGCCCTACGAATTTCACGTCAGAATCTCCATATGCCCCTCGCACTCCAGGACACCAGGTCACATGGGATTAGAAGGCAACGAAGCGGCTCATGTCGCGGCCCACGAACATGTACTTCGGCCCGTTGCCGGCAGCAGCAGCCGACTGCCCTAGTGACTCCCTCCCCTTCGCCCCGCCCCCAACCCTATCCACGCCTATCATCACATACGCCGATATCCTCGCCCACTATAGCCTAAAACTACGGAAATACCCACCTCCTCACCATACTCTCTCCAGGACTCACGCAGTTACACTGCGCAAGCTACAAACACCGCCATGTTCCCTACCCAATACACAGCCACATGTCAGTTTTGTCCAAACATGGGAACTCTCTACCACATTACCGCAGAATGCCCCAACACCCCTACCCAACCGCCACTCCCCAACATCACCACGCAGCAGTGGGTGGAGTTGCTGGCCAGCTCCGACCCCTCTACGCAGCGTATGCTGGAGAGGGCAACGCGAGTGGGTCACCTCCAAGGCATCCTGGTTTCAGCACGCCTCTCACCGGGCAGGCGCCCTAATATCGCGCTTGCTGTCTTGAATAAAGTTTATTCAATCAATCTGTCTATTGGTGGTATTATTGTGCATGGTGGCAGGTGTCATGCATTTCATAAGGGCGCCAGGATTGAGCCTAATCATATACAGCTTTAGAGGGGGTGCACATCAAACACGGCCCAAATTTACCCTCAATATCGTATCTGGACGTGCAGTATGTCTTGCAATGCGGTGGTGTCGTTAATTTAAATGATGCATTAGTGCGGAAATGGTCCAAATAGTTTTTAACATTGGAGAGTAGCAATTCTGTTAACAAAAAAAGCACTCAATCCAGCTGCCTTCTCAAGTATGAAAAACTTGGTGCATGCGTGGATTGCACTTGTAGTGGGAACATTTTCTTTGACAGTGGGCTGACATAGCCTCATCGTGCCTTGACTGCGCGCGCTTAAAACCACATCCACACTCCAGCGCCTATAGATACGCTCCCATGTGTTAGCGACGCGTCGGAATCACGGTGGTCGGAGTACAATGACGACGACCACCAAACGAGGAACAGGCGCGACGGGCGATACATTGTTCGAAATGGCAGGATTACGACTAAAACACTGCGCCATTGGCCACGCTCAAACTTTTCTAGGAAAAACAGCGCAGAAAACTGGGACGCAGTAGGAGGACAACCACAAGCGCTGACGAACAACTAAGGAAACTTTTATAAGTGTTAACATATGAACACGCACCTGCGTAATATCACAACGGTGCGAGAAGTAAAGGTGAAGGAAAAAGCTAAAACCATGAACTACGTAAAAAGAACACAGTTAATATTTAAAAACAGCCATTCTAAACAGCTAAAAACAGGCGAACTCACGCTATCATGCCCCCTAATGCCAATAGCCTATATATACTTCACGGGAGTGGGCATCTTGATCTTGATATCGTTTCAAGATGCGTGTTTCATTAATCTTCGGGTAGCATTTGTAATTAGCACAGTGTGAGGCAAGATCGCTTCCAGGTTTTGTGCGCCTGGAGACAGCGTGCTCTCTCAGACGTTCTTTGAAGCACCTGCCCGTCTGGCCTGTAGACCCGCTTGCACGCAAGTGCGATTTTATATGCTACCCAATCCACACATTTCACGTATTGTTTTGTGTGGTTCTTTTTTTGTTGTTGTTGGGCCATTTTACCACAGGGCATAACAGGGAAACAATGGACAACACAGAACTGAGGTCGGGCCCCTTTTTATTGTTCACCATGACACACAGAGTGGCCAATTTGTTTGGCGCGGAAAAAAACCGTCCTCACGCCTGCCTTGTCTCCGATCTTCTCGAGGGCGTGCGAAACGCCGTGCACGTCGAGGATGACGCTCAGACGGCCCCCGGCGGGCTCCTCCGACCTTGTTGATTGATTGTAAGGTTTAACGCGCCGACGCAACGCAGGCGATGAGGCGCGCCGTAGTGGAGGGCTCCGGAGTAATTTTGACCACCTGGGGATTCTTAACGTGCGCCGAAATCTCGTACACACGGGCGTTTTTGCTTTTCGCCTCCATCAGAAAAGCGGCCGCCGCGGCCGGGAATCGAACCCGCGTCATCGTGCTCAGCAGCGCAACGCCCTAGCCACTGAGCCACCGTGGCGGGTGCTTGTTGCCTTGTCCGAACTGTCTTCTTAGCACCGATTCCGCGGAGCCGCGCAGCAATGGAACCGAATACGCTGTCTATTTGAGCCTGCTCACTTGGCAATTCAGGCTCTTTGTCATCGTGTGACGACAGGACCTTGTTACCGCATTTGGTATGGCAGTAACAGCTATACCTATTTTCACCACCTTTGAGTGGACCGAGTTGAACGGCAGCAGACCTTTTTGTGACCGTGGTGCGTATTCCCAGCACACGCGACTACCGAAAGTCAATTCAAGGTCCAAGAATCTTAACTTGTTGGCCGTCGGTCTCTAGTGATTGCCGGTAGAACCGACGAGAATGCCTCCAGAATCCTTTCTTATTGGCTTGTAGGATCGGCACATCCCTTCAAGAGCACCAGGAAATCGTCCACATAACGAAATGTTTTCTCTATACTGCCAGGTCAGAAAAAACGGAGAAACGCAAACGGCGGTCGTAGACACCAAGTAAAAGGTCACTGAGCACAGGTGCTATCGAAGAACCTATGCACATTCCTTCCCGCTGCAGGTAGAGCTCGTTGTTGTGAATCACGAAAGTTGACCGCAAGTAGAATGCCAGACCCTCTAGGAAGATCCTCCGTGTCGATACCACATACACTTTGGAACTTTGTGTTTCCGTACATGTCGATGACCTCACTCACAGCTCCCAGTACCATGGCATGAGGAAGGGAGTAGTGCATGTCTATGAGGTCCACGGAAATGCCCTTCAGAGGCACCGAGGGCTGTGCTTCCAAACAGTCTGAGACCGCCTGGGATTACTCACCAAGAAGGGGTCTTCTATCGGCAGTTTTGACAGCTAGTGCTGGAGGAAACGTCCAAAGCAGTTTTGCCAAGTTTTAGCATTACATTTTCTTCACATTCCCTTCTCGCACCATTGTGAGATTGCGCAGGTGCGTTGTCTATATATGTGGTCACTTCCAATAAAATTTTCCTTAGTTTTTCGTCAGGGTTTGTGGTTGTCTTTCTACTGCGTCCCAGTTTTCTGCGCTGTTTTTTCTAGCAATGAGTATCCAACTAGCCCAAAGTCAAGCCTTGTGGCTCAAAATTTCGATTGCAACAAATATAGGGGTACACTTTTCAGCTTTCAGTGAAGAATTACCTTAGAACACTGAACAGTTGCTTGACGCGAATGCTTGGCTGGGACGTATAGATGTGGCTGTCGATGCACGTGTTACCGAAATGACCCTGTTCGCCACGTGACCTTACAGCCACAGAGCAATCATCAAGGCCCCACCAAGGCCACTTTC
>NW_027526203.1:350890035-351237535 GCF_048455015.1 Haemaphysalis longicornis | reverse complement strand
CTCCCTCGTCATAGGCCTCTTATACCCCTGTCACACGGGCATTTGCCACACGCCAGTTTCAACCGCCATCGAGCTGAATCCCGCACAAACTCAATCCTGATTCCCCAAGCGCGAATGAGATTTCCTAGCGCAATCGTAGGAAAGCGTTGATACTGTTGATACTCTCGTCCCCGCTGAGTATAATGGCGCAGAAGGTGACAACTTCAACTAACGTCACAAATCGTTTCAAATACCTTGACTCAAATAGACGTGTGATAACATTTATATAGTTATGTATACCACTCAAAAACACCCCTCTCGTCTCAGCGCGTCTGCCCATGTGTAAGGAATTCTACCTCGCTAACTGTGAGGGTGACTGACGGCATGCTTATGCAAGCGTTTGTTTTCATGATACCGAAGGCTTCAAGAATCTCTCTTTCTATTTTTCTATCTGCTGGCTGCTGGGTCTGCTGGCTCAGGTGCTCCTAGCTTTACTCTGAGAGGAAAGGACATCGAAACAGACGGACGATTTAAAGAGAGTGGCTGTGAGGATGTATCGTAAATGGTTGAATATGAAAGGAATGATTGTCAGAGACATGATTTTTGAGGCATACAAGAAGTCAGTGTATATCCTCTGGTGATGTAGGGACCATTTATGACACTCCACATAGAGGCTTTCAACAGGGCTAGTGCGGAGTGCGCCACAGGCAAGGCGAAGCCCCAAATGCAGCACCGGGTCAACCATTTTTAGTACCATTTTTGTTGCCGACCCAAACACGACACTGCCATTGTCCAACCAAGATCCTACCAATGCAGTATAAAGACGCAGAGGGAGCTGCTTGTCCGCACCGTGGGATTGGTGTGAGACGACTTTAAGAATGTTCATTGTTTTTAGGCATTTTTGTTTAAGCTGTTTATATATGCGTGTTATTAAGCTGAATATATGCGTGTTTATCTATCGTCTTTCGGGGCTGTAACTCCCGGAGGGGTTTTTTTCGGCCTCTCTGGAGGTTTGGATGAATGAACGTGTTCCTTACGCTGCGAAGTAGATAGGAAGAGTCCGATGTCCATCTCCTCATCAGATGTCCGGGGGTAACCGGCGGACCGGGCCTCCTAGACTAAGCGCCCTTGTGGGTTCCCTTCGTTTCAGCCGTCACCGCCACGGGAGTTGGGAGCTCCACAGTTGGCACAGGCGGTGCGGCGGGGGTGAAAGCCACTGAGGGTCCCTCCACTTCCATCTCCTCAGCGCCCTCAGATGTACTAGGGGCCGGGGAAGCAGAGATGGGAAGAGCAGTCCCTTCGGTGCTTTTTGCCACCGCAACCGCTACGGGCTGGCCCTGCGGTGTGGTGACGAGTTGTTGGACTGCCGGGGGCAACCCAGTGGGGGACGGAGGTGGGACAAAGTCCGACTTGCGGTACTGAGTCCCTGCCGAAACCAGGCTCCACTCCACCCCCCGGCGAGCTGCGTCGGCGGAGCTCGCCAGAGGGAAAGAGGCGAATTTCTTTCGCGCCTCTGGAAAGGTGATGTTCTCTGTGACTTTCAAGTTGATTATCTGTTTTGCGTATTTGAACTTCTCGCAAGTCCTGGAATAGTCCGCGTGAGGTCCCTGGCAAGTTTGCACAAGTGAGGCTTTGTGATTCGCACTTACCGGATGAGTGGTCTTGCGCTGCACATTTCGAGCACGTCAGTCTGCCGCGGCAAGAGTTTGTGCCGTGCCCGAACCGCTGGCACTTGGAGAAACGGCGCGAGTTCGGTATGTAGGGTCGGACCGGGCACTTAATGAAGCCTGCATTGACTGACTCAGGACATGTTTAGCGGTCAAACGTCAAGATTAGGTTTTCGTGGGTATTTGTGTCGTTTCGACGCACGTTGATCCGCCTCACTGTCACGCCCTGATCACGAAGGCCCTCGAGCAGATCGGCTTCTGTCTCATTTATTAGATGCAGATCAGATATCACGCCCGGAGAGCTAGTCAGACTGCGATGGGGCGTGGTCTTGATGTCAACATCGACCATGCGCGTTTGCGTGAGGAGGTTAGTGGATTGCTATTTGTTTTGTTGTAGAAATCAGGACTTCTCCCGTTTTCAGTTTCTCAGCCTTATACGATTTGGCGATAAGGCTATCGAGAAACTTGGAGATCAGAAACACAGACTGGGCAGTAATGGGCTTTGATTTATAAACTGATTACTTATAATAAAAAACCGCGAGAAATTATCGGGCTTTGGGAGCGAGGAGCGAGATTTGGGAGCGGGCTTTGGGAGCGAGAAGCGCACTTCGGTGCGGCCCCTTTTCAGGGACCGATCATGTTTGGGAGTTAAGGGGGGCGGAGGGGGGGGGTAGAAAATACCGTATGCTATAGTATAAGACAGGGGACGGGGATACTTTCTTCGCTCGGTTTACCCTGATGCCCTGAGAGGTCCCGGCGCTCCCTGCCTGGTAAACAGACAGGAAGCCTGTCCGCCAGAGCTTGACCACGGCTCCGACGGCCACCGATCATGGTTTCTCATCCTTCACCAATAAACACATCAGCACGGTTGGCTACAGCTTATGTTTGGGGCCCGGAGTCCGCGGTGTCGCCAATACCGTCACCATGAATACCCAAGGTGCTCCGTGCGAGAATCACCTTGCGGAGCTGAAGTGCAGTAGATCTACGTATTTGATTGGTCGTACGCAACATTTCTGTACCGGACCACTCGTGTGATGGTGTTTCGGCTTTACTGGGTTGCACGCATCGACGATACAAACACTATTGACGGGGCGCAGTCGAAAGGAGTGCAGGAAGGTGCTGCGTCTTGCCGGCCTACTACTACTAAGTGGTTCGAGTGAAAAGGAAAAGGAGATGCACTGGGGATATTATTGAGCCCAGCTGGGGGCTCACCTGCATACAACCCAGTGCGGGGGGGAGGGGGAGGAGGGGTATGTAAAGATTAGAGGAGAAAGGGAGTGATAGAAGGATAGGTAGGAGAAAGGGAGAGATAAAAGGATAGGTAGGCGAGCCGGTGGTGTCACGTGATTCGTTGGCGGGAGCGGTTGTGCCGCGCTCGACATCACGCTCCCCCTCCCACGTGCCTCGTCTGCTGCCGCGTCGCACCCTGTTCCCCTCTCCGTAGCTGCCTTCCGCCATCGGCCGGGCGTTCCGCCCGCCGGAATGATTTTGGCCGGAACGGAACGACCTTGCCGGAGGTACCGTTTATAGGCCTTGGCCTTGCCTAGTGCCGACGCCACTTTTTCCACCCTCTCCCATGCATCGGCTGGCGCAGTGTCTCGCTCTCTCTTCTTACCTGGATTACTGCGCGCGGACGCGTTCTGTTCGCGAACATTTCCCGGCTCGCAGACATTCCGCGCCCCGCACGTGCCCATGACGCCTATCATTTACGGGCCCATTTGAACACCCACGTGCTGCTTATATTCTGTTTTTTAAATGCAGAGCATTTCCGTAACTCACGATGTCACCCGCGTTGACGTCCGTAGTCGTAGTCCGCACCGTCGTTGTCCGCACCCCTCCCCCTACACTATATAAAAAAATAATGGTTCATCGGTAGCATTTCGGCTGGCGTACCCACAAATTTTCCCGCCATTTTTTCGCGGGGCTACCTTGGTTGCCAGACCAGGACTGCCCTCTGTTGATTAGCTCGCACCTTACATTCGCGGGTACTACAAACGTATTGGGGCCCGCAAAGGCCGCGGATCTGTCAGCCCGCTCTGGTTACAAATCTCTGCGCGCTCGCGCCACGGGCTCGGGCTCGAGCCCAGGTTCGTTTTTTTCTTCCCGCTTCGTCCCCACAAGAGGTACTACAAACGTATTGGGGCCCGTAAAGGCCCCGGATCGTCAGTCCGCTCTGGTTGCAAACCCCTGCGCGCTCACGCCACGGCTCGGGCTCGGGCCCGGGTTCGTTCTGTTTTTTTTTTTTTAAATGCAGAGCATTTCAGTAACTCACGATGTCACCCGCGTTGACGTCCGTCGTAGTCCGCACCGTCGTTGTCCGCACCCCTCCCCCTACACTATATAAAAAGTTAGGAGACGACGCCACCGGAGAAACGTGAAGCCTATGCATAAATATCCCTTTCGCTAGGGGCACGATCAAATGCAGAGCATTTCCGGGGGCGCACGACGTTAAGTAGTTTGCGTTACGTTAATGTTGTTGCACTTGTGGCAACTGCTGACGAGAGCGCGCTCGTCAGCAGTAATTTGAATGAGTCAACGATATAAGGCGCGTCCGTAGCGTCCCATTCTGTGTCGGCTTTGTGGCGCAGTGGGTAGAGCACCATGTACATTGCGTTCCGCCCGCAGGGTCGAGGGATCGAAACCAGGCGCCGGATAGTATTTTCTTTTATACAGGGTGTTGCGACGATAACTGGAACACTTTAAAAAATTTTCCTGAGCGATCCGCCGCTCTGTTCGCGCTCAAACTTCACACAAATGTCGCATTTTGTGGTCTATTTTGTTTGACACCAGAAACAACGACGTTACTTACCTGTTTATTCCGAAAATAAATAAAAACGATTTTCGCCTATGGGAAAATGGCCGCTGATTTGGACGTGCGAGCCAGCGCAAGTTGATGTTGGAACGACGGAACCACCTGCAGAGTGAAACGCATGTTTGGGATTCGCGTACGGAGCCAAATGGTGCAGCAGACGATCAGAAAATGCACCTAGAAATGAGCTAACAGAGGATCAGAAAACCCGGTTTTCGGGCTCGCACGTCCAAATCGCCGCCATTTTCCCATAGGCGAAAATCGTTTTTATTTATTTTCAGAATAAACAGGTAACTACCGTTGTTGTTCCCGGTGTCAAACAAAATAGACCACAAAATGCGACCTTTCTGTGAAGTTTGAGCGCGAACAGAGCGGCCGATCGCTCAGGAAAATTTTTTAAAGTGTTCCAGTTATCGTCGCAACACACTGTATAGTGTAGGGGGAGGGGTGCGGACAACCACGGTGCGGACTACGACGGGACAACGCGGGTGACATCGTGAGTTACTGAAATGCTCTGCATTTAAAATACTATCCGGCGCCTGGTTTCGATCCCTCGACCCTGCGGGCGGAACGCAATGTACATGGTGCTCTACCCACTGCGCCACAAAGCCGACACAGAATGGGAGGCTACGAACGCGCCTTATATCCTTGACTCATTCAAACTACGCCAAGAAGCTGCTGATGCGCTCGCATCGCGCTCTCTCGCCGCGGTCGGTTCGCGCTTAAACCATATGTCGTTCGCGCGCGCTGCGGGCGCTAACATCTGTGGCGTGATCGTGACGTCAACATCACGCGTTCGTGTGGTGGCGCGATTTCGGCGCTATAACACTCTCTCGCGAGGGGCATTGGATTGGATTCGATTGGCTTGGCTTGGCTTGGCTTGGATTGGTTTGGATTTGGATTGGATTGGATTAAAGTGGATTGTGTTGGATTGTGTTGCGTCATAGCCGCGCCACGTTGCGTCATAGCCGCTCCACGTTGCGTCATAGCCGCGGCAGGGGGTTCACGGCACGTTTCACGTTTCACCATCGACTTCATCGTCAATGTCTACGCTGGAAGAGAAGAGCGGAAATGCTCTGCATTTGATCGTGCCCCTCGCGAGGGGGATGTTTTTTTTCTCATCATTTTAGTTGTTTTGTGTTCAACTCCCTTTGTAGCATGTTAGAATAGTGGTGTGTGTACTGCACACTGAAGACACAATTTTACTTCATTGCTTTTTTCCTTCATTTTTTAACTTAGTAATTTCATTTTTTTTTAGTGTTGGTAATTCAATAAATAGGTCCTTTAGAATCCGTGCTTACACTCTCATTAATTAGTTCACTTCAGAATTGCACGCATCTGATGATTATCTTGCATGCCACTTTGCGGCCAACATTTCTGAGCGGCAACTCAGCGATTCGATATTTCATTTGAAAAGATTTGGCCAAAATCACTATTTTTTTAAGCTGAAAATTCACTGCTTGAACAACCGTATTTTTAATCTTGAACTCAGTTTTTCTGTGAAACACCCTCAGGCAAAGTGTCAGCAAATAGTGCTGTGAATTGGAAATGTTTCACGTATGCAGCGTAACGGATTAGCATTTGCCATAATTTTTATGAGCTATACTCTGACAGGCCATATAACTGGTTAAAATGCACGAGGTCGCGGGTTCGATTCCCGGCCGCGGCGGCCGCTTTTCTGATGGAGGCGAAAAGCAAAAACGCCCTTGTGTACGAGATTTCGGCGCACGTTAAAGATCCCCAGGTGGTCAAAAGTAATCCGGAGCCCTCCACTACGGCGCGCCTCATCGCCTGCGTTGCGTCGGCGCGTTAAACCCTACAATCAATCAAACTGGTTAAAATGCCCTGGACTTATGAAGTTTCCTGAGAAATTTCGGTTGTGTTGTATTTGTGGTAATTAGCGTGCACTTTGACCCCCAGAAGCATGTGTTGCCATCATTCTCCTCATCCTATTTTTTAAAGAGTACGGGCATACATGTTGTGGTATACAGGTTGCTGTGCTATACAGGCTGCAAAGAACGACAGACACCAACCAAAAGAAACTGCCAAAACTTTAAAAACAAACAAACAAGAGATGTTTGTGAACAAGGGTTTCGCAGAGAAGCCAAAATGTCTCTAGTTCGTTTGTTCTTTTTTAAGTTTAGCAGTTTCTTTTGGCCGGCGTCTGTCGTTTATTGCAACCTGTTTTATCCGACTAGACGGGCTTCCGTCGAGCCCTCGAGTGGAATATGGGTTCCGTTTCGGGTTAGCAATCGCATGAGCCAGGTTCAAATAACACGCTCCTTTTTTTTATGATGTGTGATATTTATAATGGCTCATTCTTGAATTTCAAACAAAATTTCGGGTGGTTTTGTTCCCTGTAGGTCAGTTCGAGCTCTTGTTGTGTACTTTGCAGTGGTTTGATCCCTTTTAGGTCGGTCGGCCACTTTTCTTGAAATTTGCGTGGTTAGGTGGTTTTGGTTCAGAATATTCTTTAAGTTGGGGGGTTTTGTCCCCTTTAGGTCGCTTTGAACTGTCCCGTAGCTACCTGTGCGAAGACTAGCTGCGGTAAGCATGTGTGCATGGTTGTTTTTAATTAGTGTTGTTTTGCCCGTTTTAGATTGGTTTTTCCTCCTCATATTTCACGTAGGACGTGCCCCGAGCAGTCGCGCGCCCCTGAGGGATATGGATGGCAAATACGCCTCTGGTAGCCCCTTAAAAAGCAATCGGGGATGCATACACGGGCTAGAGGTAAAGAGCTTCGCTGTAAAAAACAGCAAAAGGTAGCCAAACGCAGCTACGGCAGCCAGTTTGAACCAAACGTCTCGGACATGAACGCGAGATGAACTGAACTACAGCATCCATTTTTTTCTACGGTAAATTTTTATACAGCGGCCGGAGAGTTTGCTCTCTTCCCCCCCCCCAAAAAAAACAAAACAAGAACAATTGTATTATACCATGCGTTAATAAGTCGCGTGTATAGCTACTACAAAGGTGCTATACTTATGTGAGATCACGCACCAGTGCATGCCGGGGTGTTTACAGGAGAGGAATCTTCAGTTTTGTCCATTTATGGCCGTCTCAAAGTTTCAGTTTCCAGCGAGCCCTGATTGACTGAAAGCAGACGACTGGATGTAATGCAGCACATCCATTGGTCAGAGCCCTCGCAAGGGCCTCTCACGTCACGACTCAAGCGTAGGTGAAATTGACATTCTCGAAACAGACATTCTCGAAAATCCTTATTTCCTTTTCTCGGAGCAATATTTTGCCCAGTGGCCGCAACTTGAATTCTAAACGCTTGTTTAAGGGGAAAGTTCGAGCAAGTGAGTTTTTTTTTACGTCTGGAGTAATCAATTCTTGAATCTTAATTCGCCTCATCATAAAGACAGTTTTATTTTCTAGTTTAAAGAGAGAGAGAGAAATAACTTTTATTTGTCCAGTTTGTGGAGGAGAGCTAGACCTCCACCCTAGGCGTCGGCCAGGAGCCCTTGGGTCCTAGCAGCGTCTTCGGCTAACTGGACGGCCCAGACTTGATTCGCCGGGTCTGAGCTGAGCAGTACGGTCTCCCACTGCTCATTACTGCTAATTTTGCGGCTCTGAGGAGTCGCCTGAGGACATGCCCATAATATATGTGCAAGATCGGCCCGTTCCTTGCATCTCCGACATTTATCTGAAAACTGTCCAGGATAACAATGACTATACGCGACGGGGTTCGGGTACGAGTTCGTCTGAAGAAGCCGCCAAACCACAGATTGCCTTTTACTGAGGGATGGATGAGCGGGGGGGTAGCGGGCTCGTTCAAGCCGGTAATGAGTAGTCAGCTCCCTGTAAGACACGAGCCTGTCTCTGCCCGTCCAGCGGAGCGAGTGAACGTCTGGGTCAGAAGTGTCGACGCCAGCTCGGTCGGTAAAGCCTCGAGCCGCATCGTGCGCTATTGGGAAGCCAGGGGCTGACTCCACTGTTGGGAATTTCACCGCTGACTCCACTGTTGCGAACCATGGTAGCGTGGTCGATGTGGGCCGAGGTTGGGGAAGTGCCGGGGCAGTCATGATGGGCAAGTTGACGAAGAAGAAAACTTTATATACAAGTATTTACATCTTGGTATGAGAGCGGGCAGTGCGCTCCTGCGCGCGAGAGATTAAATAGGCACGTTGGGTCCCTTCCCCTTCACCCTTTTTCTCCGGCTGACGTCAGGAGGCACCAATCACGGAGGTCATGGCACTGATAGGAGCGCCACCACGCAAAACACACGCGCACACGCACGAGAGGCCCCTCCTCTCCGGGGCAGGTGAGCGCCAGGTTGCTCCCGCCGTGGCAATCCGCCGTGGGTCAGAGCCCCCCTTTGTCCTGGCGATGTTGCACTACCACGAAGACGCCTTGCATCCCTCGGTGGTAATATTCTTCGAGTGGCCTATTGAACACAACACGCCACAAGAGGGCATGACAATGAGGCGCGGGCACGCCGCCGAGGCTTGTTGTGCAGGGCGCCCAGCATTGCTTTTGTTAGCACCGCCGCTGGCCGGTTGGCGCTTTGAGAAGCCACGAGGTCGCTGAAAGGCGCATAGTTCAAGTAGGCGCAAAGTTCGCCACTGTGAATACGCCGGTTCGTGGCAAGTCGATGACGGAGGGTCAACGGCAGGTTTTCGAGGAATCACTGTCGCAACAGCACCCCCGCCGCCAGACAATGCATCAGGATGACGAGCGGCTCATCGCGGCTCGGCTGGAATGATGCGGTTGGTCAGCAGGTCCATCCAGTGCTTGAGGCGGAGTTCTCCGAACTGCTGCTTTCTTCTGGTCTCCTCCGTGAACCCACAGAAGGCACGAACACAAGGCTCCTGCAGAAATGACGAACTCGGCAGGACAACCATTGTCGAACCACACTCGATGTGGAAAGCGCCCTCTGAACACCACTCGAAATGCCAGACCATGATAACAAAACAAAACCAACCTGACAGCTAAAACATTACACCCCTTGAAACGATTCGAAGTGCTCATCTCGTGGCACAAGTTCAGAATCAGACCTCAATTTTGGGTGTTGTTAAAACAACTACAACAGTACCAAAGAATCATGAATTGGCTATAGGAGCTTCATGAGGCAGATGACGCAAACGAGCGATGACGCCAACAGGAGCTCTAAAGGCATTCCTCTTTTTGCCCATGACCATTTGTCAAAACTACTCAGCTACAACTGCCGTACTTCGAGGCAACCGAGGCAACGCATGCCTTTCGCAACAGTCTACAGCACAAAAGTCGCAACTACGAGACCGATACGACGGTACAGCAAAACAAAGTAGGACTTTACACGACTCCTTGAAAACCAACATTTCGCTACACTTACGAAAATGAAACTTGAAATAACATGAAAACTTACAGGTACATGAACACTTATCTGAAAGATAACCTACAGATAGCTAGCTCACAGAGCTCGGCTACGTCAATCCACAATAATCTGTAGCTTCCTTCTTTATACTGAACCATAAAATTGCGTTGGGCTCACCATTACGCAAGAGAACCAAACTGGCACATACAAATGCCTCAATATTCAAAACTGACCATAAACACGTAGTACTAAACGCAACTACTTCTGGTGTTTATATACAACAATTTCATACACTCCATCAGGGTGAGACGAAAATGAATACTGACACGCAAATTACGCCCAGCTTACACTGTGTTCGATCACGAACAATAACTATTCTCCAACGAACCCTAACAACGTTTACCTCACGCTGTGTTCGATCGCGAACAATAACTTCTCTAACGCTAACAAAAGGTCTAACTACGCGGTGTTAGATCACGCACATGAACCACTTCTTCGACAAAACACTAACATAACGCTTAGTTCACGCGGTGTTCGATCACGAACAATAACTACTTCTCTAACGCCAAGCAAAAGGATAACTACGCGGCGTTAAAGCATGACGATCGACACACTGCTAACCAAAAGAAACAGACGCTTAACTACCTCTGTCTTACGAAAACTCGAAAAACACTTGAATGACAAAACAGAATGAGTAAAGTACGTACGCAGTTATCCACGTGTACGCGGATTCCTCTGAATCCTTGGAAACAACCTATGCCCTCGTCAAAACAAACATTTCCGGGTGTAGCCTGCCGAAACGTTGTTGCCACTTAGGCCGACCGCCTGTGCTCATCTTTTGCAAAGTGCACCGCACAGTGTACGGGGGAGGTCTTTGACATTGAGGGGGGAAATAGGCGCAACGCGTGGGGAGAGTACAGAAGTGAAGGGAACCCAGAGAAGAATGGGACGCCCGACCATGACGAACGCGTCGGCGGGGAACGCACTCTCCCCGAAACGTCCTCCCCCCAGCTCTCCGAGAATTCCTGCGGAACCCAGTCACCCCCTTCTGCCCGTTTCGGCATAGTGCCCCTCGGCCTCTGTCACGGCTAGGGAGCGGCCTCTTTGTTTCCCTCAGACGTCTGACCTTTCGTGTTGCTCTGCTGCTTCTGGCCATCTCAGCCTTGAATGCTGCAAAGTGAAAAGGCTCGCCTACTTTCTTTGCCTTTTTACGCTGACTGTTTTTCGGCCGCCTCCTTTTTCTTCTTTTGGGTATCGCGGCGCATTCGAGCGGCAATGCCCCGATCCCAGGCGACTTGCAGTCAAACGTGTGTGGCATGTTCTGGCTGCCCGGGCCCACCTGCGCGGCTACTGGTTCGGCTCGCGCTCGGCGATCTGCCGACGCAGTGGACTCGTTACTACTCTGCGCGCCTACGGACTTAGGTCGCGCTTCGCGATCTGCCGACGCGGCCGACTCGCTACTTTCTGGCGCGGCTACGCAGTTAGCGCGCGCTTCGCGATCTGTCGACGCGGTCGACTCGCTACTTTCTGGCGCGGCTACGCAGTTAGCGCGCGCTTCGCGATCTGTCGACGCGGCCGACTCGCTACTTTCTGGCGCGGCTACGCAGTTAGCGCGCGCTTCGCGATCTGTCGACGCGGCCGACTCGCTTCTAGTCTGAGCGACTACGGGCTCAAGCCGCTCTTCACGATCTCCCAACGCGATCAAACCGCTTCTATCTCGAGCGGGAACGCATACAGCTGGGGCATCGCGATCTGCCGACCCAATCAGCTCGTTACTAGTCTGAGCGACTACGGGCTCAGCCCGCTCTTCGCGATCACCCAACGCGATCAGACCGCTTCTATCTCGAGCGGCATCGCATACAGCTGGGGCATCGCGATCTTCCGACCCAATCGGCTCGCTACTATCCTGCGCGGCTACCGGTTCAGCTCGCGCTTCGCGATCTGCCGAGACGGTCGACTCACTACGTTGTTGAGCGGATACGGGGTTAGCTCGCGCTTCGCGACCTGCCGACGCAATCGGCTCGCTACTTCAGTGCGGGGCTACGGATCTAGCTCGCGTTTCGCGATCTGCCGTTGCGGTCGACTCGCTACTTTCTTGCGCGGGTGCGGGTTTAGCTCGCGCTGCGGGATCTGCCGACAGGCGGTACCCACTCCGCAGGAGAGCTGCTTTGACCCTGTCATACACCTTGGCATCCTTTTTGCTCAACCACCCGATTACATTGGCGACACAACACGGCAGTAGCGCCAAAAGTTTTTGGGGCCAAACGTCGGAAGAGAAACCTGCCTTCTCGCAAGCGCACTCAAAATCCACCAGAAAACCAGCGATGTCCTCGCCAACCGTGAACGGCTGCAGAAGGTCTTGGATTCTTAGGCTCGCGGACTCCCGTAAGGATGGAGCAGAGTGTTCGGCGGACATCCGAAACTCCAACTCCTTCATCTTGAGTTCCTGCGCTCTCTCGGCAACTCTCTCCCTGGCCTCAATTTCCTCCTGCCCTTTCCGCGCCTGGCTTTCAGCCCGCCGCTGAATCTCCTCATGAGCTTCCTGGGCCTCCTCTAGAGTTACCTCATCTGCCTCCATGAGCTCGAGGATCTGTTTTTTTCGCTTTGCGGGGCCAACAGAAAGACCCAACTCCTCGCAAATTTCGAGGAGGTCCCGCACTCTGAACTTGTCCATTGTGATACTGCACCCCGAATAGTTTACCCTCGCCTACTCGCTACAACAAAGTAGAAAGCAAAGTCAAAACCTAGAACGCACGACGCTGCGCTAGCAAGGTCTGGCAAAACGAGAGGTAAAACTTCAGGCACTCACCGGACCAAGTTGCCGACGCCGGCCGATCCCGCCGAGCTGCCATCCACTGTAGGGAAGCCAGGGCTGAGTCCACTGTTGGGAATCCCACCGCTGCCACCACTATTGGGAAGCCAGGGGCTGACTCCACTGTTGGGAATTTCACCGCTGACTCCACTGTTGCGAACCATGGTAGCGTGGTCGATGTGGGCCGAGGTTGGGGAAGTGCCGGGGCAGTCATGATGGGCAAGTTGACGAAGAAGAAAACTTTATATACAAGTATTTACATCTTGGTATGAGAGCGGGCAGTGCGCTCCTGCGCGCGAGAGATTAAATAGGCACGTTGGGTCCCTTCCCCTTCACCCTTTTTCTCCGGCTGACGTCAGGAGGCACCAATCACGGAGGTCATGGCACTGATAGGAGCGCCACCACGCAAAACACACGCGCACACGCACGAGAGGCCCCTCCTCTCCGGGGCAGGTGAGCGCCAGGTTGCTCCGGCCGTGGCAATCCGCCGTGGGTCAGAGCCCCCCTTTGTCCTGGCGATGTTGCACTACCACGAAGACGCCTTGCATCCCTCGGTGGTAATATTCTTCGAGTGGCCTATTGAACACAACACGCCACAAGAGGGCATGACAATGAGGCGCGGGCACGCCGCCGAGGCTTGTTGTGCAGGGCGCCCAGCATTGCTTTTGTTAGCACCGCCGCTGGCCGGTTGGCGCTTTGAGAAGCCACGAGGTCGCTGAAAGGCGCATAGTTCAAGTAGGCGCAAAGTTCGCCACTGTGAATACGCCGGTTCGTGGCAAGTCGATGACGGAGGGTCAACGGCAGGTTTTCGAGGAATCACTGTCGCAACAGCGCACACTCGTTTCCGGCCAGACCCGAGTGGGCCGGTGCCCATATCAAGTATATCTTCCCGTTCCGCTCGTCATGGGATCGAGATTTTAGGATTTGGGACGCCTCGGGTGAAATTCGCCCTCTCGAGTAATTTAAAATAGCCGACTTAGAGTCGCTAACAATGAATTTAATTTTTGGAGAAGCTGTCATCGCCAGGGCGATGGCCGCCTCTTCACCCACCTCTGTGTCCGTCGTGCGGACCGAGCATGAGGCAATTGAATCCCCACGGAAATTGACCACTGCGAGGGCCATGGCGTCGCGAGCAATGTAATCAGCGGCGTCTACGTATACCACGTCCTCTGATTTTTCATATCTTTTGTGTAGGGCTTTGGCCCTAGCCTGTCGCCGCTCTTGGTTATGTACGGGGTGCATGTTTTTCGGTAGCGGTGGTATGTGCATGCGATCCCCTATTTCCGCTGGTAGGTCTATTTTGGCTCGGGGTATCCCTGCAGGAAAAATGCCAAGTGATTTGAGGATATGTCTGCCGGTCAGACTCTGGATAAGTCGCTCCCGCTGTGACAGCCTTTGAGCTTCAATAATCTCGCTGAGGGTATTGTGAAGCCCGAGTGCCTCGAACCGTGCGGTTGGGGCTGTTAACGGGATCCCTATGGCCTGTTTATAAGCCCGCCTTATCATGGCATTTAGCTTGGCTTCTTCATCGCGTTTCAGGTGCAGGAATGGGACGACATATGTTACTCTACTAATGACGAAGGCTTGTACCAGTCTCACGAGGTTGTGTTCTTTCATCCCGTGGTGTCTATTGGCTATTCGTGAGATAAGGCGAGTTGTTTGGTGTACGCTCTTTTTTTTTATGCTGGCGTGGGCCCGCCTCTGTCACGTCAGGGGGGCGGGGTCTGCCTTAATAATGTCTACATTTTTACTGCGCAGCAGTATATGTCTAAATAACCCCCCCCCCCTTCTGCAGTGTTCATTCCGGTGAAGCCGATTTACTCGGCACCTCTCCGGAGCTCGTCTTCGCCTTCGCCCTCCCGTATTCAGAACTGTTATTCCATTTGCCACTGCCTACACCGAAGTGTCTTTCGCAAGTTTCCCAATCAGCGGATCAATGCGCTGGCACCCTTTCAGCAACTGCACTTTCAACTCGCATTGTGAAGGACGCGTGTCGTTGCGATTGGAGGAGCATCGGCGGGCCCAGTGGCGCGAATGGACGCAAAAACAACACAAAGCCGCTACCCAAGAACATGCAGCGCGGTTTACTTGATTTCAAATGCGATTTCGTCGATCGCCATTTCGACGCCAGTTTCAAAGTGTATACACTCTGGTTCGATAACGACGTCATAAAAAATGCGCGCCAATCCACCACGCGAAGGCGGAAAGCGAAGCTGTAACCGACGCCCTCAACGATTGCCCATGCGACGTCACTTGAATTCACACACGGGGCTCTACAAAGAGTGAAACTACAGACAAGTGAGATGCACTTAACCACACCCTTTATTACTTCAAAGAGATATTTTACTGAGGTTGATTTTGCATGATCCATGAATGGTGGTTGGTTGAGTTGTACTGGTGAAGCACATAAGTGGAAACTCGTTATAAAGTGAAAGGAAGCTCAAACCCGGTGTTAGACGATTTCACTTCTCCTCCGTCGCTGCCGCCGCTGACGGAGGCAACGAGATCAGCGCAGCGGCAGAGACGGGGGAGAAGTGAGATGCCATGCGTTGGTGTATGCTTCCTTTAATTTTTACTAACTCCCAGCGCATGTGCAAGGCGCGCACACGGCCGCTAAACGTGCCATGGGCGGAGCGCACAGCGGCGCGAAAGGTCGTCTGACGCTATCCCGTGGCATTAAGCGAGAACGCAGGGGGTAAACCCGCAGATGTGCTCGGTGAGTGCACCGTCTGTCTCACCCGTCTCCGCGTGGGCTTGTATCTCAATCGGTAAAACAACGGGCTCTCGCTCCGTTTCTCTATTCGTTCCAGGTTCGATTCCTGGCGGTGCCAGTAACTTCTTTTATTTCTTCGCGGGAGTTTTCTGTTGACACCAACGGTCGTGAAAGAACCCTTGGGGGTAGAGGTAAAAAGCTTAGCTTTAATATCGGAAACGCCAAAGATTTAGACGTAACGGAGGCCGCGCTTCGGGTGCTGTCTAAAACTTCCCGTTAAAGGCTTCCAACCTTAGCAAATTACAAACAAAGTGTTTTGTTTCGTGCACTCCGTGTACGGTGTCCAGCTTCGCAGGTCATCCTTCTTCACAGAGTGAAAGGGCACTAATTTCTTTGTACATGTGTTGCGTACAAATGTTTTTACAATGGAATTTTCACCCCTGACCAATAAGAATTCGCTTTTCAAACGTTGGGCACTGGATTTAGGCTGCAATGTGCGATGTTTTTTTCGGCCGCCTTGATGGACACTTATTCCTACCACTCTTAGATGTAAGCGCCCAGTGCTTGCATATGCTCCGAAGGACGGGATATCGTTCGCTCTCATGCGGGTGATGCAACCAGGAAGAGGGCCCAGCGGGCACTGGATTTACGCTGCCATGTTCGATGTTTTTTTCGGCCGCCTCGATGGACACTTATTCCTACCACTACTAAATGTAAGCGCCGAATGCTTGCATATGCTCTGAAGGACGTGACCTCGTTCGATCTCATGCGGGTGATGCAGCCAGGAAGGGGGCGCAGCTCATGCACCTGAGTTCCGCAAGCTCGGCGAGGGCGCTGCGGCCGATGTGTATCTGTTCCGGAGGGGAGCGTCGGATGCGGACGAGTGCGTGCTGAAGGTGATTCCCGTGGGCGGTAACCAGCTCGTCGACGGCTGCAAGCCGCAGAGCCTGGCCGGAACGAGTGCAGAGGTCGCCATCGCTCGGTGAGTGAGTTTTCCTCTGCACCTCCCCGTTGTCAATTCCTTAATTGCGTCATCTGCCTCCGCACCTCTTGTCTGTCGATTTAGGAATCTTCGGAGTCTTTATCCGATGAGTTTCACATTCGTTTGGCAAAGGAAGGAATTTGTTAGCCGCAGCCATATAACGCAACGTCAGTGTGCCCGCAGCCACGAAAGAGGGAAGTGGTTTTGAGAACGTTGGCGGGGGTTATTCCGGGGCAGCCGAGTTCCCAGTTGTCCTCTTGAGTCTTGCCATCGCCTTTTCAACATCAGGGCTGTTTTGTGCGACAGTTATAGGAGGGGGGGGGGGAGGGGGGGGGGAGGGGGGAGGCGACGCAGTCAGTGTGGAACTAAAAAACCATGCATCTTCAATTGGGAGGCGTATGCGCGTGCCGGAAAATGATCACAACTCGCGTTAGGAAGTCGCGAGAGCGCGAAGAGAGAGAGAGAGAGAGAGAGAGAGAGAGACAACGTCTTTATTTGGCCTGCGGAAACCTCGGGGGGTACCTACTATCGCCGGCCTCCCTGGGGGGGAGGTGAGAAGTTCGGCCGCTGGCGATCGATGGCCGCTAGCGCGAGCTGCGCAGCCATCTTCTGTAGTTCATAGTCCGCACTGGTCACCGCACTCTCCGAGCGCGGCGGCAGCGGATCCGCAGTGGTTGAATCCGTTTGCTGGCAGTCCCAGAGCATGTGCTGCATGGTAGCGCGACCGTCACCACACATCACACACTTATCTGCTTGGAATAATTCGGGGCACACGTGTTTGGCGAACACAGGCGTCCATATCGCGCGCACCTGTAGTTGGCGCAGTAGCACCGCCTCTCTTCGGGTAAGATTCCGGTGCGGCGGCGGGTAGGCTCTTCTGCCCTCCCGATACCAGGCCAGCACCTCCTTATATGTGTCGATTGGAGTTGCCTCGATGTGGTCTTCTTCATCTTCTTCCTCGCCTTCTGCAGGACGAGGAGGGGAGCTCGGGGCAGCGCTGTGTCTGGTAAGCACGCGCGCCGCTCGGTCTGCCCCCTCGTTGCGGTTGGCACCCGTTCCCACCGGGCCCATGTGCGCCGGGAACCACTTGATGGTCACCGGCATTGTTCGTTGTGGTAGGGCCCCGCACACCCTAGACGCGCACGAGGACACTCTGTTTGTGGCGTAGTTCATGACAGCACTGCGCGAATCACACAACACCGTCGCACACTTGGGGTTGGTTAGGGCCAGCGCTATGGCCAGCTCCTCCGCTTGCCTCGGGTCCTGGGCCCGCACGCTGCCCGCCGTGTACAGCTCCCCTGAGGTCGCCGCTATCACGGCCACAGCGTACGTGCGGCTAACGTTTATAGAACCGTGCGCGGCCGTGAGGGCCTTTGCCCTGGCCAGGCGGCGTTCCCGGTTCGTTTCCGGATCCATGTGCTTGGGGACCGGCGGGACCTGCATGAGGCCGAGCAGCCCGCGCGGCAACGACCTCGGAGGCGGCGGCGGCACCGGTCCCCTGTCTCCCTCCCCCTGCAGCCTCGTCTGGCAACCTACTCTGTGCAGGATCGACCTGCCGGTTCTGGTTAGCGTTAGTCTAGTAAGCTGTGCTGTGAGCTGTGCTTCTGCTATCTCGCTTAAGGTGTTATGGACTCCTAGTTCTAAGAGTCGCGTCGTGTTGGTGTGTGTATAGAGGCCTAGTGCCATCTTGTATGCTTTGCGTATCAGAGCGTCAACCTTGCCGCTCTCGGCCGCCGACCAGTCGTGGAAGGCCGCCACATATGCCACATGGCTGATTGCAAATGATTGAACCAGCTTCAGGAGGTTGTTCTCTCGCATCCCTCCGTGCCGTGTTGCCACCTTCTTGATTAGCCGTATTGCCGTCATGATCTTCGTCTCGAGCTTGGTGACGGTAAGGCCGTTGTGCCCGAGGGCGTCGACGTGCAGTCCGAGGACGCGCAGCGTCTTCACCCGCGGTATCGTCGTCCCGTCTCGAGTTCGGAGGTTGATGTCGGGTTCTGTTTTGCTTCCCTGACCTCTTCGTTTCGGTGGAATAATCAGCAGCTCCGACTTGTTCGGGGAGCACGTGAGGCCCGTGTCCTGCAGGTGGCCTTCGACTTCGTCGATGGCGCTCTGCAGGGACGCCTCGATCTTGCCGTCACTGCCGCCGGACATCCACAGCGTGACGTCATCTGCGTAAATGGTGTGCCCGACGTTCGGGATGCCCTGTAGTCGTTGGGCAACCCCGATCGTGACTATGTTGAACAGCGTTGGCGAGATCACGGTGACCTGCGGCGTTCCCGTGCTCCCCAGACTCTTCTTGGGTAGTTCCATATCTCCCGCCACTATCGTTGCGGTGCGGCCCGTGAGGAAATCGCGGATGTAGGCGAAGGAGCGCTCCCCCATGTTGAGGCGCGAGACCTGTTGAGGTATGGCTGGATGGCGAACGTTATCAAACGCGCTCTTCAAATCCAGGCCGAGTACCGCTCTGTTGTCCATGGAGCCAGCCGGTCGGTCTAGGACTTCGTGTTTAATGAGCAGCATCGCGTCCTGCGTGCTGAGCTTGGTTTGGAAACCCAGCATCGTGTCGGGATAGAGACCTTCTTCTTCCAGGTACGCTTGCCATCTGTTTAGGAGGACGTGCTCCAACACCTTCCCGATGCAGGACGTCAGGGAGATGGGCCGCAAGTTGTCGATACTCGGCTACTTCTTCCTTCGTCCTTGTTTTTTGAGCGCTTCTGTATTCCACCAAAAATCGGCGTCTTGCCCGGTTTTGGGATCAGTACTGTTCTGGCCTCTTTCCAGCTGGCGGGGAGCTTGCCCGCCCGCCAGCACTTGCTAAAGTAACCCGTCAGCGCCGTTATGGCCGCGTCGCTGAGGTTGCGCAGCGCTTTGTTCGACACCCCGTCCGGCCCCGGGGCCGACTTGCAGTTGATGGTTTGAATGACTGCCCGGACCTCCCACTCCTCGATGTCGGCGTCGAGCTTGGCGTTAGCCTCGCCCGCGTAACTCGGGAGGGGGGTCGGCGGGGTGGATGGAAGGTATTTGTTGTCGATGCGCCGGCGGACCTCAGCTTCGCCGAGCTACTGCTTCGCCTTGTGTAGTGTCCGGGCAAGGATGTGGTGTTGCGTCCCCTTCGTCTTGCTCTCGTCCAGCAGATGATGGAGCAGGTGCCAGGTTCTGCTCTTGTGGATTTGGCCGCCCGCTTCCTGACAGACCGCCTGCCACTGCTGCCGGCAGAGCACCTCGCTGTGCTTTTCGATCTCGGTGTTTAGTAGGGCGATGCGTTTACGGAGCCTCCGGTTGTGGCGTTGTCGCTTCCACCGGGCCCTCAGTGAGTTCCTCGCCTCCAGCAGGTGTGCTAGGCGGCTGTCGACTTGCGGGGTCCCTTCGTCTGCCTCCACCTCCGTTGTGGCTGCCCGTGTCACCGCGTTGAGCTCACGCGACCACTTGTCGATGTCTTCTATCTGCTCGGTCAGAGCGTCCAACTCTTGTCTGTATTTGTTCCAATCCGTCATCGCTTGCCTGCGGGGGACCGACGCTTTGCCGAGCAGCGGCACTGTTATCTCGAGGACGCAGTGATCGCTGCCCAGCGTTTCGCCCGTGTTCCGCCAGCGGACTCCGGTGGTAGTGTTGCAGAATGCAAGGTCTGGGTTCGTATCCCGTTGCGTGGAAGTGCCGTGTCTCGTGTGTACCGATGGGTCGTTCAGCAGGTGATATTCCGCCTCCATAGCTTCCTCGTAGAGGCTCTAGCCCTTGGTCGTAGACTTCGGGTACCCCCACGTCGTGTGCGGCGCATTGAAGTCTCCGCACACGAGCGCGGTGTTGTCCCCTGCCAGTTGTTTCGTCTTGTGCATTAAGGTTGTGAATCTTTGTTGGAACTGTTTGGGATTGCTATAGACGTTTACTATGTAGGTGCTCTCCTTTCTCTTGCGGCCCATGACGACCTCGATGGCTTGGTGCTCGATGGCGCTGTTTTGGAGCAGGCCGTGTTCGATGTAAGTGAGTCCCTTCTTCACCAGGGTACACACGCCCTGACCCGCACCTTTCCCAGCCGTTCTTGCACTGGGCTGGCTGGCATAGGAGCGGTACCCCGGTAAGCCCGGGGGAGTCTCGGTGTGTGTTTCTTGTATGAGTATTACGTCTGGCCGCCGGCCGACTTGCCTCATGTATTGTTGTAAGAGTGCCTTCTTTTTGCGCAGGCCATTTGCGTTCCATTGCCACACCACGAGCTCCCGCGTTAGCACTGTTCTGGCCATGTTGGTCGGGTCTTGCTCGGTTGTTGCGGCTGCTGCTGCTGCTGTGGCTGCTGCTGTTGGTGGGTTATCTCGTTAAATCGTGTTAGGAGTTGTTGTAGCATGCGTTCCATGTTGGCCATGCGGACGCTCATGTCTGCTGTAGTTGCCTCTACCGTAGCCAGTCTTCGGTTGATTGCCTCTATGTCCCTCTCGAAGCGGTCCATGCGCTCCTCCAGATGCTGGTGGCTTTCCTCCAGCTGTTGGTGGCGTAATGAACGCGATCGAGCGAGAGAGTGAAGGAATTCCCTCTGCCCGGGAGTGTATACATTTGAAACCAAAAAAAGAAATGCCGACCAGTCCTTTTGGTGATGTATTCATTGTGAGCAAGACTTCCGTGCCGAAGCCGAAATGTCAAGAAGGATTTTTGTTTTCAACTGGTCGGCATCGCTCTTTTTTTTTCACCTCGCATGCTGTTACGCGCGAAACTAAAAAGAAATATCACGTTAGGTTTCATCGCTAAGACGGTTGTATGTATTCACGGCGAAGTTGGGGGAAAATACCGCGTGGGAATTCTTGTTCGAAGCAAAAAATGTGGTTCCGGAAAATGGAGCTGTCACGCCTCTTAAAACAAATTATACCGCATTTGAGTGCCAACTGAGCCGCCGATTTTCATGTCAGTTATCATAGGCCATCGCTGCGATTGTTTCGCTTAGGCGAGAGATACCTCGCGTGTGTGTCGGCATTTCGGCACGCGTTGCAGTTCCGTACTGCGCATCAAAGCAGATATGTTGCTTTGGGAGTGAAACGAGGTCAAGCGGAGAGTAAACCGAGAAAGAGTAACGAAGCCAGATGATAGACTCACAAGTGTGACTTCCCTCAAGACGTCTTGCACATTATGTATAGTATACGGTTGCCGCGGCTGCTCATGGGAGGGTATGAGAGCGTAATTTTCTTAGAATGTGGTTTGTCGTCGCGGAGAAACTCCAATTTCTAACGGTTTAAGCCACATGTGTTATTCTAGTTGGTCTGTGTTGCATACATTCTATGCCTGCTATCGCCCTAGCAGCAATTCGCTCTTAATTTATTTCTGTCCTCTTTTCCCGCGAGAGCGGTGATCCTAACTCCCCCCCCCCCCTTTCCCCACCCTCGCAAGCAGCGTTACAATCTTGAGAGTATTTACCGCAACTTGGTATTTACCGCAGTCTTCCCGTTCTCTTGCACGCAGAGAACTGAGCAACCTTCGCCTCAACGCGACAAACCGGACGGCCAATTTCATCGGTCTGAGAAGGTACTTAAGGGAAATGTAGAGAGACATGGGGAGCTCGGGTAGCGGGAAGGGTCGACAAGCCAATGTATTGAACCGGGCTAAACCAGAGGCATACAGTGGGCGCAGCTATGCTGCTGATGATGATGATGTCGATAATGTAACCCCGCTCTTTTCAGAGTACGATCAACGAGGGTCACATGGAGGGTCGACTGGTTCTGATGAAGTGGGTTTTAACTGAGAACCCGAGTTATACTCCAACCGCGGCACTATACCATGATGTCACTCGCACAGCGTTGCCTGTTGTTTTTATGCCAACTAAAGTTAGCGTCATCGTAGATTATGACAAGGAAACGTGCAGCTTTTAAAGCCTACCGAGATCTACAGAGGCCGTATCAGTTCATCGTGGATCGTAATAACATGGTGTTACGTTACGGAAAGGGCGGCACCATGGACCTCCATGTCCGGCATTCTCGCGATGCGCGCGCCGCGGCCGGCGGCGGCAACATGGCGGCGGCTTCGGCAGCGAAGTGGTGTCGGGAGCTCGAGCGACCGCTTCTAAGCGTTCTCTAAAATGCCGCTCAAGGCACGAACGAAGTTGCTTGGGCGGTAAAAGAGCGTATAATGTGGGGGAAAACGGTACTATAAAACATCATACGCACCGCTAGTGAAAGCGCCCATTCAATATCTGCTGGGGTGGTAAGCCTAAACATCCCCGGCGGAGCCAGCCGGCTGTCTCGAGCGCTTCGAAACCACCGCCATGAGGCGCGCGCCTCCCCATTGGCGTAGGGTGCCTGGATGTTCCTCCTCGCCGCCCCTCCGTGACGGGTGGAGACAACTGCGTCGTCTGCTACGGAAGCCGCCATGTTGATCCCCTGCGCTGGGGCAGCGCGCTGCAAGCACGGGGATGTGCAATCGGATTCTTACATGCACACGCATTCCGTGGCCACAAACCGCTTCCAGAGTGAAGGAGAACTTATTTGTGGGCTTGTTTGTACGTCGTCAGTGAAAACACTGCGCTAGCTAAGTCGACAAGATGAAATAGCGGGAGAAACACGGCGCACAGAGGCGCATCCGTGCGCTACCGCGTACGTGTGTCTCCCACTTTTTTTTTTTTTTGTAAACTACAGTCAGCGCAATGTCTCTACAATTTTAAATGTAACACGCATAATAATGCATCAATGAGGCTCGCTTCTTGGTAGTTAGTTTTGGTGTTAAATCTCATCTGCGAAAAAGTTGCGTCTTATAAGTGCGTTCGACCGGCAATATATTGTGCAAAGACTTCGCGGGACAGGCATGTTACATGAATCGCTCTGTTCTTCCACTAAGTCTGTCTGATTTCGCAGTTAACTGATATTATTCATGAGCGTTCTTTGCCAAAAATCATAGTCGCAAAAAGCATACTACCTTGTATATGCAAGATAATGCGCAAATGCCGAAGCGAGGACACTCAGTTGTTGTATTAGTGTATGTAGTTGTTTCTCCAAGGGGAAAACAAAAGCTAAAAGTGAATGAACGAAATAGCAGAGGCTTATCTAAAGCACCGCGGTTAACACATAAAGAAGAAAAAAGAAAAATCTGCCAAGAAGCCCTATTAATGTACGCTTGTAACTCAACAAAAATGCGTAATCGGCGAAGGCATTTAATAGGTACAGTAAATAGTGGCGCAGCATGCAGAAGTTAATTTTGGGTGAGGGGGTGGACCTACCTTCAAAAATAGAGGGGGGAACTTGAAAGAAAACTATCAGAAAAAAGGAAAATCAATTCACAATCGATTCATAATTAAAAGTAAAAGAATTGGGGATCATTTGGTAAAAAGTTAAACAAACACAAGCAAACAAAGCAAGAAGTCATGAAATATAATTCAAGGGGAACTGATTACGACAGGAAGTCTCCCAGTTTGCTACACACAGCCACATCTCGTTATAATACTCAAAATGATGGAATGAAATCCCAAAAGGTGTCTGGTTCAGCACCTTCACTTGATCAATTAAAAATATTGCACAAGATACCACCACAGAGACATGGGATTTTTTAAACAATGAATTCAGTGGCAGGTATACAGTGCCCAGTTGTGAGCAGTGCAGCATGCGATACAAAACCAAAACAACCATTCCGACGAAGCAAAACGAGCTTGGGAACACGTTTATTACCAGCGCGTGGGCTCTGTGTCGCAGACTGACAGCAGAACCATGGTTCGTAGCATGAATTGTTGAATGCAGTCAATGCAACAAATAAGACACCAACACAATAATTAGAAGGAAATCAAAGAGAGCGTGAAATACTTAAAGGGTACATATATATACGCAAAACTGTACAACACACAACTTTACAGTTTTCTATTTACAAATCAAGTTAGAAGTCTAGAAAGTTTAGGGCAAGTTCACTCCTGCGCACGTCTTGCTTGCATTGCCATCCACTACTCTTTTGGCAACTTGACGAAGATGTATGCGCAGCCGGAGCCTTGCAAAGCTTGCTATAAGCATCTTCTCTACGGTTTCTTTGTGTTGTTCACATGTTTGCAGATTGCATCGCGACATTTTGCTGAGATATGTGGTCACGGCCTGTAGTGGTGACTTCATTGTGAGCACGCTGTCCGTCCACGTGATGATGCCCCTAAAAAGCTCCTCACAGTACTTCAGCGTGCGCATAACAGCGTCGCTTGGATAGTGGAGGTTGTTGCCATCGCGAACGTACTCCTTCAGCGCGGTCAGATAGGAATGCTCGCTGATGCTGTTCCCCAACACTGCAGTTTTGCAATGTTCGCATGCGCCAACCGCCTTTATGATGCCTTTTAGAAGAAACCCGCCGATGTGAAACAGGATGCCACAGTCCACTGACGACAGCTCCTCGACGAAAGGGATTTCATCGTCGTCAATGGCTTCTGGTTCAGCTTCGGCGTGCTCTTGCAGACCCTTTGAGAGCAAGTCAACCAGAAATTGACCATCGTCGACGTCGTAGCTTGTTGTCGTTGGCGTATACAGAAACTGGCTAACGCAAACAAGCTTCAAGGCACACTTCATGTCATAAGCATTCGGCACTGGTTTCCTTAGGCGTATGACCGAGAACAGGTTTTCGAGGCAGTCCTGGAGTATTCTACTCGTTAAAAAGTACTCGTAGCCTTCACTCTTCAAAAGAATGTCCTGAAGCTGAAGGACGACTGTAGTGGCTATCAATAAGCCTGCTTGAGACGGCTTCCACTGAGCCGAACCTCCTGCCTTCATCCCTTGCATGATTTCAATCGCCAGTTTCAGAGTGTCGATAGCCGAGTAGTACTTGTCCATATTTTGGAGACTTAGAGCGGTAGACGGATGTCGTGAGGACATAATGGTGTACCATTTCGACACGAGCTCCAAGAACCATGCCGTAGTCTCCGCTTTTGGTTTCAAAACTTTCTGCTTTATCAGGTATCTGATCGCAGAAGGAGCGTCTCGAAAAAACTGCACGGCTACTCCCACTTTCATTTTTGAGAAGTGGCCCTTACTAACATGAACTTCTGACAGCTTCGGTGCCACTTTCAGTTCTTTGTCGCTGTCATGTTCTATGACAGCGCGTACGTGCTTAATTTTTACTTTATTGGAGGGCAAACTATGCTCCTTTACAGCTGATTCACTCAGAGTGAAGACCTCCGAATTCAGAAGTTGGCCCCTGATATTCTTAAGCACATGTGCAGCATCCGCACTAAAATAAAGTTCCTTATCTTCAAGGCAGGGATGTGCAATAGAACAGACAGTGCGAGAGTTTCTGTGACTCGAAAAGCCCAACTCTCGCCACATCGCACGGTTGGACGCTCCCATATCGCTGGTCACAACCCGAATTCTTAGTGAAATGTCGTGACAAAGACGAACAATTTGGAGAACGTACTCCTTGAGGGTGTTGCCATCGACGTGGCTCCCAGTGAAATGGTACGCAATTACCCGCTTCCACCTCTGCGTGAGGCCGCCCACCATGAATACCAGTGCATGTTGTGCGGGTTCGTCTGGTCTTAAGGGCAAAGTTGTACCGCCAAACACAACGTCTGCAGATCGATCTAACTCGTACCCCTCTGCAATCTCCATCTCATCCAAAAACAAAGCGCAGTCCTTCTCCACATCTTCCATGGTTTCAGCTTTTAACTTGAGCAGGTTCACTACATCAGTTAGGATTCCTGGCATGAACTCCAGTCCGTGGAGGCGCCTTGTGAGGGTCCTATTGGATGGAAGGGGGTATCCAAGCTTTCTTAGGGTTTCATACCCAGTCGTTCCACACGACAGCTTAATCTTAAGCGCTTGCTGGATTGTTTGCGGCGACCAAGTGCTCCCCTGGTTGCCTTTTCGAGAAAGGGATTCTACTTGGTCCTCATTCAGAAACTTCATTCGCTTTCCCATGTTCTCTACGTTACTTTCAAGCTTCTGAACTTTCTTTTTAAGGCCCTGAATGGTTGCATTTGCCTTACTGTGAGCGTCCTGAAGCTGGCCGTATTTTCTCGTCACGTCTGCGAGCTGCTTATTTAAGCTCTGCGCATGAGCTGTGAGCCGATTGTACGTCGCGTACATCAATGCACAGCGGGGCAGGGGACGAACCTTCCGCATAGCTTAAATTGTCCTCCAGTGTGTTGCTTGGGCTCGATGCTGATGGACTGCAAACTTGTTCTGGAGGCATTCCGGTGCTGCTTGTCAGCGATCCTGACGTTTCCCCGCTCGCAAGGGATGGGGCACCAGTCGTAGAGGTTTCGTCATGAGTCGGCAAGGCTCCTTGACAGGCGGCAGATTGCACAGGTCTTGTTCTTTCCTTAGGTGGCTTCCTCGGCTTTGGAGAAGCTAAAACAATGTAAACCAAAATAAATAAGATAAAGATACCGAGTATACGAAAAAAACATATGGCAATGATATTGTTCTGCATTATTAATTACTATTACCATGCAATCACATACACCCAAACAACCGAATCTAGACTATGTCATTCGAGTAAAAAAAGCTTCGTATCTAAGGAACTATCACTATTTCCTGCCGAAACAGCAACAAGGTGTTCAAGGTTCTCGATTGTATGAAAGTTCATGAATTTAAGTCCTATTCAAAGCATGTCTTTATTAACAACTATGCATTATTCTATTATTCTACTATGCAACAATTCAGAGTCGCCTTTCCTACTGCGTTTCATCACGGGTAAATACATACGCTACCCATTGAGAACCTGCTTTTTTTTTTTAAATGAGGCTCTCTGGCTCATAACATTTTCTCCTTTCTATCTAATTTCATGCCCCTGTACTTTAAGTGTGCTCTACGTAAACAAACTATTCGGTGTAAAGATCTGTGTATTTATGTGTTGATTTGTTCAAAACAACCTATCTATAAGGGGGTCTGCACGGGAGCATCTTAACAATCAATCGCACCTAATTCTCTGCTCGCTTCCCTTTTGGCAAGCACTAGCAATGGCAGACTGACTGCAAAATAACTTGGTGTGCCAGCGTGGAGCTCTATGCCCGGTGAAACGAAGTCAAATTCCACGGTTCATTCACTTCATGAACTAAATATTTAAAATATGCCCGAATTTAACACGAAATATTGCACTAACTCCTTAATCCCATTTTCCTTTGTATCACTGCTGCTGAGTATTTTTTCATATGCATTTAATAAATTTTCTTTGATAGCTATTGTTAAATGTTTGTGATGGTGTAATCACTGTTTAATGTTCAAAAAACCACTTTGAGTGCTTGCTAAATTTTTGTCATTCATTGTGTTATTAACGAGCTCTACCAGACAGTTTTTACTGTTTGGAACTTTTTATATTTGTATTGATTTCAGTGTGTGCGCAGTAGGAAATACTTTACAGAATGGTGACCGAAAGTGCCAGTGCCTTAGTGTGAATGAAATAAAACAAAATATAAGAATTGAGGACAGCAAGTTTACCTGCGTAATTATAATGCCAAATATTACAACGACTTACCTCTGAACGGAAACACTGTCGGCACAGCGTTTGGCTTTAACTTCTTCCAGCCGTCTGCACGATTCTGTTCGAAACAATTCTCCTCGAAGTGAGCCTGTGGGAAATGTCAGAACAAAAAAAAAAAATGCGTGAAGCCTATAACATAAACGTAAAGCGAACCTCAACGTATGATTCTTTTCATGCCTAGCTCAATTCTAAAATATTCAGCTATGGCGCAAGCACAATGATGGCTTTCTGTAGCCCCATAATGCAAGCACATGGCTCTCTCGCTCATATCACATACTAATGCGTTTACTGTTCCGGGGCAAACAGAGACATCCCAGCCTAGCCTCGTTCATTGTTGTACAACGCAAAATTTATGGTTCCGATGTTCCCGTTCCCTATGCCACCAGCTAACTCTGGTGTGACCCCCTGTATTCCTATTCTGTACTCATTGCCACCCACCAACCTTGCTGTAACACCCTGTCATCTCCGGTTGCCCCACTGTACTGCGAAATTTGCGTGTGCGACCCCTACTACCTGCCTTTCACCTTCTCCCTACTCCTTCCCCCCCCCCCCCCCCCCCCACTTTACCTACTCTTTCGTCTCTCCCACCCTCCTCGCTTCCGTTCGGCCGGTTGAGGTGTCGGCGTAACGCCAGACAGTTACCGGCCTCTGTCCCCCCTTCCCCCCCCCCCAACAACCACTTCATCACCTCAACGTGCAACACGTGTTACTACAATGCAATAGTTGTCACTACATGCATGCGAACGAAGTAAAACAGAGCGAAATGAGGCTCGCAATACTCACACTGCACACGCACGACGCCTTCGTAGGCGTCCACTTGTCGCGTCTTACGTTTACGGTCCACTGCAGTCTCCTTTTTGGCTCTGTTGGAAACTTAAACATGCGCCAGCCATTCCTGCAGTGGTTTGTGCACAGAGGCACGCAGCAACCAGGCATTTTGAGCCGCTAATCGCAGCCAGACAGCTACAGCACGTCGGCCGCTGCACAATTCGGCGGTTCCGCCGCAGGAGCGGGATTCGTAATGGCGGTCGGTGGCTCTGAAAACCGGTCGAGGCGGCGAGGGACCCTGCAAAGAATGTCTCCACCCTTCACGGAGCGGCGGGCGAGGAGGAACATTCAGGCACCCTACATTGGCGAAAGTCGCCAGGCTCCTCCAGCGCGAACCGCATGGAGCGTTTTTTCACGCGATTCGCGCGCGTCGGCGTTGCGCGTGCGTGTTTTCGACGCCCGCGTTGACGATTCCGCGCCCGCGGCAGCATCTGCCTGGGCTAGATTTTGACGCGCGTCGCGCGCGGCAGTGGGAGGAGCCTGGCGATTTGCGCCAATGGGGAGGCGCGCGCCTCATGGCGGCGGCTTCGAAGCGCCCGAGAGAGCCGGGTGGCTCCGCAGCTCCGCCGGGGATGTTTAGGCTTACCACCCCAGCAGATATTGAATGCGGGCTTTCACTAGCGGCGCGGATGGTGTTTTATAGTACAGTTTTCGCCCACATTATAAGCTCCTTTACCGCGCAAGCAACTTCGTGCGTGCCTTGAGCGGCATTTTAGAGAGCGCTTAGAAGCGGTCGCTCGAGCTCTCGACACCACTTCGCTGCCGAAGCCGCCGCCATGTTGCCGCCGCCGGCCGCGGCGCGCGCAGCGTGCGGGTGGTTAAGCGGGATTCACACGACGGAGGAACCCTCTCACGGAGGCGGACGGATATGTGACGTCAACAGCACGAGACCGGATTATCCGGCCTGGCGGCGCATCCACACGTGCGGAGCTACGCGGAGTGAGTAGCAGACGACAGCGCCGAGGAACAGGTTTTATTCCCCGCCGAGGGCCACCGCCGTCGAGCGAAAACACGCGGAGGCATTTTCTTTCGCGGAGCCACCGCGTGCTATCCCCACCGAGGGGCGGAGCCTAAAACCGGTCACGTGAGCGGGTCCCGCGGGCCAAAAAGAGAGGGTTTCTCCGTCGTGTGAATCCCGCTTTACGCGGCAGCGTCAGCGCGCCTGTGGCGTGCGCGGCGCGTTTTCGCGAGCAGAAAACGCTCCATGCGGTTCACGCTTCCCACTGCCGCCAGCGACGCGCGTCAAAATCTAGCCAAGGCAGGTGCTGCCGCGAGCGCGGAATCGTTGACGCGGGCGTCAAAAAAAAAAAAAAAAAAAAACGCACGTGCAACGTTGACGCGCGCGAATCGCGCGAAAAAACGCTCCATGCGGTTCGGCCGTCAGGCCGATCCGCCGAAACGCGTCGCGCGAGCGTCGGCGTCGCGCGTCGTGCGAGCGTCGGCGTCGTTCGGCCGCACCGCGCCGACACGCAGGTGTGGGTGAGAAACCGATGAAACCGGCGTGGAGACGTTTGTATGAACTCTGCCATGATTTTCAAGGTATTTTTGATCGTTTATGTGGAGTTATTTCCGATTGTATAAATGCAGTAATCAGGATCCTATATTAGCCATAAAAAACACACTTTATTTTATTCATTGCTAACAATAATGCTTGCGGGACAATTTAGAAATGCTTCGAAGTGTATTTCAAGTCATCACCGTCAAATCTGAACAAAATAAGACAACTCGATAACAAAAACGCACTTCGAGCAACTTATTCCGCGCAACTTGATGTCCTATCGATGTGTATACGGACTGCTTCATATATTCAAAGCGTGAGCAAAACAAATCTCAGCGCTGCCTTGCTACAGAGGTTAGAGTCGAACGCCCCTTGTAGGTGAAAAGGCAACGTACCCTGGTACCATTTTCTTACCCTGCTAAAAAAAAAAGAAGATAAACAAACCCCACCGCAAAAGAAAGAGTGAGGTTTTGCCAAGATTCGAACCATGGACATCCAAAACAGAAGCCCAACACCCAACCTCTCAGCCGCTCCAGCTTTTTTTGTAACAATAACTTTATTTCAAAAATTAGATACAGGGCCACATGGAGTGATTGCAGTGGTTTCAGGTATTGATTGATTGATTGATTGATTGATTGATTGATTGATTGATTGATTGATTGATTGATTGATTGATTGATTGATTGATTGTGAGGTTTAACGCGCCGACGCTTCACAGGCGATGAGGCGCGCCGTAGTGGAGGGCTCCGGATTAATTTTGACCACCTGGAGATCTTTACCGTGCCCAGGGTATCTCGAACATACGGGCGTCTTTGCTTTCCGCCGGTTTCATATAACAGAAAACATAGCTTTGCGCACACAGAACGTACACATGTTCGGGGAATATATGCGAGCCAAGGGTCAGCATGTTTCGTCAGGGAAGTCAAAACCAGTCGAGGGCAATGCCAGCAAAGCTGCAGAGCGCTGGCGAAATGTATGCTAGCAAAATTTCAAAATGGGCGATGATGTGATTTATGTACAGTTTAAGGAACAGGATAGAGGAAACGGAATGAGAATAGAGGCTCCGGAGGAAGTTGTTGATGGGCAGAAGTGGCCCATTGCGCTTTCCCGCTTCCAGCCCTCAGGTGGAGTCCCATCTCTTCTGCTGCTCTATCTTAAACTCCATGAGAGTTCGTTAACCCCGAGCCAGTGAGTCACGAAGCTGCGGGTCTGAATCAGGACCGTCAAGGGCGGTCACTGCCCACTGCGCCTTCTGCACAAAGTGCCTCCACGCTGCAGGAGGCGTTCAGCACAGTCGACAACATCGGCTCTCGCCCTTCATAGCGAGTGGAGACCCATGACATGGACGCAGTCACAGAGGTGTGGGAATTCCGGGGCCGCATCCAAGAACCTCAAGTACATCCAGCTGAGCTGCCAGTGCGCATCAAAGGAGCACTGCAGCTTGTCCCAGAAATACAACGCCGTGTTGCACTCCACAAAAACATGCTCGGGCGTCTCCCGCCTTCCACACAGCAGGCGATGGGTCCCTCCAGGCAGAAAGAAACCCCGCTCCTCCTGTCTTGCCTTGGTAGGCAGAATCCCTGTGTGCAAGCGGGAGAAAAAATCATTCGAACCGGTAGGAATGGGGAGCTTCCGGACGCTTCGGAGGACGTCACTTTACAGGCGCGCTAGATGTGGTGAGCGGTACATGGGAGGTGGAAGGTCCGCTCCAATAAGTCCCAGTATCGCTTCCTCGGTTTCGCTGCGAACAGGCACTCCCAAGAGGAGAGTCCCTGCAAGAGATCCACCGCCCCCACCACTTCTCTGTAAAAGCCTGTTGCACGGGTACCATGTGTTACAAGCTTCGCTGTTGTTACAATTGTAACAAGGGGCCACGTATAAGGAGCCTACGTTTTGGAGAGCCGCCTGGAGAAAAACGTCACGATGATCGCAGAAGAACATGAATTCCTGCACTGTCAGCTTGAGCTCCACGTTAACAAAACCAAGACCTCCCGCTGTGCGTGCCTTTCAGGGCAAGCGAAATGATGAATCCAATCATCCAGTAGATTTTCTGCAGCAATGAGCCACTGCGGTTTCCGTAGCCGGTATATTTGCATTCACGTCACTGTAATCTACTGATAGAGGCCAACTTGTTTATACGTTTCTGCATCCCCTTCCTCCACACTGAACGTTTTGGTGTCATTTACGCGCGGCATGTCTCAGCAGCTATAGTGCTGTGCTGTACACATTGATATTCACAGCAGTTAGCAGTGAGAATAAAAAGCAAGGAAGAAAGAGAAACAAATGGCTGCAAGCAAGAAGGTTGAGCATTGTTCACTATATAGGACCTAAATTAATGTCTGTCTTGCCTAACTCTCAATGCAGTCAGGTACACTGTTACAAATACGAGAAATTATTCTGAGTCGATACAAGCAGACAGGCTAAAAAAGTTAACGCAGTGCGAACACGTGCATCCTACCTATAGCTTGCACTGCGACTGCATGCGTTTGTTTCATTCTAAACACTCAAATTTGTTTTTATGAGGTTATGCAGCACGGTGCAACGCATCGTTTGTCATCAAACGAAAGGATCAGAACTTAAGTAATGTGGCAATCTTGCATGTTATAAATAATGCGGGATGATAGTATGCGTGTGCTGAGCAACTGTGCAGCATCTTTTCTCTGTACTTCATTCGCAGCGCATACTGTGTCCAAGGTCCTTACCATCCTGCTCTACTTGCCTGCTGGAAGGTGTACGAGACGCGTTTCTTTTCACAGAACGAGAACCCAGGTGTGATATACCTGTCAGTACTTTGGTAGCTTGCTGGATGATGATCGCGGTTTTGCTCAATGGAGATGTTGGTGCAGTTGCGCTGTGTATTACCTACAGCGCTAATCATTGTTGGGACGACAATATTGCCAAAGATCACTGCAGCCAAAGCGATCACAACAGTACCAAGTTTGATAAATTTGGAGGCTATGTATACCTGATGCGCACTCGTTTTCGAGGCCGATTTTAAAGGGACACTGAAGCGAATTTGTCCAGCTCCCGTATTTGCTTGCACTGCGTAGACTAGCTCAAATAACCACACTTTTCATCGTGTATCCGGGCGATAAGGCGGTATTTATTTTATAAAGCCTGAAAGAAGAAAAGCTACCATGCGCGGTTTGCGGCGGCCGCGCCAACTAAGCCGTGACGTCAGTAAAAGGTGCCACGGGATTGGACGATACCCAAATTAGCATTCAGACAAGTTTCGGTTTCGGGTCTGTGAAACAACATGCTTAGGATCCGACGTTATCGTTGGATGGGCATTCTCGATACCTCAGTAATCGGCATACCGCGCTTCTGCCATGTTGTCGGATCTAAAAGGCCTCAGATAAACCTACCAGCACGGCTTGGAACCGTAACAATCACTAGCAAAGGCGCACGCAGTGGATGAACGCCCTCCGCGTCACCACCCCCATCTTTGAAGCTTGCCTGGCTCATGCCTGTATCGTAAAAAGCGTTTTCGCTCCAGGCCAAGGGGCTGCTGATTCGGGACTGTGCCCACTGCCCGCAAGCAGATGGTGCTTATGGCAACAGCACGCCAAGGAGAACTCACTAGCGCGTCAGTGTCAGTCTGCACGTGTTCTGCGAACTCGTTCTTGGAGCAATGAACGTTACAGCACAAAAATGGTGAATTCAGTATAGTAAACATCGGCCAAAAGCAAAAAAAAAAAAAATCAACTAAAAAAAAAACAAAGCATGCACTCTCTGGGATTCAAACTTGCGACTTGCAAAACAACATTTTTAGCGCTCTAGACAACTCGGCCACGAGCCAACGACGCCACTGTCGAAAACAGTAAGTATCTAACGTATAGCCAGTTTACATTTTTATATAGTAAAGGCACATTCTTCTATTCAGAAACGTGTCGTGGCTTAGTTTCGCCGGAGGGTCGGCGAGCCGTGTAGTAGCGCAGTCAAGCCAAGCCAAGCCACTTTTCTGTGACGTCATACGAAACGCCAAAGAAAATGGGCGAGGATTCAGAGAGGAGGACAGCATTTTCGAATTGATTTTTATAGTGAATAAAGTCGCGTAAACGCAGCGAGAGCGGTCGAAACATGGCCTACAGACTCCAGACTACAATTTGCGCTCGTAATCCCGCAATGTTTACAAATAACTTCAGTGTCCCTTTCAGTGGAGCTTGCATAAAGGGGTGAATATTGGGAGTTGTATGCTGTACTCAGAGCGACTGAAAAAAGTGATGTGCCGTGTTTTTTCAAACTTGACAATTTTCCTGAAAGAGCTGTTTCTTTTGCAAGATGATTGATTGATTGATTGATTGATTGATTGATTGATTGATTGATTGATTGATTGATTGATTGATTGATTGATTGATTGATTGATTGATTGATTGATTGATTGATTGTGAGTTTTAACACACCGAAGCTACGTCTAGGCTATGAGGCGCGCCGAAGCTCTCGTTAAGCGATCTTGGTAGACTTTCTGTTTCCGCAGGTTAGCTCAATGCTCCCTGCTGCGCCGTGCTTTTATTGAGTGCCCATGGCAGCAACCTGTTATTCAATTTTCTACGGAACCGCAATGGAGGCTCACCGATCCCTTGAATAAGGGGTATTTTCCGAAGAGATTTCTTCTGAACGTTCAGCCTGATTTGAAGACTGCAGCTTTGGAATGGCAAGATCCTTGTTTTTAGATGCGCGAGCCTGAAATTACGCTCCATTGCCATTTCCTATCCAGAGGCATTCGGCGACATGCAGCTGTACCTGATCCTCGAATTCGAATATGGAGGGAAGCCGCTGGAAAATTTCAAGGTGAGCTACAAAGCCAGCACTGTTTTGCTTACAGTTTTTGCCTCCTACCCTTCCCTTAAATCGCTGCCTACGCGCCCGCACAAAAATAGAGGAAGAAGGGGGGGGAGGGGGGGTGAAGAAAGCCAGCCGGGTCCGTTGTGTAAGCTATTTGTTGCGCCTACCAGACGACTTCTTTTTCTTTGGGGGGAGGGGTTCGAGACGTTGCGCTCAACCCAATGCTCATTGCCACCCTCTTTCCTATTCTCTCAATCTGCCAGCGCTTTTATGTTATGGCTGTACAGAGGGACAAAACAGGCCATATCCTTTTTTCCGCGATCCCTTTCAAATCACGTGATATGGTATTTAGATGCACTGTTAGGTATGTGAGGGAAACACGCTTTTACTCCCAGTTTCGCAATGATGTAAGTTTCCTTGAAATAATTCGATATCTGAGGATATACTACCGTACATAACGTGTATTGCACGTAGCGCTCTATATGCTCACTGAATATTACCTTGCATTATTTCTAGTTACAAGTCTGTGGTACAATATGCAACAAGATGTGCTATCACAACGGCTTCGAGCCATCAGCAGTTTCACAATCTCGGCACAGTACAATGGCCGCACTGTAGCAGTCTTCCATAGGTAATCTAAGTTTTACATATATAACAGATGCTTCTTTTAGCTGTTTGGCAGTCAAGTGAAGGGAGCGATGGTCTGCGCAACGGCAGGGCTCTGTGGAGCAACTGGAGAGCGTGTTCGTGCAAGTGAGCTGCTCTCTGGCCGTGGCTGAGCTTGCGCTCCAATTTGAGCACCGGGACCTCCACGGCGAGAACGTTCTGGTGCGACGCACCAAGGAGAACCACGCAACGTACATACTGGAAGGCGAAGAGATCAAGGTTCCCACGGCCGGCGTCTGGGCATCCGTCGTCGACTACACCTTGTCGCGGATCTCTGCGGGTACGGTGCCCATGGACCTCACTTTTGTACTTGCGGGTTGCGCTGTCCTTTCGGTGTCTTCAACTATAAAATGTCCCACGCACGAGCTGCTGTCACTACAACACGCAGTTTTTAAAGACAATAATCTTTCTTGGGCTACTTAAACCCAGAAATTTTGGTCTGTCTGTATGTTTGTATGTCTGTCTGTCCGTCTGTCTGTCTGTGACTCGATTCAGCCACCCGGCCAAAGTAAACCAATGCCTGCACAATAGTCTTATATAGTCACAGCTTAATGTGCCCGTCTAAGTCCGGTGTAATGTTCATACTTGTCAATATTGTTGAACAAGAACAAGACATTACGCAAATATAAGACAGGAAATTAGTACACAAGGGATATTTGCAGCGTTCATTTATAAAAAAACTCCCACCTCCACTCGCGGGAACCCCTGTGTAGATGCGACGCATAGGCGGAGCGGCGAAGGGACCGCGTTTTATAGCGCGCATAACGTTGAGGGGACTGCGTAAGCCGGTCCCAGTCGATGACGACGTTGGCGTACTTGTAAAGCGGCGTGGACTCTAGGTGTTTGAGCCAAGCGTGGATGTTGCTTCGCCGGAGAACGGCACACCGGTTATATGCGCAGCGCGCCCGAAGGAGAGGAAACCGCGGAAGAGAGTACTGCACATGCGCCGGCCCCAGCGCGTCTGCCGCGGCTATGACGCAACGTGCCGCGGCTATGACGCAACACAATCCAATACAATCCACTTTAATCCAATCCAAATCCAATCCAAGCCAATCCAATCCAATCCAATGCCCCTCGCGAGAGAGTGTTCGCTATCGGTAGGGTCCCTAGCATAGAGTTAATACTACTGACTCTACAGCAAAAGCTGCCCGGCCAGCCCGTGCATTGAAACCGTGCTACACCCGGGCGCTGACATGATGCCACCCTCACAGCGTTGCCCGCTGCCTTTTTGCCTACTAGAGCTGGCGGCAGTAGTCGGTATTCACCTAGTAACCAACGCATTCTATCATGGCAGCCACCGTTGCTGCGAGTGCGCCGTGAAAACTTTGCTGTGCAGAAACGTTGTGTGAAGTTTTTCCTGTGGTAGGTAGCGAACTTTTGTGCCATGCTGCCGCGTTAGGTGCAGTTTTGCATTCTCCGCAACTGAAAAGGGTAGGGCCTAGATTAGCGGGTACTTCGTACGCTCGGAGAGGTAGCTTTTGCGATTGCGTCAGGGGAGTTCGGTCGTCGATTCGGAGTTGAGCGGACGTGTTTTTTCGTGCTCCTGTGCTTCGGAGGGGCTTCATTTCGGCGGCCCGTTGCAAGCGCGGGCCGTTGGACGTCGCCTGGTTTTCGCTCTGCTGGTGTGGGCGGTCGAGTGCCAGCTCCCGCCTCCCCCAGTACCCGTCTCCAAAGCGGTCGGGGCCGCCGCAGACTTCGCTCGTCGTCGCACCATGCTCGCCTCCGCGCTTCACTGTTCCCTTCGAGGTTTCTCGTCTCCCGGACGCAGCATTACGCCAGCCAACAGTGTTCGCGGTGTGTTGTGTGCGACGGAATCGACCACAGTGGAACTACTCTTCTCTACTCTTTCCTCACCTTTCTAATCTTTACTTTTCTTTCTCCTATCCTATTTCCCCAACTATTCCCGCTTCCGGACTGTGTTTAATGCAGGTGAGCTCCCATGAGAGCTTAATAATATCCCCATTCCATTTATTTTCCTGCGTCCTTTAAAAAGAAATCACTTCCCCCTGATTGCTTTTTTCCCCTGATTTTTTTCCTGGTGGCTTCCCCTGTATTCGCGCATGCGCTGTTTCTGTATATATCATTTTGTGTGTGCTAAAAGAGTTCAGTTGATATGCAGCGCTAGTCCTGTGTAGTCTTTTCTTTGTTGTCCCGTCTGTACAGCGCTATTTTAACATGTTTCACACGCCTCCCCCCCCCCCCCTCCCTGTATGCGTCAGCTGATTGTTTTCGCAATCTATGGAGGTGCTCTTTACAACTACTTGCTTTTCTAGCGAATGGAAGTTCGAACTGGACAACGCTTCCAAGAAATGCATGTAAATGGAAATCGTATTTGTGACTGCACTTTATGCTAAACAAACATGCTTTCTGTGCCTGTTCCTGTGCCTGTCTACGAGGCCACTGCAGCACGTGTGTCAACTTTTTTCTCCAGTTGAAATGCTTTTAGGTAGTGGCCCTTGCATTAGCTTAGATTCAATAACCGTGAAATACCCAAGCCTAATATTACTAAGTTATGTGCATCAAGAAACTCTCTCAAGATATTTTCCGTTTTTATAGGTACGCTTAGAGGATTTGTCATTAATTGTATGCTTGGGGACGTCACACAAGGTACATGATTAATGTTGTCAGGTTACATTAGGTCGCAATAATTCTATTTAATAGCAGCTTAAGCAAAATGTCGACAAAAGCAAACCAGAGACTAGAAGATATCATGTAGAACACGCATTTCCATTCTCGGTTTGTGGAACTATAGCTTTCAGTAATTCCAACTACAAAGAAAGTAGTGCAAGTGTTCATTAGTCGCTGCAGGGCTCTTTACCTGTTAAAATTTCATGCCCCCTCTCCCAGAATAAAGAAAGAGGAAAATTGTGTGAGGAACTAACTATTTCCAGCAAAGCTATGACATGTTTAAAGCCAATAAACAGACAGGGTTAAAAGCCAAAAAACCTTTTTGAAGAAAAAACAATTTCATGATAAAAAACCTAAGCACTGGAGAAGAGAAGAATGAAATAAACAAATACAAGCAGACGCAGCATAAAAGAGCAAAAAATGAACAAAGCAAATGCAATTCTACGAGGCAGTCGAAAGCTTCCACGAAGGAACAGACACTTCAGGAAAAATTTTAAGAAATTAGAAATTATGTACCCTATTTACATTATGTACACAGAAAATCAGACATATTTCAGTGGTTTTAGACAAGATGGAGCTGAAGTAGCCAAATCAGTTCTTGCCTTGAAGAAGCAGATTGCAGTGACTAAGAGAGAAAAACAGTCACAGGGGCTGTAGGGGTGTTACCAGCATGCAGCATCCTTCGTTTGCCCATTTTGTCATTTTACCTGCTTGTTTTATGCCTATCTTTTTTTCGCCCATGGTGCTGTCTTTGTACTGGCCATTTCCACGCCATGTTTTCTTTTCTCCCGAATTTGTTATCCTTTATTTTGTGCCAGTCCTTTCCTTTCAAGTTTCCTGTTCCCATTTCCACATGTAGCACAGCCAGCTGGACAGTTCTTCTTCTTTCCTTGGTTACCCTCCCTAGCTTTCTTCTACAGTTTCTTTCTTTCTTCGAAGTCGCACATTAGGTCATCTTAGCCTTGCTCTTACCATCACAAACTTCCCTAGAGGTCTGGTGGTATTACTGGTGGTGAAATAAAATTTGTTGGATGAGAATTGCTTGTACATATGACCCTCTTGCTTTTTCTGTGTTTATTTTTCTTATGATACACGGGCTGATGGCATTGCGATGGCCCATTATTTTTGATGAAAATAAGAATGCTGATGACCACAATCTGAATGAGCATTGGCCAGAACTTTCATAATCAGCTACAGCATTACTGGAACCCAGCTTCGGTAATGCAACTTCGTCATCATCCTTGTTGCTGTGAGCACGCTGGAATGGAAGCGTGGAAATTCTACAAGGTCTGGTGTGACACCTTTGTGGCCACCGGTTCCAACCAACCAACCACCGGTTTGATGTTGGCATAAATGAGAAGGCTGTGCTACACATATCGAATTCCTTCGTTCTATCGCGTATTGCATTCGCATATCGCGTTCCTTCCTTTTATCTAGCGTATACAGTTGAAGAACGTCTCCAGATGGCCCTGGCTGAACCGATACGTGCAGACGTAACTGTCGCAAATAATAAAATTGAGAGTTCAATTTATTGTCGGCTTTCTTAATGACTGCCTGAAGTGTCTGAATACTGTATATTAGCGATTGATAGTCTCATGCTAGGCAGTCTGATTCACCTGCTATAGTTATGTTTGGCAGCTGTTTCAAAATTAACCACTACGATTGAACTAATGAGCGGCAATAACAATTTATAGGTGCACTCAAATTAATGTACTTTTCAAGGGGACGTATATCCTTCGTCGACTTCGCCTTGCACAAAATACATGACGGTCCCATCGCGACCCAAGAAAGCGCATATGTATGTTACCTCAACATGCTCCCTAGGCGGTTTCTGTTGACAGACAGATTTCCGGCCGAACCCGCAGGCATTTCAGGCAAAACCGCCTGCAGGCGGGGTGGTCCTGATAATTGGGCGTGAACAGAAGTGGCCGTTTCCGTTCATTGGCGAAGGCACCCAGGGAAGGACAGAATAACTTTTCTTAACGCCCCACCACACGGGTGCCCATCTCACATGAACGAAGTTTACTCCTCCCTCACCTCCTCTGTGCAGGTATATACATGGGCCAAATGAGAGCAGAGGTGCAAGTATACGTAATTAAACAACGTCGCTGATCCACCGAATTTAAGGAATGTGTCATGCAAAGCATCAAATATATTCTCGAAAATTTCAGATTGTGTGTTTCAGCGATCGAAGCAGCATGCACCAATCGCACACACCCAGATTTCTGCACCTACATTCGGTGTTACCTTTCGGCTTCGCCTTGTCCTCCTATAGAAAACCACCTTATTGTGCAAATAAAGTCACCATTATTATTATTAGTTGGCGGTTGTTTTATCTCTGACTCAAGTAAAACACCGTTCAGTGAAAGTATAACAGCACCCGTAAACAAGAGCCTAGTTATACGCTAGGCATGGTAAAATGGTTCGTACATTTGTTAGTTTTTAATTTACGAATCATATACGATTAAAAGGAGCCGATCTGCCCAGACATGTTTCGCGTAACATGATATGACCGGCTGACGGCGAGTTCAAATCGGCAGCAGCCACTACGGACATGTAGAGAAGGTGTCCTTGAAGATAGGCGGCGGCGGCTTTATTCCGCATCGTCGGCAGTCTTTGCAAGCTTCTCTTCGCTAGCAACGAAGTGACACAGCAGACACTAAGGCGTGTTAGAGTGAACATTTGTAAATTAGCCCCACACGGCTGACGCTCCTCACAATATACCGAAACTGAATTTGGCGCCTCAGCCCGATGTCCTCTTTTTGCTTATAATTTCATTTATTTTTGTTCGTCAAGCATGAATACTTCAAAAAAACTAATAAAAAGCATACAAACTAGTACAGAAACTCAGTTATTGCCATAAAAGTTGCCTAATTTTAGCTTAGGGCCCTAAATTTGTGCCTCATTTTCAAGAAAAATTGTTAGCCACATCTTCAACTACTGATCTGGCAACTACAGCGTGGCATCATGGCGGCATTCGTGTTTAGACACATTTTTGAGCCAGCTTTACCCGCCTGGTCCCTAGAAATTGTGCTAGTCTGCCGTCCGCGCGCTTTCTCTATGGGAAGGCGTGTCCGCGCCGCTGATGCACGCACAGCGCTGCGCAGAGGGCGCTGCGAGCAATCGGAGCGCCCGAGCGGCTGGAGCAAGAGCGGCCGCAGGCCGGCCTGTGCCGCGCGCTATACTGCTGCTCTGCCGCGGAACGCGAGCGCGCATCGGGGTTTGTCGGCCACTTAGAGCGGTGAAATGGAATGGTACGAGGTACATCAGCTCACAATTGAAGGTACGATAGTACTATAAGACCTTTTAGTTTCACGCCCCGAGTTTTTCGCGAATTGGGCTACGGAGCCTCTTTGCGGCCGTTGAATTTCGCGAGTGAGACCGAAGGATGAAACCGCAGCAACCAGCGTAGCCGTTTCACTACCACCGCTTGGACCATTATTAAAGTAAAGCTTTCTACGTCTCACTGATGGCCTATGTCGCCTCGAAAAAGCACTGCGGGAAAGCCAACTCTGACGACGGTGATGTTTGTGAGTAAAGTGAGAGGGAAAAAAAAACGCTTCCCGTGATCAGAATCGAAGCTGGCTCCATCGCGTTTTGAAGCCGACGTCTATCTAAATGCGCAATTCCAACATGGTCAAAGCAATTTGGATTTGGAGAGGAGTGCATGGACGTGCACATGTAATTAGTCAGAAAAATTATCCACTCCTCCACTCCGCAACGATGGTTGAACACGAAGCTTTCGTCGCGTGAAATCAAACGGCAAAGGGTCGATTACAAATCCGGCGCGATCATAAGTCCAAAATGCGTGCGAGTCAAAGTGAAAGCTCAATGAGTCAAAGTCAAAACTCAGACGACAAGGAAGCACTCACAAGAAAGCTTCGCGTTCAACCACCAATGTTCAGACAGTGAGATCCCGTTCAAAAAGAACTCCCTGCGGCACCAGAAGCTGTGTTTGTTCCACATCGAAACTACCGGGTCATTCCCGAACGTCATTGACGGTGACAAGCACGCAGCCGGCTGGTAGGCTGACAAGAAGAAAAACGAAAGCTTGAGTAAAATGTTGTGCCAGCAAAAACTTGTTCCTATATACTTTGGGCAGAGTGCGGGGGGAGGGGGGATAAAGCAAGGTATATATGGTCATGACAGTATAAATTAACCTCAATATTTTTACTCCTTGGTTTCAAACAGCCACGATTATATGATTGGCCATAACACAAATATTCTCCCGTTTTGCTTTCCCCGCGTGCGTCTCGCAATTCTCTCCGAGTGTGTGGGTGATCAAAAAGAACCTGTGTAATGACTTGCAAGCGAAGTTACTGATTTGCAGCCATGTTTTATTAAAAATCAGTTTCACGTACCCAATGCTGGCGAATGTTTCAAATCGTGGTATTCACGAAAATTACAGGCACGCAGAAGAGGTTTGATAGTACCCAAATTTTTGAAAATTTCGAGTTAAGCGGAGTGTTGGGTTAAGCGAAATGCGAAAAATGTATGGCCAGATCACTGGAATAAGAGCTAGTGCTGGTAACAAACGCTCCAATGCACAGGGACGCTTCCGGAATACAGGCAAAAATAATTTGCAGAAAAAACAATTTTTTTAGGTATTGCGGAAAAAGAACTGCGTGATGCTCGTCTGTTTCGCGTTCGCATCTGGTCCTAAAAAAGTGTTCTCGAGCTTCTCAATGCCGCATCAACTGTTGGTCGCCAACGCTATATTCTGTCTTTGCTGTGAAGCAGGCAAAGCATATGTTTTTCTTGTTCCTGCCGTTTTTGGGACTTTTTGAGACACGTCGTCGTCCACATGATCAGAAGCGTCTTCCCCAGCTATATCAACGATGTAGGCGTCGGACAGCACTCCGCTAACGGGACATCGGCCGCGCACAGTGCGTACCCCGTGCAAATTTGCCGTTCGCGACGGTGTTCGGCGCGTAATGGGAGCTAAGCTTTAACCGAGAGCTTATCAGCTGCCTGCAGCGGATGTTGCATTGCGTCCTATTGTCAACATTTCGAGATATCCGTGATCCCCGAAAAGACGTTTCGAGACAAAGGGTGGAAAATGTCGCCTATGGCAGGTATATGCACGGCAAAAAAAAAAGGTTTCGACTTAACCGATATTTCGAGATATCCGAGTTCGAGTTATGGAGACATCACTGTATCTGATGACTGAAGGTGATTAAACTTCGTATGCATGTGCACACGTCTTGTTTTTTTATTCGGAATTTACATTTAACAGATTCCCAGTTGACTGGACGTAACTGAGGGGGCCGCGAAGACGTGCGCTTAAGGGCCTCCAGATCAACGATGCGAAAGGTCAGGAGGCACCGGTTCGAGCTGCTTTATTTACATACACGTACAGGGGACAACATCTTGGGAAACTTGCAAAGAAAGACGGTTCCAAAGAGCCATAGAAAAAAGCGGAGCGCCGCCACACACCTCACACATTTTCACGCGCTGACTAATCCATCAGTTAACAACGGCGAGGGTATTCACAAAGAACGGTTGTTTGCTAGCTGAAGCCCCGCATGATATTTCCAAGCTGGAAAACGATGCCTTGCCGGCAGTGTTCCCGAAGCCCCCGAGTATGTGTCGAAATCGGTTCGACACATACTCGGGGGCTAGCATAGCGACACGATTCCGCGGTTTTTACAAGGCTCGATCCTTCATAATACGCGAAAACGTACTCCTGTCACTTCACGCTCCGGTTAAAACACTTCGTATTGGTAAGAACCAACTTATTTGGCTAATCTGGCTTGTCGACAGAAACGGATAGGGTTCGAAAAGGGGCAGTTAAAATGGGCTGAACCTGCCCAGAAATAGGGCAGAACTACGAAGGCAGCAGCGGCACGGCAGAGCGCCGTCCGCCGCTGCCCATCGCGCCGGCCGGCCACCGCGCTCCGATTGACTGCAGCGCCGCCGCTGCATGCATCACGGAGGAGCCCCCTTCGCGGCCGGCGGACGGCAGACTAGCACAATTTCTAGGGACCCTACTATCGGAGAGGAGAGGGGGTGAGCGGCAGAGAGCGCAGCTGGCGCGGCGAGGAGAATGGAGGAGGGGTGGACAACGCCGACGACGACGACGACGACGACGACGACGATGCCGGAGGGACAAGGCGAGTGAATCAGATGCTCTGCATCTAAAAATCGTACATGTTTGATTTTGGCGAGATTAAGTACTTCATCAACTGAAGAAAAAAATATCACTCCGCCGTCGCCTGCTGTCGCCCGCGCCATATAGCTTCTGGCGGCATTTGAAGAAATCAAGTGGCAACAGTTACGAAAGGTTCCACTAGATTGGTTCCACGTTCTGCTTGGAACGCACGTGGACTAGGGAAACGCGGTTCTATAAACGTTGAAGTAGGGCGCCTCGATTGACGCGTGTCTTCGCCGTACGGCAGCGTTGGCATCGAGACACCCGGCCTGGAGCAGTGGAACGCGGGAAATTTAAAATGATTTAAGCAAACCTTTGGCGTCTTTACCTTGGGAGGAGCGCGACGCAAGAGGACCAACGTGAGAGGTGAGCGGGAAAGCGAAGAGAAGCATTTACTTGGCAAAAGTCGGTAAAGACTATCGTCTTTTGACGACATTTGCAACGAAAGGAGCAGATACGCGGCCAATTTTTTACCTCAGCTGAGGAAATGAAAAGCTCTAGTTAATTGCAGTCATATTGGTTAGGCTACATTAAAAAATAAATAGGGGAGGCCGCACAAAGGTGCTTAGAATTTTCCGTTAAGCAGAATGATTCCAGAAGTTGTATCTGATGAAAATTTCTTCCACCTTCACCAATCTCATGAGAGGACACGTCTCTTCTGATATATACGAATTCCATTTGACTTCGTGGCCATTCCGCTGGAGGGGCACGACTTAATGTTAGAGCTAACAATTATAATTTCTCTTGACCTTGGAAAGTGATAGATTTTTAAAAAGTATGGCACTGAAAGGTGAGGCTGCAAAAAAAGAGGAACCCAAAACAAGACCAAAACACCTTGAGCTGCGTACGAAGGTGGCGAGTGTATGTGGAGTATGTATGCGTGTATATAAAGAGCTGTGAAGCAGCGCTCAAACAGAAACCAGAAGCCAAGTGGTCTGATGAGGGGAACTTAGCATGAGCGAAATGATAGAGCTTTCAGCTAATGTAACAGAGGCACCTATATTTGCTTATGATGGCTCTAATACTAAACCTGAGCATTCTAATGAGCATTGCAGGCCATAATGAGCACAACTGTGCAGCTTTCGTGTACACTGAGGAGTTAATAATATTCTTAATCACGTCACCATACAGGACAATATGTGTTCCGTGGGCGCTCTAGAGGATTGCGTTTAAGGGCAGGTGGTGAATGTAGACTGCCTGGCTCTTCTCTTCTTTCTCTGTCGCCGGGGAAAGGAACGCCATGCGACGCCGCTGGGTTGACCCGGTCTTTGCTGTTCACGGACCTCGCACGCGACTCGCAGCTCTTCGAGGGATCGGGGAGCTACCAGTATGACATATACCGGATCATGAGGGAACGAAACGGGTACGCATATATGCCCGCCTGGTGTGGGACGTGGCTCAGCATGTATCGGTGAAATTGTCGAAGAACAAAAGCCCTTGCAACGCAGCAAAGAGCAGCACAATTCCAACAATTGTGAGCGTTTATATCAGCAGGCAGACTTAAAGGAGTACTGACACGAAATTTCAAAGCTGAGATAACTATGCAAAACTCTTCCTTTTTATCAGGAGATATCTCCCAGCAAGTTTCAACAGCAACCGTTCAGCGAAACATATTTAAAATCCATTTTAATCTTCGCCCGCACGAGAAAGCCCAGAGCGGGCCGACGTGACATCATCTGCTACGTGCCCCAAACTGGCGACGTCGGGGCTCCCGTGACGAAGCCGACGCGCTGGCTGTGGTTGGCGCGCGCTGCTCGGGCGTGTGTACACGTCATGGTTTTGGGACTGACGTCATGCTGCCCGGGCCTGTGGGGACGGCGAAGACCTCGGCCGGTCTGGGCGCGCGCGTGCGCTCGCTCGCGCGCGCTTCCAGAGAGGCAGCGATACGGCAAGAATGGTGACGCCATGTCATACATGCTGTCATGGCGGCCGCTCGGCGTTTTTTTGTCGAAACCGAAACTGGCACGAATAAACGACGCCGTAAATGAATGTTTACGCTGCGCTCGACCGTCTAATCTGTCATTCTATGATTAGTGGGCTGGTAGGCACGAATAGCAGCGAAAAAAACGTAACATAAAAATTTCGTGTCAGTACTCCTTTAAGCCCGTCTGGTGGCGACGCATGTTTAAGAAAAAAAATGCAAGAACCCCGGCCACAAAGTAAGTATATATGAAAGTTTAACGTTTAAGCTAACCCATGGGAGCCTTGGTCACAATCTAACGACTAAGTGGTTGCCGTCCTTGCCTTTTATTCTTAAACGATTAATAAAGGATGAAAAGTGTGCTAATTTGAGACAGTCTACGCAGTGCAAGCAAAAACGGGAGCTTGACAAATTCACTTCAGTGTCCCTTAAAAGCATTCAATTAGTAAAAATTAGGGCTGGGCGTCGATTAAAAGTTTTAATCCGATTAATGTGCAGGCTTTAATCTGTTAATTAATCGATTAATCTGTCGCGTAAGTTGAAGAAGAAAATCACACAAATATTTTATAATTACAAAAATAGAGTAATAAATATTGCCAGTGTGCTTCTAGGCCTGTTCGAATCTTTTTGTAGTGGTTTGAGTGAAGAGAAAGGGAAAGGAGGTGCAGTATGGATATTATTGAGCTCGGCAGGGAGCTCACCTGCATAAAACCCAGTGCGGGTGAAGGGGAGTAGAGGGGGCATGAAAGGATAGAGCAGAAAGAAAGAAGAATAACAACAGGGCTAAGTTAGGCTATCAGGCATCCCAGATGGCTGAGCAGATCGTCGCCATGGCGCTGACGCGAGCGAAACGCCGATCACCGCATTCGTCACTCGCACTATTTCTAGAATCAGGCACATGGCACGCTCCGTACTGGCAGCGGGCTTCGATTAATCGTGGTTTGCTTACGCCATTGTTGGTTCATATAAGGGTAAAACGGGAGTGCCCGCTCGCCATTTTTTTTGTACAGTGTATATTTAAATTCGGAGTATCCATCTTACCGTCTGTCTTTAATATCTGCTTGCTATTTTTAATAAGTATTATCTCTCAGCGTACCTGCATCGTTTTCTGTCGTGAAGTAAGGCGGGTTATTCGAGCGCGATTATGAAACCTCAACATGCTTGCGCACAATTTAACCATATGACACCCTTGTTTCTTCTGGATCACGCGACTTCAACCGATTAACCGATTAAAAATATTAATCGCCACTAAAGCATTAATCGATTAATCGGAAGGTTAATCGATCAATCGCCCACCCCTAGTAAAAATACTTTTTTTTAATTTTTGCACTTTTAAAGAAAGTTGGTAAATTTAATGGTTTTTTCTCATTTTCATGGATGATGAAAAACGTGCATCGTGTGTATTAAAATTAACCTTATCATTCTGCACTTTGTAATATGACTGCAGGCACTGCAATTATTTGTTTTCATTGCAATGATTTAGCGTCAATTAGCCAGGATATTTTAGCAAGCGCATTTAGTTTTTAGTAGTGCGCAACCGGCTACTGTCGCATAGCGGCTGTCATTTAGTCACTGCACTGGCATTCTTGTTGGTGCACTGAGCAGTTGGAGGAATGACTGTATTGAAAGCTAAAAGGAGCATAAACGCCTTCGCATGTATAGTGCATCTGTCTCTTAAGAGGGTGCCTAAAAACATCTGACACGATGCGGCAGCTACACGAGCGATGAGAGCTCTTGCAAGCTTCCCAGAATAGTGACTGATTCTACTGTTCACGATTGAATTGGCTATCATCCGCAACAAAAAGTAGCGTACTTCCGGCGTTAGCTTTCGTGTTTAATGATAAGGCTTACCAGGTGGATCACCATGTAGTAAGCCGTCCTCGTTCTTGTTCACTACGCCGCTGTCACATTACTCACGTTGGATGTTTACAGTGTTACACCAATGTGCCCTTTGTCACACGTTACGGCTTCTTGAAACATGAGGACAGTGGCGTTGCTGGGTAAACTTGCACCCGGGGCCCAGAAAATTTGTCACCCCCTCGCATATACAAAACAATTATTAATAATAAAACTAGTGCTATTGTTATAATTAATAATTAATAATGCCTTCCATTCTTACCATATTACGGCTGGTTCACACTTGCGACTGGAGATACCAAAAGCGATATATGTCGCTCTTGTCGCTCGGCATCGCTCTCGTAGCGCGACAAGAGCGATTTGTCTCGACCAATTTTGTATTTTTCATTTAGATACCGATATAAGAAAACTTCACAGATACTGAATGCGGGGGCTTCGGAATGTCAATGCAAGCATGCATAATATGCAACATGCGATGCGAAATGACTCCACAGGATAATTGACGTGTAGTTATTTATAAAGAACTGGCAATATATCAGAAAAGTGAGCAGCAAGATAAGAAGCCGTGTGTTATTTAGGCAAACTAGACCATAATAGCTACACGAGCTTGGTTTAGAGAACCCCAGACGCCAACTCGGGTGCAGATCTCGAATACACAACACCGGCCTTTTCAGTGAATTAGGCATCGATAAAAATCCTAACAGTAAGGAGCATCGTGGTGTGTCGCTCGTGAGCACGAAAACACCGTTAGCAGCCGAGAAAGTGGCCAAGAGCTACTTGCAGCAGCACAGCAGCCACTTTTTAACTTGATGAAGCTGTGAAGTTCCCTGGATTGCAGGGCAGTCAATGTGTGCGAATTCAGCGTTTTTTTTTTTTTTTTTTTTTCCGCTGGCGGCGCGCATTTATATGTGCATGGGCGTTATGAACCCGTAGCAATGACTGGAAGGCGTTCGAGCCGGCCACCAACGTCCTGTGGCTGGACTACCTGGCTCGGAAGCTGCGCGCGAAGCGCCCGACACGTGCGGGTGGCTCCGGCTCCTCGCTGCCGTCGTGCGCCAGGCTCGCCCAGTGGGGAGACAGCTTGCTGTCCTTCCCGTCAGCTGGAGCGTTCGTGACCCATTGCCTCTTTCCAGCCCCTCTCACAGAAAGCAAGCGGCGGCGTAAGGAGCATCTCCCAGACGTGGACTACTCCACGCCACCAGGCAATGTCGCACGTGAGGCTTCGCTGAACTGAGTAGCTGTAAGTTGCCAAATAAATCTAGGCCAGTGTGTGCTCTTGTGCTGCTTTTCCTCTTTTTTTATTTTGTAAAAATTCTAAAACTGAGGCCGAAATTCTCTGCGCTCCGCTTAGCATATTGCCTAAACTGTGTGAAAACTGAGAGCAGTTATATAAGTTGGTCCTTCCGTAGATACACATATGCATTTTATTTTTCGTGCTGGTGTTACTACGCATATGATGCATGCGCCCTTCTTGGTGTTATCTTGCATAGCCTTAAAGTGTGTTGATTCTCACACGCTGCCGAGGGCATACGGAGGCTCAAATGAGCAAGATGGGCCTCTCTGGCGGCGTACAATCACCCAGCATCGCGAAACACAACATCCTCGTTCTCGTTGTCTCGGCTAGATGACGCCACAACCTTGTGGGCGTTCCAAGCGACAGTGCCCAAAAAAAGGATTACTTCACACTTTTTATACTTGCAAGCAAGTACCCGTACACTGCCTTTTACATTGATGCCTTGAAGTCCACTAATTCTGCCTCATGTGTTGTGCAATGCCCCAATTTTCCCGTCACAAAAGAAATAAGAATGCCAGCATTTCCACAGCCGAAGCTTACAGAATATTGATTACAGTTCAACACATTACACCAACAAGAACAACATATTGTAGTGTGGTCTCAGCTCTGCACTTGAGTAAACCAAGCAAACACGTTGTCCCATATTGTCTGCTAAAGGCTGTGGATCCCCACGATTTATACTTAGGATGCAGTGACATTAAGGGAAACAAAATCGTAAGTGCTTATGAAAAAACGGGCCGGTCATCCGTGCAAAAAATAAAACAAACTTGGAGGCCACTTAAGCTTTGCCTTTTAGGGGGATCTGGGTGGTTTTCGGCAAAATATTTATTTGCGCTATTGTCATGAAAGTTCCTCAGGACACTTCAGTCTGCTTAAGTGTCATGAAGGTGAATGCCTCGTGGTTCTTACAAAATACTACTTACTGCTAAATTGCATTGGCTTCTCTTTGATTGCTTTCGCGTCTTCGCCTTTTGGCGCCATTAACTTCGACCAGGTCATTTATTGCTACGTTGTGTTCGCGTTTCTTTCTTCGCGCTTTTTTGTCTTTTTATGCGAAAGGATTCAAAAAGCAGGTTGGGTTGCCCCTGTTCTACTCATGTATACCATGCATTTGCGCGTCGCTCTGCACACAGCACGCAGTAGACTAATTTTTGTTCCAGCAACGTGGAAATAGCGTGGTGGTAACGTACCCGAACGTGCTGTGCTCCTTCTCTAGACACCTGGGTTCAAATCCCATAAAAACTAAAATATGTTTATTTACATTTTTAAGCAGTGGCCATTATCTGTACGAGACAACAACTGAAACGACGACAACGTTTGTTTTTCGTAGAATTAAAGCGTGCACCTTAATAACCCTTGAGAACAAACCCCCTTCGGAACCCTTCACGCTTTAATCAGATGAAATGAAAAGAGTGTACGCATACTTGATGACAATAATTAGAGAATCAGCCGTAGCTGTGGAAGGGCCAAAATATAGGTTCGGAACTGGTGAGCTGGTAACTACAGCATAGAATGACAACCTAACGGCAACGATCACTGAGTCTGCAATAGTTGTAGTAGAACCAAAATGTGGGAGAGAAACAGGTAAGCTATCTCGAAAAAAGAAAGAGCTCTTTGGAAAACGTAGAACAATAAAAGTGTACATTATGCACAACATGGATAAGATAATAGTAATAAGATAATAAGATAATAAGACCCGAATGATTCTATGATGAGCTGTACGTTAGCAATGTTAGGACAGTTGACAGCACTGAACGTACTAGGTTATGAGATCCTTTAGTAACTGAAGAGGGGATAGAAAAGGAGAGGGAAAGTTGCAGGAGATGACGGCATAGCCGTGGATCACGTAAAGGACGGAGGCGACAGAACTCTTCTCGGAATGTCTTGTGGCCTTACTGGTGCCCCTAGGTATAAAACATGTTGGGATGCCGGCTATGGAAGCCCTTAAAGGAGCCATGAAGAGAAAATACAACTTTGTTTAATTTGAAAGAACTAGGATTCAGTATTTCACTCAGCTCCATTACAGCCACGAAAGATGTTTTTTTAACGAAAAAAAAGCAAGAAGTATTTAAACACTTTCAAATTTTGCGCCACAGTGACGTGTTATGAGCAAGAATGACGTCATACAGGCCAACAATAAAACGTAATTTTCAGTGCGTTAACTGCACGTTATCATTCAAGTGATGCGTTCAAATGGAACTAGAGGCCCCATTACAGACGTCCAGTCATGTTTCGTCGCGAAAGGTCAGTTAGGCGGCCGCCAATCGCACAAACAAGGTTCTGTGACGTCATAGAAAAGTTGCGGGAAATTGGCTAGGGGGTCGCGACTGCTTCACGCGTTTTCTTCAATATCTCCGTTATTTGTTCGAAGATTGCGATGATATTTGTATCATTGTTATCGGGACTAAGCAGTCTTTGTAATATACCCAACTTGCATTTTGTCTTCATGGCTCCTTTAAAAGCTCCCATGCGTTTGTTTACTTTGAAGAAAGCTGTTCAATTTGTTAAGGGGATTTTTATTTCTTTCCAGTTGCTTGATGCTTACTTCAGCTGTTCGCACTTAGGAAATCCCAATATTTTTTTTGTGGTTGAACAATTAGTGAAAGATGCGACGCCAACGCGATGGATTCTCATTGGTATACCGATTCTGACCACTGAAGTAATCAGGTGTCTGGTATGTGAGATATGCCCTTAAAAGGCGAGTGCTATTGAAGGTCATGTGCTGACAATGCCGAATTTTATTTTTGCTTGTTTTTCCGAAAATTTCTTCTCTCTAGCATTAACACCTGATTTCATTAAATATTTTTTTTTACTATGGTAATGTCTGCGTAAAGAAATTTTTCAGTACAAAAACATTCTGCGTTAATCAAGTGAAACTTGTATTGGTTGACTTGTGTTGCCGTCAGTGTTGCTGTTGGCGCTTTATGCCAAAATCCTCCTCACCCGCAGCTGGCGGCCCCGTGTGCCCGCGTCCGACACTGCACTTAGTTCGTGTTTTTTGACAAAAAAAAAAACGAAAAAAATGAAAACGGCAAAAAATTGGATCAAACTAAACCGAAAACCGGCTAGCAACGTCCCCATGAGATGGGACGGAGTTAATTGACAAAAAATAAACCGGCGCTGTGCTCACGCACTTGACCAAACCATGCATACGTGAACTACAAAACAAAAACAAAACTACTTTTTTACAAGATTTTTTTAAAGATGGCTGCTGTTGCCACAGAATAAAGCTACAGAGTTCTGTAAACTGTCCGTAAAAGGCCATGGCGTGGTTGCGCTTAAATTTCCGTCGTATGACCTAAAGTCCCCTCATTGGGAGCAAACCCGGTGAAGGGACTTAAGTTACAACGATGACCACAGTCGTTCCGCATCAGTTGCTGGTTGAGTTTGGGATTGCGACGGTTGCACTGTCGAGGAACTTTTTTACACAGGATCACGGCGATCTTATAGGAGTCTGTTGTAGGAGTCTTACGCCTTATAGGAGTCTGTCTAAGAACTAGACGAGTCTGTCTAGTTCTTGAAGTTCAAGGCGCTCAGGTATCCACCCCGCTTACTATTTTGACTGTTTGGTGTCTTGGACTTCAGAGAGCGCTGCCATCGTAGCCAAGCTATATACACTGCAAACGATGCTATACGTGCAAAGCTTATTTTCCGCCCAACTGCCACAGACCACAGTGGTTTGTTTTCGGTCTCAGTACTACAGATCCACCTGTGCATGTATTTTCTGTGCCCATTGGGCAGATAAATAATGTTCACTTTGTAATTATGTATCATTAATCTTGCTAATTTCAAAGTAAAGCTTTATGCAAGTTGACTATCGAAAAAAGAAAAAAAAACATTGTTTCTGCTGGGTGTAACATTGTGGTTTGATTGCTTGTGGAAAAAGCTTCAGAAGTTTGGCTGTTTTTCTACCAATATCACTTGCTGTCTTTGTCACAACAGTTTCTTAGTACTGCCCTTCTGTAGCACTATGTGTCCTGCCAGTCATCTGTTTAGGTACAGTGCAAGACCAAATTGTGTTTTATTCACAGCCTAATGAAGACGGGTAAGCAAAGTGTCTCAAGTGCGCGGCTACAAAGGCGTGGACGACGTAGCCGCATACTAGCTGATATTTAGCGTGGCAACTTTTACACAAATTTGTGAGTACACTTTGGCATCCCTTTGGTGGAAGTTGCTTTACTGAAGCCGCGCTCGTCTTTTTTCACAGCCACAAAGGGATGCGTATCCTGCGAACACCAGAAGCTTTGAGAATGCCAAGGCTGTTTCTGACCATTACGACGAATCACCGGTACACTGAGGGCGCACCAAAGAGCTGTCTGCGGATTTGGCTCCAAATGTGCCCTTTGGTCAGTCCTGGGGCCACTGCCGCCGAGCGCATGTTCGATGAAACACTTGCTCCCCCTTGTTGGTCTGCAGAGCTGAAGAGGACTTCGCAGAATTCCGCAAAACGCGTGCATATTCGTTTAGTCAGCTCAAAAGAGCAACAACATGGAACTCAGCATGCTTATTTGACTGAATAAACTACCCGGTGGAGGGCTACCCTGGATTCGGCCGGCTTTACGTACGGGCCCCCTTCACGGTGCGTTGCTGGGTCCCAGGGTCTCTGCTACTCAGGCAAGCCATCACCTTGCTCATAGGAAAGTATGGGGTCTTTAGGGAGGTCTAGGGTTAGTCGGCATCCCCATACCAAGTGGCATAGAGTGCTAACAAACTGGAAACAAAAATGAGATGCAGATGTGCAGACGTTCATTTCACAAGCTGCGTTCAGCAGGGCCGAATCGCTACGCGGCTCACCGATGCGGATTGACCTGCCCAGCGGGGGACGGAAACGCCCCGCCAAAACCCCACACCTCTTTCCGCTTTTTTAGCCAGTGTTGCGACGTTGTCATCCCACCGCTGACAACCCGTTGCTGCGCACGGGAAGGCCTACCCGAGCCGAGCTCCGTCGCCTCCGACATACGTGTGGTAGCGTGGTGTGAAGCGAGCGGCCAGCGAATGTTGCAGCCGTGAAGAAGTCTAGAAGCCGTAGGCAAAACGTAACTTGTTTACTTCATAGCGAGAGGTGAGCCGAAGACAAAGAACAATGCCCCGACGGGCGAGGTTACAGTACAGGACTCGAGCAGAGTGACAGCATTGATTCACTGCTCTAACAGGAACGAAACTACAGCGCTTGGAGGGGTCTTATTTGTACCCAAAGCGCTAACGGTCGAAACAAGCGTTCCCTCTAGATTGTGCACACGATACGAACGGCACAGACACACACAACACTTTTTTCAGATTTCGTGAGCAGTCGGTAGTAGCGGCGCACGCCGAGTCCGAGAGAGGGGAGAGAGGAGGTCTCTGCAGCGGACGCGGAGCTTCTGTGTCCTTGGGGCAGGTCTCTACGTGTTGCGTCGGCACGCCATCGAAGGTTGATCGCGCCGATAGATAGGCGCCAGAGATCCAGACAAGTCGAGACGTGCAAGCGTGAGTCACCGACAGGGAGGGCCTGCTTGAACGGCGCACGTAGTGGAGGCTTCGCCGCACAGCCGAGGAGTGTTGAAACAAAGCCCAGCGGCGGGCTCATTCGTAACACCAGCCTCCGTGGATTGCCACGGTGAGTCAGACGCTCAGTATGGAGACTGGTAGCACAACTCTGCACGCTTGCTGCTCAATGCTTACAAAAGCTCTTTCTTTCATATACTTTTTCTTGTGCAATCACTGCAGTATTAACAAACACACAAAAACAGACTTCCTCAAAGGGGCCATGCAGAATACAAGTTTGTTGTATTAGAAAGATTTGGCGTTTTATAGTGCTCCCAACGCTTCTCTGGAAGCACGTGATGCTTTATTCAAGGATTAATTTGTTAAAAAATTGATTCTCCCACCAACTCGTGTTTCTTGACGTCGGTAATGACGCCACAAGGAAGGGTCTTCAAGCGAAATTCAAGTGCGCTGTTCATTCTGCAGCGGACTGCGGAGCCTTGTTTGCCGTCGGTGACGGTCGGTCCTCCTAGATGTCGCCACCATACTGCTCCGCACCGCTGTCCACCTTTGGTTTGTTTTTGACCGTTTGTTTTTGTTACGGCAGGTAGTAATCGTTTCGTGAAAGATGGGGTGTGTTAGACAGAGTCACGGAAGACAATATCGCTTCGCCAATCGTCCAGTGTCGTGTGAGACAACCACAAAGCTACGCACTGCTGTTCAGCTATAACAAGCATAGTACGCGCAGTACGAACAGCCGTAAGCACTGATGCTTATATGTTTACGTGTACTTTCGTCCCTTCCATTGTTTACCCCACCATATTCTTACTGCTATAAAATAAATATGCCTTACACTTAAGCGAATATATAGCTCATTCTGCAAGCTTATAAGCCCTGCGTAACTTGCGCTCGCTTTTGGCGGCCTCAGCCAACCGCTCAGCTGTGCATATGACGTCATGTGTTATAGTGCGGTAAATGAGCTTGTGAGACGCATGGCCATTCCCTTTTTTCCCTTTATCCTCAAATTAACAATATAGCTTATTTGAGTGAAGTTTTCGTTAAAAGTGGTCTCAGTATAACGAGGCAATCTTTCGAATGAACCAAACTTGTGTTTGTCTGCATGGCCCCTTGAAGGAATGCAAAGAAGCGTTTGTTTCTTGAAGCAGCCATTTTTCTTCTTTAGACGCATCAGCAGTACTCTGCTATTGTGCGGAATTGAAGTACAAAATACCAACTGTCATCACTCTTATACCAGTAACGCGAAACGTAGTTCCCACCAGTTTTCCTTTTAAAACAAAGCTAGCTTTACTAATCTAATCCAGTGGTTTCACTGTCGCGGAACATTTCACCTTCATTTGACCTCAGCTGCGCCGCATGTGTCTCGCCGGGCCGAGGTCTGCCATCAGCGGCGTTCGCTAGCCGCCCGGCGCAGCTGCCAGCAACGTTTGTAGGTCTATTTGTGCGCGTGCGCTCTCCGCGGCTGGTTCGCCTCCTGGTCACGCGACTCGCCACGTGAATGCGACCTTGGCCGTGGATGAGAGCGGTGCCGGGCCGTGTCGTCTTCTCTGAGCGTTGCGCAGGAGCTGGAGGCTTTGAGCCGCCGGCGAAGCGGCGTCTCACCTATCCGCAAGTCGTGTACGTCGATGCAGCGGAGTACAGACACAAGGAGGCTTTCACCGCAATCGCCGTACAAAATTACCCCAACACCAGCATTCTCGATTCTATAACAGCCCGGACGCCCATCCCAGAACCGGCGTAAGAGGCAGCAATAGCGCTCGCCCTTTCACTCACCCCCACACCCGCAACAATCATTACAGATTCTAAAACTGCTCTCCGAAATTTTGCCGCTGGTCGCATATCCCCAACGGCGCTCAAAATTTTGCTCAGGAAGCCCCCGCACAACTGATCTAGACCCCCGCGCATTCTGGGCTCGAGGGAAACGAGGCGGCCCATGACCTAGCCCGAGGATTTACTATCCGGGCAGGGCCGAACCCGTATCCTTACCACGGAGCCCGGTCCGCGTGGGACCGTCTGATCGGTTTTCACGATATTACCACCTACTATCTCCTCTCCCGCCGGATCTATCCTCGGGCGGACAAAGACATTAGAGCAAAGCCACGTCTGGCGCCAACTCCAGACGGGAGTCTTTCCCAATCCGGCCATTATGACCCATGTCCACCCCAGCCTCTATCCAACCTCGGCGTGCCCCTTATGTGGCGCCCATGCCAACCTGGCCCACATCATGTGGGCATGCCCCCATGACCCTTTCCCCGAAATCCCCTCTGAAAAGAGGTGGGAGGCCTCGCTTCGCAGCCCCGACCCGGACCAACAGGTCCGCCTGGTCAAGAGGGCGGAAGAGGTCGCCGGAAGGCACCAGCCAACGGCCACCACGGGACCGCCAACCTAAGCCAAGGAGAAGACGTCCAGGACGGGGCGGGCCTTCAGCCCGTTACCTGTCACCACCACTAGGACTTCGATTCTCCTCGAGACACTTCCTCAAAATAAAGTTTATCTCTCTCTCTCTCCCCTCGGATATCGCCGGTCGAGCTGCTTCACTGGAGGAATGCCAAGCGCGAGAAGCTAGCGTCCGAAACTGAGAAAGAGCCAGCCGTTCGGCTCGGAAAACGCTGGACGCGGGACCACAACCATTAGACAAGTGCAGGCTTTGGGCGAATAGTACAATAATTACACCAAAGATAAACGTTAAACAAGTGATACCAAGACTTGATCAGGCTAAGCCAAGCTTTCGCTTTGCATACCCATGGTTGGCTGAGCTAAGCCGCAGCTATTTTTTCTTCACTTGCTTGGCCATTCAAGCTTGATGACAGTGCTCAAAGTTGTCTCACCCGCTCCTTGCTTGAAATTTGGCCAGCATCTTATGGGGAAGGGGGGGAGGCAAATAAATTGCGTGTGAATATATGCATACATCCTGACCTCCTGCGATTGCATTGCGTATGCGTTTACAATGGCACGCAGTCCGTGCGAGACCAGAACAGTGGTGCAAGTATATGGCTTGCACATGACGTCACCACCGCACTTTCTGGTGCACTGCTCTCGGCTTTGTGCACTGCTCTCGGCTTTGCCAGCGCTACTCTAGATAGGGGCAGAAAATAAGTTCGCAGCCTTTCAGCGTGCATGCAGTGCACCAACATGGCAGCTGCAGTGACGACAGTGCACGCTATCGGTACCTGGGCTGCAGCCAAAGTGCACCTTGCTGCTAAGCGCACTATCGGGGTGTGCGTCTTTAGCCAGAACACCCTCCTCTCTTTCCGTCATCTACCCAACAAGAGCAATGGGAGATGTTGCTGTCCAGCCCCTCTCTGCGTACCCAGCTACAGCTGGTGGACAGAGCACAGGCGGCGCGGACTGCATATGGGCTCCAGTGAAGAAGGAACCACTCCCCTGGGCCGCCCTCTGGGCCGTTCAGAATCCTCAATAAAAGTATTTCCTCCTCCGACAAAGCTGGTCAGGCTGGAGGAAGAGGCTGTGGAAAAGCACCCCTCATGAATTTTTTTTCCCCCCAACATTCATTTTTATTTCTTTCTATCACTTCAATAAGGACAGGCTCGGGGCGAAGTGACTCATTTCGGGTAAAGCAAAAGGAGTTTGATGTAAAGTTTGCATTCCGATTCTGCAACAAGTTCAGTTGTGTTGACAACCTCCCCCAACCACCCTCCTCGCCACTCTGTTCTCCTGCCCTCTTTCGCCATGACTTCAATCCGCTAGCATGCCTGATTTTTGCGAAATGGCACTACTACCACATACCAGGGAGAATTTTGGAGAAGCGGAGGCTTAGCTTTGCCTGTACTGCCAGAAAATCGTAGGGTTGGCATTCTGAACTACCGAGGACCACCACTCAGAAAGTTCTTGGTAGAGATGATTTTTTTTTTGCAGTGGACAGTTGAGCTTCTTAACAACATGGCTGCTTACGGACATGGTGCAACGGGCGGCGGCTCGCTGCTCCTGCCAGGTGTGCTGGCCACATGTTTACGTGGTGTGCGTTTGCCAAGTGATACTGTGCCAGACGACGGGATACTATAGCCTCGACTGGTACACACCTCTCATTCCACTTCCTGGCACTGTCGTGAACGGTTGTGCAATGATCATGAGCCCCGGAGGAGCGGTGATAGCGGCCCTTGCGAGCCGCGGAAACAGGGTTGAAGGAAACGAAGATAATGAGCACCAGGGTCCAGATTATTCTGCCTACACTGCATGCCCGCTGGGAGAATCGTTTTGAACGCCATTTTTTTACTTGCTGAAGTGAGAGGTAGACCGTACCGCGTCGAAGACTTAAGGACGCCCTGGATCAGCTTGGTACGCTCCCCGAAAGGGTGGCCTTGGGGGCGTACCAGATCAACAGTGTTTGAGCCGTGACCTTCACTGGCCCGGAAGCAACAAAAAAGATGGCAGCGACGGACCTACAAGTCAAGGGGTGTCGATGCCTGATTATTGACCCGCAGAACCAGGAAGTTAAAGTTAAGCTACACTGGCTGCTGCACGGTGTGGCAGACGAATACAGCCGGTCCGCGTTCTTGAACTACGGCCGAGTGACTGAAATCACAAGAGAACGGTGGCGGGTCACCGGAGTGAACAACAGGGCGTCGACTACGAGGACGGTGCTGCTAAAGCTCAAGACGGGGGTGAAACTCGGCGACCTGCCGCACCAGGTTCGTGTGGCCGGTGAGCTGGCCCTAGTGTCGCCCAAGGCAGACCAGTGCAGTGCCTTAGGTGCAACGGAGGAGGACACGTGCGCAGGGGGTGCAAGGTCCCTCGGTGCTCATGGTGCAGGCGCGTCGGCACAGGGCCCAACCAGTGCCGACGCGACGAATGAGAACATCATGGGCGTTGCCGAGGCAGATGCAGCCGCGGACCAGAGACCTTGACACGCTAGAGAAGAGGACTACTACGCCAAAAGACACGGACAAGGCGCCCCAACAAGAGCTCACGAGGAGGAGGAGGAGGAGGAAAAACTTTATTGTGAGCCTGGTGATGTGGGAGTGGCTCCGCAGTCCAGGAGACCATGGGACGACCTTGCTGTCTCTGCCCTGGACACCAGGAGTTGCTGTGCATCCAAGCCGGCGCTAAGAGCAACGAGCTTTGGCGCACACCTACGCCCAGGTGGGGACCCCACCGCAAGGAGGCGGAAGCCAGAAAGCTGGGATCAAAGAGAGCGGGATGGATAACCAGGAGATGGAAAACAATGTTGCCAGCCCGGTCGCCAAACGAGTACACGCAGACGAGCCGTCCGAAGGTGGCGGAGTCACCGGGGCAAAGAGCGGCGCGCCGTCGACGAAAGCGACGCCGGTGCGTCTTCTATGCCGAGACTCAAGACTAGCCTTGCGGCGTAGCGGAGGATTCCTGACTGGACTGCCAGCCAACAACGGGGCGGTGAAGGTTGTGTGAACGACAGCGGCGTCTAGCAAAAAGCAAAGGCGCGAATTTAGTGTAAGCATCATGCTCCCGGGCTTTAGTTGCTAATTCCAAAATGTCTCCTCAGCTGCATAGCAGGCTGCCCAGTAAACGAAAGCACAGCCACATCCTCGCAGTTCAGGAGACGAAGGTGGAAGGGGAGGAAGAGACCGGGCGCATGGGGCAACGATTCACGTTGCGGTATTTTGTGGGCATTAGCCACGCAGTAGGCTTGTCGGCAGGCTGTGCTGTTTTTGAAGAAGTTACCCGGACTTGCAGTTCAAAACCTGTGGTCCTGCGTGTCTGGTACGCGTTCAGTTTGCGATCACTTGTTGGGAGACGTGGAGTGGCGAACCATCAGCCTATATGCGCCGAATGAGGCCCATCGTAGGAATTAATATTTCGTAGACATCAGCTCGTATTTCACAACTGAACGGCGGCTAATGACGCATAGTGACGCCAGTACAGCCAGTACAGCCACGTTGTCCCAACTAATAAATACAGCTGGATTAGTGGAGCGGGAGAGTGCATGCAGGGCGGAAGGCAAGTAACGTACTCTCATTTTCGAGGTACGAGTCACTTCCGATTGGACCGAATATATGTCCCGTTTGGTCTTATTGACAAATGTGAAGACTAAATTGTAAAGCATGTACCCTTTTGGGACCATTGCCTCGTAGTGTGCGAACTCGTTCAGTTGAGATTTGTGAAAATTAAATAGTAAACTGCTTCATGATGAGGACTTTATGAAAACTGTGAACAGAAGAATCCAAGAAAGAGAACCGCAACAAAATTGCATAGAGCAAAGCATAAAATTTAAAGGAGTACTGACACGAAATTTTTATGTTACGTTTTTTTCGCTGCTATGCGTGCCTACCAGCCCACTAATCATAGAATGACAGATTAGACGGTCGAGCGCAGCGTAAACATTCATTTACGGCGTCGTTTATTCGTGCCAGATTCGCTTTCGACAAAAAAGCGCCGAGCGGCCGCCATGACAGCATGTATCACATGGCGTCACCATTCTTGCCGTATCGCTGCCTCTCTGGAAGCGCGCGCGAGCGAGCGCACGCGCGCGCCCAGACCGGCCGAGGTCTTCGCCGTCCCCACAGGCCCGGGTAGCATGACGTCAGTCCCAAAACCATGACGTGTACACACTCCCGAGCAGCGCGCGCCAACCACAGCCAGCGCGTCGGCTTCGTCACGGGAGCCCCGACGTCGGCAGTTTGGGGCACGTAGCAGATGATGTCACGTCGGCCCGCTCTGGGCTTTCTCGTGCGGGCGAAGATTAAAATGGATTTTAGATATGTTTCGCTGAACGGTTGCTGTTGAAACTTGCTGGCAGATATCTCCTGATAAAAAGGAAGCGTTTTACATAGTTATCTCAGCTTTGAAATTTCGTGTCAGTACTCCTAGGGCTATTTAAAGGTCCAGTTTAGAGGATTAGAGGAGAAAAGGGGTGATGAAAGAGATGGGTAAGCTAGGAAAAATAAAACGTGGAGCCTCTACCCAAAGCTAAGCGAAGCAGCAGCAGCAATGGCAGCCAAATAAAATCAATAAAATTGAAGCACCTTTTCTTTCTCCTTTCCTCCATGCGAAGTACGGTTGGTAGCAGAAGGGCCGGATTGGGAAAAAAACGCGCCAAAGCTTCTTTTATCTTTTGAAAAAAAAAATGAAAAAGGAACTGATCGGTCGTTCCGCTACTGTGATTTGTTGCTCAAAGCTTAGAAACTGTTTGAAACTGAGCAACAGCAGCAACAGTAGCAACAGCTTTCACACTGGTGCGGCTACTGCGGATTGCCAGTAGTAGCCGAGACAAACCAAGTCGGAAGTTTGTTCATGGCGCCGTTCGTGCGCATTTCTCCGTGCATTTTTCCCCTTCTCCCATGCGTGGAGTTTGTGCTGTGTGACTTCGGTCTGTGACATGTGTCGGAAGATGATAAGTTGTGCTAGTGAGTGGTAGCCTCAGACGTGACTAGTGTATAATTCAGTAATGTGCACGGTTTTGTGTGCTAGTCAACGGTTCTAGATCTACTGGTGTTGGTGGGAATCGTATCAACCTAACTGCAGCTATGATTTTGAGGCACCTCCTCTTCACTTCGTCCTCACGGGAACATTGCCTCGTCAGACTTTGTAGCACGGCGCTTCCAATGAGAGACACGAAACCAAAGTCTCGTCATGCCCGAGTAAGTAAGCTAATGTGACGCTTCTTTGATTCGCAAGACCTGAATAGTTGGCGGGCAGTTTGAAACATCTTTTCTATGGAATAAGGCCAAACAGTTACGGCTAGATTAATACATGTGATTATTGCTTTTAAAATACACCACCGAATTGAACGCTTCGTCAATCAACTAGCTCTCACCAGTGGACTGCATAAGGCGGCAAGTCGGAGACTTGACAGTCGAAAATGCCCACTGCCTCGTTGCACATTGCGTCTGGTGGGACATTGTCGTACAACTCAAGTTTCTCGTACACAAGCTACAACGACATGTCGACAGGGTCGCAAGGCCAACGTGCTGCTAAGTGCCTGGAGTGTCAGTTATTTTTAAACTGCCGCATACTATGATGGTCACAGCCTCGAATAGTTCGCTCGAAATAGCTGGAAATTTGCCCTTGCCAGAATTAATCCATGGCGTAGCCTGTGGTTTAAATCTCGGCTACTCGGTCGAGTATGAATATTTCGAACAAAATTTTGCAATAAAAGGTTTTTTTTACCTTGTAAAGCTGTAATGTGAAATAATTAAGAAAAAAATGAAAAATATCCTATATTGAAGTTTAAGTATCGCTGAATTATTCGGAAATCTCGCTTTTGAGTACAGTGCTCAGCAATTGAAACGCGATACTCGGAGCGCGTGGCTGCCGTTGCCTGTTGCGCCACAGGTGAGCGCTTGTGAAAGCGAGCTGGCGCATTGTGGTATACGATGAGGGTGAGAGCGTTTCTAACGCACGCTTAGTGCGTCTGGGAGACAGCCCTTCAGTGTGTGGTTCTTGGCGGCGGCATAGGCGTGCTACATGCCATGGCTTCAAAACGCTGCGCCTGCGTGCAGTGCGCACCACGATAACACATCGCGATAAGTGCGCATTCAAATTCATAACGCGCGCGGTGCCAGATCACCCAGCTTCACGCGGCGCGGCACGGCACGCAGGCGCAGCGTTTTGAAGCCATGGCATGTAGCACCCCTATGACGCCGCCAAGAACCACACACTGAAGGGCTGTCTGCCGGATGCCGTCAGCATGCGTCACGAACGCTCTCACCCTCACCGTATACCACAATGCGTCAGCTCGCTTTCACAAGCGCTCACCTGTGGCACAACAAGCACCGGCAGCCACGCGCTCCGAGTATCGCGTTTCAATCGCTGAGCACTGTACATGTTCCCGCAGATTATCGGCTCCTCTATTATAAGTCGTGTGGCAACGGAGGTCTCTCCCCCCCCTCTTCAATGTTGTAAGTGGGGGTTTATGCATACAGGCTGCATCTGGACTATGAGGTGCACGTAGTGGAGGCCTACGGTTTTTTGCCTCCGTAAGAAAGCGACCACAACGGCTGAGAAGTGAGCCCACTCAGCACCACTACACCTTAGCCACTATGCCACAGTGGCAAGTAAAGGTGCCCTACCACTTCCTGCCATTCTGTAAAGCCTTCGCACTTGCATTTGTAGATTGAGGGTTTTATTGTGAACTTTATTCAAAAAGACATCATGTGCCACGTACTTGTTGCGGCTTCGTGCTGCTGTATGTTTAGGAAGCGGTAGAGACATAAATGATGCAATGAACAAAAATGAACAATATTAGAAACTAAATTGCTCAGGTGTTGTTTCTGAGCTGGGATGTATGCTTATCAAACAAACTTTTTTATATTACCAATTTATGCCATTCGGTTACGCATACTCTTTGTACCACAGGCATTTCTTTTTTTGTATTACGCCCTAACCGCACCACTGAAGTAAAAGTTTCAAGATGATTTCACGGTGGTTGCTGCAGAAAAAAAAGCCATGAATATTACGGCGGAGACTCAGTGGCACAGAGACTTAGGAAGTAGTGTGAGCAATAGTGCTTCATATTGAACAAAACTAGAGTAATTTGTGTCCGGTTTCATGCGCATGATGCATTGGCAACAGCGTATATCAGACGAACTAGACAAAATCTGTGGGTCCTTGAATGGAAACCACCGCACATTTCCCACTGCAGTCAAATATTTTTTATATAATGCCCTTTGCTTTTTCTGTTCGCAGCCATGTTAGTGTGCACCCTTTAGGGGTGACACAAGAACACTGTAACATGCAGAAATTTGCACTTTCACAAAAGAAAGCTGTTCGTGCTGTCCTCTGTTTTGACGACACGAAAACACTGTCCCAGAAGCATAAAATCATGAGAGCAAAAGCCATCTGTGCATAAAAACTTTTCCACACTGGAAAAAATGTAATACAAAGTAACTCGGAGATATTCTACTGCACTGAAGCAAGCTCCTTCCATCACCAGCCATTCATTAGACATCCCCTCCTGCCGCATTGTCTGTGGTTCAGAGAGAGCACGGCAAGTGCTGCACATGACGCTAAAGTCAACAGCTGATCGATTTGTCCCTCATTATTTTGGATTATGGCGAAGTTATTGCATAGCTCACTGTGGTGGCTAAGACATTGCATTACTGGATATGAGGATGTGGGTTTGCTTCCCTGTCACGGGCGAAGAACAAAAATGCTATGGTAACAAGATTTCAGCAGCTTTTAGGATCCTTTTCATGGTTTATATTCCACTAAGCCGTGCCTCACAGCCCCGGTTTGCAAAGCCACAATTGGAATTTGAAGAACAAACCCTTTGTTGAGTGTTTTCATTCTTCAGGTAATACAAAATGTGCAGAGCATCATAAATTTGGTTTTCGACTGTGTTTCTGCTTATGTACTTGTCTATACTGAATAGACCACACACGGTTTTCACTAAATGTGTGAAATTTTCCAGCAGCTGTCCAATAGTGACCTGAGCGTTGTTGAGCTGCCACAGTGTCTGCTTTTCTTGTTCTCTACAATTGATCGGTGTCCAGTCCAGGTTATGTTCAACGTACTGAATTTTTTGCCCTGTCTTTTCGTACAGCTGCACAGTGAGTTGGTGCAGCAAAGATGTCAGCCACACCCATTTTGTAGAACCAGTGTAATTTTAGTGTCACTACATGACATGCCTGCTTTTTCTCAGCCATCAGAACTGTGCACAGGCCAAATGGAAAGTGTTCTCTAATTTACTGATGGTGGCTCACTGGGCCAAACTGAACGTGTGATGCTTACGTGTGCCACTGCATCTTTCCAGCCCTCTCATTTTGTTGACTGGAAGCGTGTCAAGGTGATAGGAGGCACAGGTGGCGATGGCTGCATCTCCTTCATGCGGCTATTTTGTAATCCGAATGCCGGTCCTGATGGAGGAGACGGTGGCAATGGTGGTCATGTCATCTTTGAAGGTGAGGAACATGCCCACCGTGTGTCGTTGGCAGTCCCTTCCTTTGGCTGCCTGCGTTAGTGCAAGCCCTTACCCTCCTTTCTTTTGTTTCAGCTACCAGCAATGTCCACTCTTTGGAGCACATAAACTCAATAATATATGGCAGTGCTGGCCTCCGGGGTTTTGGCAAAGACATGCATGGACGCTGTGGGGAGCATACCGTTGTTCCTGTATGTATTCCTTCATTTCTGGGTTTGTGGGAAGAAAGAATTATCTAGGGGAAGCCAAAGCGTTTAGGGGGGGTGTAGGAAGAAATGCTGCAGGGTTCATGAAAGGCGGTGTCTGTTATGAGTAAGGCCTGGAAGCCTATGCAGCTTTTGAAGTTTTCCCTGCTGCTCTTCCTATTTATTTTTTTCCCCTAAAATCTGCAATACTGGCAATTTGTAATTGATTTGGTGTCAGTTTATAGCCCTGTAGCCACTTTTATACGCATTTGCAGTAGTGTGTCCCATTCTCTGCATCTTAAGTTTTGTTGCTCCAGAATTACCAGCTGAAAAAATTGGCAATAGACTAGAAAAAGTACATCGCTCAAGCATGTCGTGTTGGGGTGCCGTGAGGCTCAAGTGAAGAGGTCTTGCATGCTTTCAGCAGCTTGGCTAAGGCTTCTTCCTAATAGCTAACGAAACCATTTTTTTTTTTTGCTAGAAAATTGAACCCACCATGTTTTGCGGAACATTTCCCTTCACTTGCTTTTCTCCTCATCTCCTCTTTTGCTGGTGTGGCATGCCTTGTCTGACCACCTTTGACACATCTGTACATAACCTTTCGACAGTAAGAGATAAGATAGATAAGATAAGAGATGAGATAAGATAGCATAGCTTGCATGTAAGATAACTCCATATAGTAGTCAAGACAGATCTCTGTTCCTGTTGGTCCGCTGTGAGCCAAAAGACTGTCTCAGCGTTCAAAACAGTGCCTGCGAAGTCTAATTCACTAGGGAGAAAAAATAGCAAGTAAAGACTACATGAATATTGTGTTCAATGTGTGGATAATTGAAGATGGTAGCGAAGACCCTTCCAGGCCTTTTTGTGCCTTTCATTATGGACACTCGGTGATGTCAACTAGTTATGCATTTCCTTTGGTTGTTTTTCTGCTGGCTTCATTTGTTTTGGGTGTTGCAAATTTTGAAGAATACGAATATTTCCCCCTGCTCCGTGAGATACATATCCTTGAGGTTTTACTTGACGTTCTCTTCCAGGCAGCACAGCTCCAGACAATTTGACCTTTTACCAAATCTGAAAAACAGGGAGAATTTCAGACAGAAGTCAAGTCACCCAATAATGGACTCTTCATCACAAGTGGCATGAATAAGAAAATGTTTCTTTAATGTACAGCGTGGCCACGTTTTCCAAAGAAGAGCTAGTGAAACCATTCGTTCCTTTTTGTTTAAAATAACTATTCAATTTCTAGCTGAAAAAATTTTGTCTGCAGCTGTTATGGTCTGCATGAGTTTGTAGAGTTTACATGACAGTTCAGATGATGCTCCACAAACTGCTCCAGGCAGCTTATGCTCAGTTGCACCACTGTGATCATATCTGTGAGGTAGAATGTGATGTGTGGCAAAGCATTTTCTTTTCTGATGGAGGCGAAAAACAAAAATGCCCATGTGTTCCAGATTGTGGCGCACGTTAAAGATCCCCAGGTGGTCAAAACTAATCTGGAGCCCTTCACTATGGCGCGCCTTATTGCCTGTGTAGCGTCGGCATGTTAAACCTCATAATCAATCAATAAAAACCAATTTTTCACTTCACAGAAATGCTGCTGTCTGTAACCGACATGCTGCTTGCTTTCATTGCAAGCAACCTTGTATGACTTTGCCGGTCTCATCATACAGGCCTGCACCCTTTCGTGTTAAGTTATGAAGCTGCTAAAAGAAGTTTTGTGGTCGGCACTTTCATTTATACTCAGGCATGGTTGGGGTGTTGTCCTTTTCAGCCACTATGGCTTACATCAGCCTGGAGTCTTCCGAAACATGAGAATCGGTGTCACTGTCCCCTGGTTAAAGCTAGGGAGAGTGCCACTTGTTGCTTTTTCAGGGTCCTACTGCCGCTAGTGCATACTGTGTTCACATTTAATGTCTGAGCTTGTGCAGTACCTATTTACTGTGGCGTAAGTGAATACCACACTTTTTTCTATTCTGTGAGACCGGCTTCCCATTTAGGAAAATTTAATTCTACACAAGCTTAACTGTATGCTGCAGGATACATGAAGGCCAACCCATTGGCTGCACCCCTGGATGGCCAGTGGTTCCTTGCGCTCTGAACAGCACCGTCCTCCTCTTCCTGGACAGCCAGACTAGCCAGGAACGGGCGTGCGGCCGAGTGTAGCGAGTGAGCGAGCGCATTCGTGTGCTGCAGGTTCCCCTGGGCACAGTGGTGTGCACTGAGCAGGAGGAGCCCATGGCTGACCTGGATGAGGAAGGGGCCCGGTTCTTGGCTGCTCGCGGGGGTGCAGGCGGCCGGGGCAACCACCACTTCCTCACCAACGAGAACCGGCACCCGCGCGTCTGCCAGCTAGGGGCCCAGGGGGAGGCCATCATTTACCACCTCGAGATGAAGACCATGGCTCAAGCCGGTTTGGTGGGTTCTTATGATCTTTGCAGGTGCCCCCCCCCTTGATAATCAGTGGGAACTCGTGCAGTGCTCCCCGTCTGTCTTGTAGCATCCCTACTTTCCTGCAAAACTTCTCTTCACAGTCTCTTAATTTGTGGCAAAGAGTTTAAAGAGGCCGTAGAGACAACACACAGCTTTGCTTAATTGGAAAAAACTGGGCCCTTCGCACCTCGCTGCATCCTTGTTCAACAGAAAAAAGTGCTGCCATCACTGAAAAACTTCATGCTTTCTTGTGATTGGGGCAACAGCCAGAAAATCAGTATGCCGACTCCATGCCTGAGGCACAGTTTAACAGAGATAAGAGCTTGGGCTGGTGCCAATGAAACATTGTAAGAGAGGCTTAGTAGTGTGCGTAACTGTGAAACTGTGCCACCAGGGGTTGTGTGCTTGCTTTCGAAAACTAAGGTGTCATTCAGTGGATCATTCAGTGGAGCACGTTACGCCAGTAACGTGCTCAATGCATGTTACTGGCGTTCCTGCCAAAAGACAGCCGCTGGGTGAGTATACTTGCGCATTTTCATCCACTGGCTGTGACTGGAGCTTGGCAGTCTTCAAGTCCCTGTGGCAAATTGATATTTCCTTTAAAGGGGCCCTGAAAGGCATTTTGAGCACACTAAATGAACTAGCGCAATCGCTAGATTGGGTCGCCAACGTCACCTGTGCCAAGTATTACTCTTTTACGCGCAGCGGAAAGCTCACACTTTTGTTGCAAAGTTTGTCGCTTTTTTCTCACCCTTTCCTTCGTGTTTTTGGACGCCGCCATCTTCACATGTCTACATCATCGATTCCCAGATGTTCGTCATGAGCTAGACATCCTGCTATTGGGCGGCTTTTTCACGCACTTCCGGCAAAGAGATGAGTCGTCTGCTCAGCGTCGGCTCGCCGGCTGATCTGCCAGCGGAGTGCCGGAGTGCTTTGACATTTTACGACAAACTAAACAAGTGTAAACAAACGCTTAACCGTTTTGTATTGAATGCAACACGGCCATAACACGACGTGGATTTTATCTTACGTGAGTACGTACCATAAAGAAAGTCCCGTGGCACTTCTTTGGTGCAATCGCAGAGAACGCCCTGAGCCGAATGCCTGGGTTTGACGCGTACATTTTATTCAACTTCAAAACAATCCAGAGATGCGTTTCGAACGAACGCAACGTCACAACATGCGTTGCAAGTCTGAACCGCGATTGACAGACGATGAGTTGCCTCCTCCTGCCCGTCGTAAATACGGCACTCACCTCACACCCGGTTTGCGGGGACGAGCAGCAAGTCACAACTCTGGCGCGCAAGCGAGAAGGCTTTTAGCCAGGCACACTGCACATACCCCATGCGAGGTTTAGTGGTACGTCGTTCGAGAAAGATAATCCAGACCATGGGAAGCACTATCCACCCGCAGAAGTACAATGTCGCATTTCATCGCGAAACGAACGCGTCCACAACACACAGGAGGCGATGCACACACACACACACACACAGCTTCGGTCGCTGCATTGGCTTAGCTGCAAGCTTCGTTCGGACAATCAGCGATGCTACGACGATACAGAGCTGCGTGAGGACGACGTGCTAACCACTTCACGTATTTAAAAACACAGGGGCAAAGAACTAGGTTCATCGGAAGCAAAAAATCTTTCCTCCATTATAGTGCCTGAAATATACTGGCTAGTGTGCCGAGGGCGGGCTCCAGGCGGGCGCCGGGAGCGATGTACGCGGCCGTCTGCAGCTTGGGGCGCTGTCGTGCGGGAGTGTGCGCGTTCATCCGGCCCGAGCAGATCGCGCGGTTACCTCCGAGCTGCGTAGCAGACGGCAGCGGCAGAACTTTCCATTCCCGCTTGCGACGGAAGCGAGCGAAAGCGACGGGAATTCTGTCGCGCAACCAAAATTTGTCCCGACCATTCGACAAAAACGATCGTCGCGCGACAAAGCGACGGAATTTCTGCCGCTCTCACTCGCTTTCGTCGCAAGTGCGAACGGGCCTTTATGCGCAATCTCCGCCCCACATAAAACAAGCTCTTGCTTGTCGCCTGAGCATACGGTTGATATCTGACTACGTTACACTGTGCTTGCCAGTGTATTTAAACGATGTCACTAGGTTTGAAACGTACGCGCTCGGCGTGCAGCTTTGTAAACGCAAGCGGTTTCACATACGCACGCTATTTTGCTGCTAATAGAGTTTTAGTACAGCGTTTGTGGCCTTTGCATACGCTAAACGCTAAATTTTTGCGTCCCGCTACGTGACACCGCGATGGGAGTTTTAGTAGAGCGTCTCATCAGTTTTGCGTAGCGACACACTAATGCATACGGCGCCATCTGTCAAATGTTTTCCGAAATGTCTCGCCGGCTGATCTGCTAGCGGAGTGCCGGAGTGTTTGGACATTTTACGACTATCCAAACAAGTGCAAACAAACGCTTTCCCGTCAGTGTTGAATGCAACACATGGGTGCAGCTTGTCAGAACACGGGTTCTCGCTGATCGAGTGCAGCGTTGGTTTGCTCTTCGCCTTCACGTTCATCGCCGCTGATAAAGCGATCCGATCCGGCGCGTTTTGTGCACGGGTTCTGTGTCGGTTGAAAATGTCTTTTTTCACATGCCGCCGGTAGTAGGAATTACAACCACCGCAAAATAACACCCGGCACCAGCGGGGCAACATCTGAGACCGCGCTTTTTGGACAAACAGTGCGCGGTGCACCAAAGGGAACGAGCGCACGATTCTCCCCACGCGGCTGCGAGTTCGCCGCCGATACCAACTGCAGCCCTGCAGCTACGTAACACCGCGAAAGGGCAAGGCCAGGCCGCACACATGCGGCCAGGTCATTCGTTCGCTTTTCCAGCCTGTCTCCATGGTGTCTACAGAGATGAAAAAGCCGAAAGAGCTGGCCCGTAGCAGACGGCAGTCTGTGGGAGCGCAATAGCGGAAGTACGTCACCGCTGAGGAGCGGAGCATCATGGGAGGGGAGGCCAACAGCGAAGAAACAGTTGAAAGGAGGAGGAAATACGGCGCGACGATAATTCGCGGTTTTTGATTTACGATTTCTCAGCTAATACTCATCGCTTTAACAAAATTCTTGCAGGAGGAGATTGCTAATACATTGCTTTATTTGGTTACATGTACATCCATGCACCGGCGGAAGGCATTTCAGGACCCCTTTAAAAATGTCAGGTGTGGTGTCTCTTTGGTGAAATGGCCGCAATTGCTATTGTGTATTTATTTCATAAGCAGACCATATGCAGGCCAAAGCAAGAGGAGAACTTAACAAAGGAAGAAACAAGCAAACAATCAAAAATTCCCTCGCACTTCCCCGAGGGGGAGAGTGTGTAAGTGCGAATGCACGGTTGTTGATTGCGCGATTACGGTGGATATCGTGATCTTAATGAGTAGTCGAGAGATTACACACACACACACACAACTACAAAGAAAGATATTTCACTCGTTATTGCTGGTACCGTTGCCCGGTCTGCCATCATCGTTATCGAGATGCAGGACCAGCGACCGCTCTCGACGACGGCGCGCGCTCGACTAATACCCTCCCGCGCCACGCGGCCGCTACACGAGCGCCCTCACGCGTCGGAATGCGGAGCGCCCGCTACGCGAGCGAGAGCTCTCCCGCCCGAAGTGGAGAGGAGGCGCCCAACACCCGCAGTCACTGAGCGGAGAGAGGAGGAGGAGAGTAGCGCCCGCCGTTACGGCGAGGGCTACACGAGCGACGCGTCGGAATGCGGAGCGCCCGCTACGCGAGCGAGAGCTCTCCCGCCCGAAGTGGAGAGGAGGCGCCCAACACCCGCAGTCACTGAGCGGAGAGAGGAGGAGGAGAGTAGCGCGCGCCCATCTCCCCCCGTTGCTAGGGAAGACGAGGAGCGCGCGCACCCGCAGCTGTTGCTATGCGGACGACGGCGGCGGACGATTCAGGCTCGCCTAAGAAGTGCATTCGCACTTAAAACTGCAATTAACCTAGCAAAACAAGATGCTGTTATTCTGTGGGAGGAGTTGTGTGGTTCCAATTCCATTAACCATAACATGATTGGCCCGGGTCATTGTTGAGCAGCAAAAAGTGCTTTTTAAGCAGCTAAGCTTGTAGCAGCCAAAGAGAGTATGTGGAAGCAATAAAGCAGGCTTTTGGAGCAGTGAGAAGCATGCATTTGAGCATTCAAAATGGGCTTTAACAACCCACAGGAGCACCAAAAGTGTTTTCTAAAACAGAGAAACTCACATGCGTAACATATGCCTTCATGCCTTAGGTGCCATATATCTGGCAGTGCCATATCATTTGGTAAGTTGCTAAATATGAATGAAATTATGTGCGCCAGCTACCAAACCCGTTCCAAACAATTGTATTGCCGTTATGTAACTTCTGTTTTAAATAGTTAGGTGTAGGGCGCAATAATCACAAACAAGAAAATGACCTGCTATTTACATAATGTGCACAAGTAAATTGGGATTACCTTCAGAAACATAAAAATCGACTGGAAATCCTGCAGATTTTTATCTTCTAGGTTTACTGAGAGCTTAAAAAATTAACAGTGATGCATTCTGAATGAGAATGACAGTATTTGCTGTGAAAAAATAAAGTTACAGTTGATTATTTTCCTATGCATGACAAGGATGAAAATTTGTGTGTGAAGCTGTCAAAAACTGAGTCACAACACTGCAGGCCAAAGAGGGGGAATGAGATATTAACGCAAAGGCATGACATATTCAGTGCTGTGCAGTGAAATGTACAGGTGTCCCAAAAAGTAAACGGAGCACGGCTTCGTGAAATTGGAATAATTTCTACCGTATTTACTCGCGTAATGATTGCACTTTTTTTTCCAAAAATATGATGCAAAGTTAGGGGTGCGATCATTATGCGAGGTAAATTTTTTCGGGAAAAAGTTTCAGCGCAGAAAACGCAAAAATGCAGGTCAGAGTGTTTACGACAAGTCTCATGAACATAATAAATGCAACGAATAAAAACATAATAAAAACTCCACTGACCACCGAATAACCACTGAGTGATGCAAAATGCACTGTTTTCATTACGGAACGCGCCGGAATTATGGAACCCGTTGGAACGAGTTTGCTGTGAGGTGAGGACAGCTCGACCGATAAGTGGCTGCTGCTGTCACAGTGTGGGACATCAAGACGCGACTGCCGACGACACAGCAAGCCGAGCGCGTTTTTTTTATGTTTTATCAGTACAGTATGTGCATTTAGTAAGTTTATTCCACACCAATAATGAACTCATGCTTGCCGATATCGTTAATATCATCAAGTCCGCGGCAATAACGTAGCCATGTTTGCTTCGAAAAAGGAGGAAACTAATGTAAACATGACCATCGTCGTCTAGACTTGGCACACATACGACATATGGCTGCGGGAAGTTCAGGGTGTGATCATTGCGCGGGAAATAAAAAAAAGTCATATTTTGACGACGAACTTCAGGGGTGCGATCATTACACGAGTGTGATCATTCTGTGAGTAAATACGGTATTTTATGCGGCCGCCAGAATAAATAGAATATGTGTGGCCCCATACTATTTTAGAATGACTTAATTGAAAAGTCACTAAAAAGTTGCTGGCTATGCACAATGCGGAGAAATTCCCTCAAAATATCCAGCCCTTGCTCCGTTCACTTTTTGGGGACCTGTACCTCAAGAGGATGCTAGCTGTAGCACACACAAATATAGTTCCATGGCTCCCAACCACATCTCAATCACTAGACACATATTCCTAATTCACTTCTCTTGATCATGTATCTGCAACGAATGCAAGGTAGATTAGGGTGGATCTCATATTTGCTTAAATATTGAATCTACCCCCCCCCCCCCTTATGCCCATACAAGAAAAAACTGGCATATATTTTCATTATTAGACGAAATGAGTCCCCCCAGCCCCCTTTTTTTCTTCTGGAATGTGAGCTTTTGCACAGGTCTGCACATGAATGCTGTGATTGCACAATTAAGTTGCACAAGACACCTTATTAGAGTGAGCACTCCAGAAATAAATGTGTACTTTGCTAGGAATTGTACGGTGCATCAAACCTACTCTTGAAAAACAAGAAAACACGCTCTTGTACTAAATGTTAGGGTTTCTTCGTCCCCTTCTGAGTTCGTGTGCGATCAGCATTCAAAGGTCAAACATAACTACATAAAGCCAACCAGATAATAGGGGACCCGCAGGTAGAAGCGAAGAGAGAGGAGTTTATAAGATATCAGCCATCTTAATGTGGTGCATTTGGCTGCATCTTCCTGAGCTATGGGACTAACGAGACAACCAAAGAAAGAAGGCAGGCAACACAGCCGCTTATGTTGCCTATCTCTTTTTCCGTTCCGTTTCTTGTGCCAGCTTTTTCAATATGCTTCCTTTTGTTTGCACACATATGGAGGAAGGGCTGTAATCTTAATATAATCTAATTTTTGCAAAGTACTACGAGCTCGGAGATTGAGTTTCGTTTCTGCAAATTACAAAAAGCTAGCTTTTGCTCAGGTGTGACATGGATAGATTACTGAAAATGTAACAGGATGTAGCAGCATTTGTCTTTTGGCACAGTTTGGTGCAATTGGCACCGCAATAACATCACTTATATAGCCATCAGTAATTGTGCATCAGAGTATACCTGGGCCAAGTGAATAAATGTTTTGCGATTCTGATTGGTGGTGGTGTGTTCCATCACTACGAATGCTCCAGTTTTTGTTTAAGAAGTCAATAAAGGAATGGTAGGGTGGAAACCTTCATTCTGTGGCATGAGTGGACCAAGGGTGCCACCAACTGGAACCAATTGGACAGGAGAGTCAGGTTCATTTACTCCATCACATTGCTTACTCAGATTTTGTGCGCCCTTGTAAGAAAGCAAAATTGTAGCACCAAATGTTGCAATATTAGCTTGAGGCAAAGAATATCAGCACATCTCATCAACTTTTGTGATTAAACCACAGAATCACAAATGTAAATCCTAGCAGCGTGACTAACACTCCATGACAGTGCTTCAGGAACACACCGTCGAATGGAAAAACATTGTATTTTCTTATAGGAGCGATGTACTGGAGGGGTAGGCTGTAAGGGTGTTCACTTTGTGTGAGTGCACATAGATGGCACTTCTTAGAGCCTTATGGTACCTGCATACCACCAGTGGAGTTGCACATTTGTGGCCTTGCTTCACCCCGTTGCCCTCAGGTTGGCTTCCCCAATGTCGGCAAATCGACCCTGCTGCGTGCCATTTCAAGGGCTCGGCCGAAGGTGGCTGCCTACCCGTTTACAACACTGAGGCCGCATGTGGGTGTCGTGAGTTACGACGACTACCTGCAGCTGGCAGGTAAGCAGTTGGTGCTGCTGCTGCGGCTTCTGGGACTTTTCTTGGAAACACGAAAGCCGATTTCGCACGTTATGCAGATTTTTGGGCTAAAATGTTCTCTGGCAGCAAATTATGTTTTGCCCCGACACTGCTATTAGTTATGCTAGATTCACATTGCAGAGTGCCAATGCAAAAAAAGAATATGCTTTTCTGGACTTAATTTAAAAGAAATATTGCTTCTGTGTGATAAGCAGTCAGCACGGGCAGTATTTATTTGACAGAAGTGTATGGGTTTTTCACTAGTTTTAGTTGATGATGTCATTGAATTCAAAAGATTGAAAGTGCAGTCGACACGCTTGAACTGTAGCTGGTAAAAAGGCCCTGCCCATTATCAGTATAGCTGCCAATTAATCCAGGCCATCAAGGCACTGTGTGGGGATTTTTTCAAGTGGCACAGGGAAACATCTTTAATTTGACCTTTACTGTGCCATCAAAACTGGTTGCTTAATTACGTAGCAAATGCAATTGCAGTAAAATATCATTGAGGAGAACTACTACAGAAGCTGCAGTAGCCAAGATTTTTTATTTATTAAAACTTCTGTTTGTTCCGACATCCTAAAAAAAAAAAAGCAAATAACCCTAGACTGTTATTCTGTTCTAGAGATTTCCATTCAAAGAAAGTAAAAGTATAAAACGTTTCACTGTATATATAGCAAAACCCTTTTTTTTTTTGGGGGGGGGGGGGGGGGGGGGGGGGAAGATCATAAGTAACTTTTCAGATTAATGACCATTTCCGAAATTCTATGCCAACAACCTGTAGTTTAAACACAAATATATTTGACTGCTTCAAATTTCAGAATACCTAACTTTTCAGAATAATGATCAGTATTTAATGTCACCTACCCAGTTGTTCGCAAGAACCTGAAGTACTTCTCCTTCGAAAGGCTCCTGCTCAATGCCTCTGTCAGTGCATGCCCATGTGTTGGTGTGGTTGCACTACTGCTGGCAGTAAGTCCAGCACTTCAGATAAATGGAGCGCTTTTGTTTGTAAAGCAGAGAGCATTCTGTATAATCTGGTCTTTGGCAAATACGAGTGCATGAAGCAAGGAATGACAAACACAAATAGACATCGTTTGGTTAAGGCTGCACACAGTGGCTGAACTCATTATGTCGCTGGTAATGCAAGCTATGCATTTCGGATTCCAACAAACCCACTGCGCAATTGAAGAACCCAGAAATACTCCTAGCACTGTGCCTAGCACAAAGCTGGGTTGTGCAAGCTGAAAAAGTCACGTGCGCAATTGATTACTGTGCGCATGTCTCTGCACAGTGGCCGACCTCCCGGGCCTGGTGGAAGGAGCCCACAAAAATCGTGGTCTTGGCCATGCTTTCTTGCGACACACGGAGCGATGTGGCTGCCTCCTTTTCGTCGTGGATCTGGAGTGCCCCGACCCCGCCAGTCAGTACTCGGTGCTGCTCTCGGAACTGGAGCTCTACAAGCAGGCAAGGCTCCTTGCTGACACTACCGCTATGAGATACCTCCGTCAGCTGCACCAAAAGGCATATCCTGCTGCTATTCAAACCTGCGCTGAACCTGGCTTTCGGTGATTTGTAGAAACAAAACTAACCGCTCCAGATCATGGTGCTTTGCAGTCTCAAGCAAAATCATTAATCACACGCATTCCTTCCCCTGTCTGTGTGCAGAAAAAAAAAAAAGACAGCACAAAACAACAAGAGAAAAATGAGGCAGACAGCACGAACGCTCGTTTCATATGCCACCTCTTTTTGTTGCTCTCTTCATGCCAGCTATTAAAAATGCAGCGAAACGCTGCATAACTGTTGTGAATGCAGCTGCTACCTTCTGAACGCCCCACTTTCAGCTTCTCACCAAACGCGGCCTATTTGGTTGCCTTGGGTGCAAGCGAACATTGATACCTTGGGGTAGATAACTTCACATATACCGTAAAATACCGATCAAGCGCCCCCACCCCCCCAAGCATTTTCCCGGAATTTAGAATTTCTGTACACGACCAAGCAAGCGCCCCCTCCCACTTCCCGCCATTCCGAAAGCGTTTTTTTTTTTTTTTTTTTTTTTTTTTCAGGCTTTTGGATGCCACAGTGTTCAAAGCCGATGCCGAAGTCGCAGCCAAGTCGTTGCTGCTACGAGAACGCGTTACTAAGCGTTACCAGTCATCGCCGCCATTTTTTCAGGAGCGGTTGTCTTTGTTCACTATGCATTCGTACACGGTAAAAAGGAAGCTCGAAGTAGCGGACTGGCATCGGAAAAATGGCAGAAACGTGCACCTCACTTCTCGCGTGTTCAAATAGGACGGTAAAAGGATACGTGAGTGGGATAAGAACTACGAAGTTTTGCTGCAACAAAACTTCGTTGTCTCGGAGAACCCTGACGAGCTGCAGACCGAGGGCCTGAACCTTATTTTGGGATCGAATTCTGAAGAATCGTTTTGCGGATTTAACAGTGATTGAAGTGAATGTGAAAATTTACGTTTTTAGCATTGCCTAGAAGTGTCATGACTCATAAATAAACATTTTTCATAATGAAGGCTACAGTGCCTTTCTCGCGATCACTGCGATTTTGTGCCGCCATCTTGAATTAAGGGCCCGATCAGAATAAGGGCCCCCTCCCTATCTCTAAGCCAATTATCTACAAGTTTTGGGGGGGCGCTTGCTCGGTATTTTACGGTAGGAACCCCAGTATGTAGTGCAAAAACTCTTTCCCAAGTTTTGAACAGGTTCTGATGTATGGTAGAACTCCTAATGCACAAAACGTTAAGGATCTTGCATGTTTACTCGAATGAGGTGTTTTGTGCAACGTGTACGTGCCATGGTCACACCATGCACGGAGCCTTATTTCAGCAAAGGTATGATGCTAGCAGATACATTCATGAAACCGAGTCCCAGAGTATGCAAGGGTAGGTGCAAAGTTGACATTTTAGGGAAAAAAGGGGTGTGCTTACATAGAGTAAACACACTCCTAAATATGCCTCAATTTTGGGGAAAGTCTGCATTCAACATTTATGTATATATGGTACTTCTTTCACTGTGTGTATGGCTGGCAAAACAAATACTTTTATTTTTAATTACGGGCATACATTTCTAGGAGAAGGCAGTCACTACAGATATGTGTACTGATGCCACAAAGCGGGCTCTAGACTACTAGGAGCCGTAGTACTGCATCTGTGTGGGCTGCATGTAACATTCTCTAGAGGAACACCAGATTGCTCATTGCTGAATGCGGTTCAACTCCAGGAACTGGTTTTTAACCCCATTTTGCACAGGAATTTTTACATTGCATCAAGGTGTGGCAATGAACTGTAACTGCCGCCTTTTTTTTTTCCTCGGCAAATACTGTGATCACGACATGAAGTCAGGCTCATTCTGGATCTTTCGTTACTGTTTGCTTTTTGGCTGGGCGGCAGCTCTTTTACAGATGTAAAGAACTCTAAAGCCAATATTTATGTTTCTGCAGGTTATCTAAATTTACTTTCATACGTTCTGTTAATCATGGGTTGGATTCTGTTCATAATTTTTATGCCTTAAACTTTGTTATCTTTAAAGTTACATAATGGCTACAGATGTGTGAACATTTGAAACTTTTGAATATCAAAGTAAATAATACGATGTTCAATTTGGGATTGAATCACGTAGCAGCATTTGAAAACTTTGAATACATTTGCAATATTTTGAAGTTCATAACTTCAACTTCAAAATTTGGTTTAGCGAACTCAGATACAAGGAATCACCCCCTACATTAACTAAAACAAATGGCCGGCTAAAAAAATTGTAAAATGTGTTATTCAATAGTCTAGGTGTCAACTACATCATGCTTTGAACCCTTAATACTTACTACATTTCTGGAATTGGTAGGTGTACCGACAAGCACTCTAGGAAGCACATTTCCACATGCCACCACTTCGCGATGGCAAAATAGTGCTGCTGCTATTCTCCTAAGGCAGAAACAAAAGACAGTTCTGAACCTCTGTCGTGGGATGTGCACAGAAGAGCAAAAAATAAAATGACCTCTTTAACTGCCTGAAAGTGAAGGACGCAACTTGATTTGTGCTGAACTAAAATTCCGGAAACAAATCTGTGAGGCATGGGCAGAAAATTTCATTGTCCACTGTGTCATGGGACCTCAACCAGTTAAAAAAGTAAGGGCTCATACTTTATCATGTGGACAAAGAATTGGGGCCCTCTGTATTCAGTTTTGTATGGACTGCATTTTAAAAATCACTTCGCTGAGTGGTGCTGGATCCACATCATTCAAGGCATTGTCGTTCTTATATCAGAGCTCGATTGCCCTGTTTGACAAATGGTGTTGCATCTTCCGTTTGGCCAGGCAAACCTCCTCCGTTGCTGGCCAAACTTCTTGCTGGCAAAACCCCCGTTTGGCTAGCAAGAAGAAAGGCTAGACATTGTACAGGATGTCTGCATATAAGACAAAAAAAAATTGAAATGCCGCATGCTGGGGGAAAAAGCCATGAGTATGTATGCAGAGGGTTTCACAAAGGTCTATACAGAGCCTCATTGGAGAACCTCTGCACAAGTTTCACGTGTGCTGTGGAAATTCATTTGGTACACAAAGATTGTTTTTATTAAAGTCTCTGGATCTGCTTGCTTATTAAGTTGCAAATGCCTTGGCGGAGTAGAAGTTACAACACAGCTCAAGTGTTACTACCTGTCTCCTTATTTCTTGCTTTCAGGGATTCACAGATGGTCACCATGCTGTGATTGCAAACAAGGTGGATGTGCCTGGTGCAGTGGACCGGCTAGAAGTGTTGCGGCAACGAATTGATGGACGATATCCACTATTTCCAGTGTCGGCAAAGTATGGTACAAACCTTCTGGCTGTCCTGAAGTACATAAGGAAGGCCTATGATGCCGCCACTGAAGCCAAAAGAACATCACCATGAGTGCCAGTATAATGTCTTTATGCACCCTCTCACAAGCTTTACACGTGTAAGCCTTAACAGGATGACAGAAAGTATGAACAGCTGAGGTCAAAAAAAAAAAAGAATATTTGACTGCTAGGTGCAGCTGGGTAATTGTTTCAGAAAGTGGCACTTGAAGCCCCTAGATTTCTATGAGAACATTTCTTGACAACCTAGCTTGCAAAATAGTTGTTGCATATAAAGAAGAGCCACAAATACAAAACATTGGTGTAATGTAAGGCATAACCTAGATATCAATGTTTGTCTGCTTCAAAAACTCCCAATGATAATTTATCTATATTTTCATAGCTAACATGGTTCATGTGACAATATTGCAAGGCTAGTGTTTCATACTTTCAAATTTTGTGGTTACAAAGACATTGCCCTTGAAAGTTTCATGAAATAACAGCGAGTAGTCACTTTTATTTCAGTATCCACATGAAGCAAATGCATGGTTCTGTCAAAATTTAAACGAGTATATTGTGCATGGTAAAGTCGAGCACTGCACAGCACAAACAATAAAATAATTAGTTTACATGGTGGAATATATCTTTTAAGCACTACTATGTTATAGTATGTTAGCATGGTAGATGCCGAGTGAAATATAACACATTCTGGAAAATCGAACGGAAGCAAAGCTCGGCACGGTGACAACTTTCTGTGGCAATGGAAAGAAAGCTATGGGGGGAGGGGAAGGGGGAGCTAACTACTCGATGTTACAAAATAGTTTCCAATAAAGTGGTTTCGGTTTCAGTTTCGGCGTGATAGAAATGCATTTTATACAGCCTATTTCTTCGCATGAGCTCCGTGGTTGAGTGCACTGAACCATGATCACAGAGCATGCAGGCATATTGCCGTCTCCTTCCCCGCGCTTCATTTGTTCGTAAGTGCAAGCCGACGCTTGGACTGGAGAATTTAGACTGGCCGTGGACGATACCGTCCAACTCTGTGTCGTCCATAAGTGAAGTGAATTTTGTCAGCGCTGCAGTTTTGAGGGCATGCACAGATTTATTATCTCTTCTGGAGCTGATAACTGGGCAGCACCACCAACACGTGAAGCGTGCTTACACAGCGCGGCCGTGGTATACTGAAAGAGCGGCACGCACACACGCTTACGCACACGCTCGCTTATGCCAGCAAGCTCGAATTGTGTAAATGACGGAGAGTCCCGGTTGCATCAGTCTTACTCGGGCGTACACATCGCAAACCACTTGCTCCGTTTGTTTTGACAGCTTTTGCTTCTCAATTTTCTTGAAAATCCTATGCGGAGAATGAAAAGGCGAGCTAGCGGAGGGAAAGAAAGGTGCCATGGAGGAAAGAAAGCTTAGGAGAGGCCCCAGCGAGGCCTCGCTGGGAGAGGGGATCTGCGGGTAATCAGCTCGTAGGTGTGTCTTCTCGGTCAACACTGCTTTTTCCTTGGTGGGAGGGGGGAGAGGACGTGCCTCTCCCCCATCTTCCCTTCGGTAAGTCTGCTGTTTACGCTTGAAAAAAAGTTGATGAACACTGGTACGTTCGGCATTTGGTAAACATGACACAGCAGTTGTAGGAGGATATTTGTTTACGTAGATAGAAGCATTCATTTTTGGTTAATAGAACGGGCAATATGCTAGGGTATTTTTTTTGTGTGTGTTTTGCGATTAGCAATTTATTTTTAATTTCTGTGGAGCCTAGTCAGGTTTAGTTATGCAATGCATCAAATTCTCATTTCCTCTTAGTTTCCTTCTTTCATAGTTTCTCTTAGTTATCTTTGTCTGTTGTTGTTTGTCTGTCTCTTTCAGTGTAGAATGAAGCTAAACAGCTTAGGTGCAAAAGGGACCATTTTGCCTGTCTCTGGTCTTCTCTGGGTTGTTATTCATGACTATGATGGTATTGTAATACCACAAACATTTATTTTTTATTTGTCTGACAGTGAAAACATTGCTTATCTCTAGTTTCCTCTCAGTTATTGCTCTGCCAGGTGTTATGTTTCAATTATTGGAACATAATTTCTTACTCATTGGTAAAGTGGTTGGCTCAGTATTGATTGAGTGTTGAGTAAGGGTGATTTGAATTTTTGTTTTTGTATTTACACGGAATAAAAAATTGCAAGTAAGTGATGTTTAACTCTAGAAATCTGCTCCCAGACAGACTTGCACTGCTCCAAAACTAGTCTTTTGATGCTCCAAAGCTGCTCCAAAACGGCATCATTCCTGCTCCCTGAGCTGCTCCTAAAGGTTCAAGCCCACTTCTACCCCTGCGCAGTGAAGTGATGCACAACATAAGTTCAACTACATAATGCAGCCATTTAGGAGTTTCAATTCACTGCAGTGTCCTTTCTTTAATGTCAGAGGGCAAGCTTGTGTTGGTAGCTATGCAGGCAGTGATCACACTAACACAAAAACGTAACGCAAGGCACAAATTTTTTATTGTAATAAATAACGAAAGCCATACATCACTTTGGCTACAGTCTACGTTTTATACACTGTATGGCGTTGATCTCAGTGTGGCAAGACTAGAGGAGTTTCCAGCTATTATTGCAATAACATTGCATTTTAGGTGTAATTGGTAGTGATACCACCACATTCACCAAGTGTTCAGATTAGGTGTTGCTCTTGGAGTTTCATGAATAAAAGTGCTCTGTCAGAATGCACCACCAAAGCACAGGTCCCTCGAATTTGTGGTAGGACTAAGCAACTTTGGTTGAGTGCAGCTATGTGAGCCTACAATAAAGCCAGTGTTATAACTGCTCAAACCTTGTATGTGTATTTTTATTCGTTCCAACTTTTGGTGAAGTTCTAAAGACAGCCATGCTTTTTTTTGTAGCCAGATGGGTGTGCTAACAAGCTGCCCAAAGAATGCGCTCTGCCTTTGAAACATGGTTGTAAAAGTACAATCGGAAATATCTGCGCAGCAAGTGCCACTTATGTAACTGCATGTGCAAGAACGGTCCTCCAGCGGCCATGGGGCGTGTCTTCAATTAACACAATACATAAAAACAAACAAAAAATAATGCAGCTTAGCTATGCTTAGCGCTGCTGTGGAACATGGATGCTTTCTTCACCAGCAGAAAAGAAGCACACTGCATGGAACCTAGCACACTCTTGTGTCGAAAGCAAAATGTGGGGGTGTAATCGTTATCTCCCACAATTTCACGACTTGTCATAGCAAAGTTCTTGCGCAAGGTATTGCCCAGGGCTGCAACCTTTGTGCCAATTAGCTCCTGCAGGTAGCTAGCAGGAAATAGGGAATTGGAGAGTGGCTAGCTGTGCAACACCTACTGCCTTTCGTGCATTCTATTTTAAGTCTCTATTTTCCAAAAATGAAGTTTTCTTTTTCTCCACATTTTACCCAAGCTACACACTGTTCTGAAAAAGGTGTGCACATATTTTCAGGCAGTGCCACTAGTCATTCTTGTGTTGAGCAGTAAGGCTAGGACACCTACGGCTACTAGCGGGTTGTCTGAAGAGATGGCACTCTTGGAACATGCCCAATGTGCCGATATCTGCTGGTGTCGGCTGTTCAAGGCACCGTTCTGGCCTGCGGTTTGTACTGGTCACGAATGCCGCCCATCGGTGCTACAGCCAGCTGTGGTGGTGTGACAGATGCCTCAACTGGAAACCTGCGGCCTGCCAGTTCCACCTGCACAAGACAAAAATGGCATGGGCACAGTGTTATAAAAACAGCCATTGCTTGAAGGTGTGCAAATGCTTGGTGTAGAAAAATGAGGTGCACTCAGCAAGCCCTCACAAATGATGAAAAGTAAGCTACCTCTATCCCTAAAAAGAAAGATGCGTATACAACCAATGCGTTCTACCGGTGCTGACATACAGAGCGGAAACTTGGCGCCTTACTAAACAACTAGAAAGCAAACTTGGGTCAGCCTAACGTGTCATGAAGCGAAGAATGATAGGAGCAGCGCTTAGGGACAGGAAACGAGCATTGTAGAGTAGGGAGCAAACTCCAGTAAAAGATATTATAGTTCAAGTGAAGAAAAACAAATAGACTTGGGGTGGCCATGCAGTGAGACGAAATGACAACAGGTGGACCACGAGGGTAGCAGAATGGTTACCGAGAGCCGGTCTAGAAGGGGAAGGCCAGTAACTCGATGGAGAGACGAAATAAGAAAATTCGGAGGCAAAGAATGGACTCTGGCAACGCAGGACAGGAGTGGGTGGAGGCCAGTGGGGGAGGCCTTCATCCTGCAGTGAACCCAAATAGGCTGTTGATAATGATGATGACGGAAAATTCAAATAAGTGGCAGCATACTCGCAAAAGCTGCAGCCCTAATCATAGCCACATAAGCACGGTATAATTGGCACTTGTGTGGGGGGTTGCTTATGCATTTACTTGTCTAGCAATTGTCTGTTAATTGCTATGGGATGAAACAGGCATCTGAGGCAGGCAGTGGGAAACTGGATGGCTTAAACAGCATAACAGAGACACAGTTTGCAAGCGGGGAAGATTCAGATCAAGAGCACAAAAAAGCAGCCCTTGGAGCGAGCCTTTCTTGCTTTTACACCTTTTTTTTTATTATTATCAGCATCTCTCTGTTCAAGGGTAAACCTGGGGCTGCTGACATCACGCTAACATACATGGCATCACGACATGTACAGTGTTGGCAGCTTTTCCAGTTACTTCGTGCCGAACGTCAGATCAAGTGTTCGTCCAAGCTCTTACTTTGCAGTGCAACATACAGGGTGTCCCAGCTATTATGCACCAAGATTTTAAAAAAGAGTAATGGCGTAACTCGAAGAAAACCTAGTGAATAATGTTTGCGGTACTGTGGAGAAGCGGACAGCATTTTTTTCGTTAATGAGACTTAATTAAAATAATTGTAATTAATTATCTAACTCGTGAACTACTGTCCTAATCACTAAAGTGTCAATGAGGCACTTGTAGGTACCCAGGAGGGGCATCTAACGGCGGTATTTTCAGCGACGAACTAATTACGTACACATTTATTCTGACTGATAAAGAAAACCCGCGAAATATGAAAAAAACCACGTGACGGCGCGTCCGCGCGCATCGTAAAGCAACGCCCTCAAACAGGCTGCCTCTGAGTTAGCCAGAATGAAATAAACAAAAGAAAGAAAGAAGAAATCGCCACCGAGTTTGTGCCTTATCTGCACACGCGCCTTATCAAGGTGATGCGCTGTCTCTTCGGGTGGGTAACACCGGAAGCAGTTGCTTTCAATCAGCTTATTTGGGGACGCTGCTTTACAATGCGCGCGGATGCGCCGTCACATGGTATTTTTCATATTTCGCGGGTTTTCTTTATCAGTCAGAATAAATGAGTACGCAATTAGTTCGTCGCCGAAAATACCGCAGTTAGAAGCCCCTCATCTATACCTACAAATACCTCATTGACACTTCAGTGATTAGGACAGTAATTATCGAGTTAGATAATTAATTAGAAATAATTAGTTCAGTCTCATTAACGAAAAAAATTAGTCACGGCTTCTTCACAGTACTGCAAACATTATCCAATAGGTTTTCTTCGAGTTACGCCACTACTCTTTTTTTAAAACTTGGTGCATGATAGCTGGGACACCCTGTATATGGCTGGCAACCTTATGGCCATTTATAATATACCGCATTAAATGCAGCAAGAGAGAGGGAGAGAAATTTTCCTTTCAAGAAAAAAATCGCAGAAAGGTCCGCCGATGATATCAGCTCTGGCCAGTTATGAGGGAAGGGGAAGAAAGAGTATGGATAGGGGATGGTAGAGATGAAGATGGGGGAGAAATGAAAGAATTGCTATATCAGGGGTGAGACAGCTGAATCAGATTTGGGAGCAGTTTTTGGAGCAGAAGAACCTTGATCTGGAGCAGAAGAACGACATTTATTGTCACCTTAGGAGCCTAAAAAATCAAATTTTTGGCAGCTCGGGGGGGAAAAGTGCACTTTTCAATCGGTTTTGAACGTACATAACACTGAAACAGCCTTTCAATTTTTTTTCTACCAGAGTATCACAAGGTAGGTACTGCACTACCTTTTTACAAACCATTTTGAAATTCTTGCATAGATTTACTAAAGGCTCTATGCATAGATAGCGTGGAGTTCCATTGAAAATATCGAATTGAAAAACTGAGCAATCGGAAGGCATTTTTATTATCTTGTGAATGCCGAAATTATTATTTTTGTAATCACAGACTCGGCCTTACGCACAAGTGTATAGCCACGGCACAAGTTGCGCAGAGAGGTGACAGTCGTTGCACCCCACCAGCCCTCCCATTTCAATCCCCAAGGTGCGCATTCACTACGATCGCAATTTGAATAACATTGGTATGTTTAGCCACCTCCCTTTTGGCATTAAATTTCACTTCAGATAGATTAACCATTATTACTAGCGTGCAATAATCGTTATCGATCAATAATCAGACCCGATACCGTCCCGTTATCGGGTACTGCTTGAACATTTTGTGGCTATGTAGCCTGCGCCGCCACTTCTCCAGTGTCGATCGTCCCGTTCCCGCCGCTCGCAAGCAAGCTATCAAAGGCAGCAATAACTCAGTCTTTTATAGCACCGCAGTGAGTCCGAAATTTCACTTCAAGCACGCACCGTTCCTCACACTCAGGGCCAAAACACAGCGAATTCGTGGATACGTTGTTTTTAATGAACTCCCATCTTTCGAGTCTCGCAACTTCCCGCAACAGATCAAACGACTAAACGTAAACCCAGCCACCCCCATAACCAAAACGACGGTAGAACTCGGCAAAGAGCACTGCCTGAACCACGAGCAACTGCTCCGCCCGACGGCCATGTTTTGCAATATCTACACCAAGATGGCGGCGCCCAGTAATGTCATTCCGGAGCACATGTTCCGGAGATACGGCGCTTCAAAAATTGCCGTTTTTTCATCAACTTCCACAAGTAGTTTGTCGCCTCAGTACACACAACTATTTTTTCTACTGGACTTTGCAATGGTTTTTGATGAGAAAACTTTAAAAACGCACAGAATATAACATGTGCAACCCGACATTGTGACTTTCAAAAAAACTATCTCGGGGCCAATTTTATGCGGTTTTTTTATTAAATGATCAATCAATTGAATCTTTACAAACAACATCACCTTGGGGGTGCTGGAAAATTATGCTGTCCGTACGCATTTTTCCCCTCTGAAACTGACGGGAGCGTTAAAATCCTTGGCTCCCAGACTGTTTTCGAGCTGGTTTGGCGCAATTTTTGCAATTGTCAAGCTTTTGGAGCAGCCTGGCGCAGGAAAACAAATTTGTATCAAATCTGCGCAATATGTGCAGCTGTCTCATCACTGCTATATACAAAACGTGCCAGTACTTATACAGTTCTGTGTAACAATTCATCAAGATGGGCCTCGACTAGTCTCGCTGCCAGGTCACTGCTTCGTGGAGATGACGGCCCTGCTTAGAACGGCATGTGTGCACGTGAGGCGTCATGCCAAGATCCCAGCAGAACTTCTTCAGATATAACATGACAGTCCAAACGGGCCAATGATCTATCTGGCTAACTGTTCTCGTGGATGCGCATACCATGGACAGTTGCAGAGAACATGTGGAATAGTCTCTCGTACATGGCATCTCATCTTTCACGGTTGGGGTCACTCGCTCTGCCAATGAGGTGCTGGCAGCGAGACCAGGTAGTAATTCAAGGGTACTATGTCATCTTGTCAAGTTCTTGTTGTAAAGCAGTCACAGTTTGAAGACCTGTGAGCTGAAGGGCCTGCTACTGAATGGTCAGGGGTTAGCATATGTGCACTGCACAGCTCTACTGAAAATGCATAATGACAGGTATTCACCGTGTGGTGACTCCGGGCATTTGAACCAGCTGTGGCTTGCAACGGTGAGGCCAAACACGGGGAAGAACTACCAAAGTGGATGCTCGGGCTACAGACATGCCTATCAGATTATTAATGAACACCTCACTGCATGCATATGATGCACATGCTTTTTGAAGAAAGGTGGCTTGATGTCCTTAGAGACTTTCAAAACAGCTGCCTCCCACTGCCCTTGCACTGATTGCACAGCAAACTGGCACCAAATTATAGACAAGACCATTTCAGGATTTTAGCACTGCCACAATCCTTGTGAGAAAATTTCAAACATGCATTAATACTAACCATGCATTCCCAAGCTTCAACTGGGGTGTCCAGTTTTTCATTTGCAGCTAGTGGTGACTACGTTTCCAGCTTTCTGCTCAAATTCAATACACTGGAGATTTGCGGACATAAATTTTTTTACTGTGGATCTCAAACATAAATAAAAACTGATTGAAAATTTCACTGAGTATTCTTTTAAATGTTGCTCTGAACAAAAATACAGACAATTTGGAAATAAACTTTGGGGCTGTGGCTGTGAGATAATATGTTCAGACCTTAGTGCTTGATAAAAAAATGGCATAAAAAATAATAAAAGGGTAATACAGATGATGGGAAAGCAGCAGAACAAAAAACTTTGCAGACACTGTCATGAAGAAATGGGTTCCCCAAATTGTTTTGAGTACAGGGAGTGCTTTTGATGAGTTGTTAATTCTACAGACACTGAAAAAAGGTTTGCAAAGTACGCTCGTCACTTCTATGGTTAGGCACCTTCTTGCAGCATGAATAGCCAACAGGAGGAAATTTTTGCTTTCTCGCTCATGCCACTGTGTTGACAAGAGACTTGTTTTCTGGTTACAAGTTCTACAGCAGTAGCATTCCACTTCAGCTAACACATACTAGAGCTAGCATACACTTTTTGGCACAAGATTTAAATGCGTTTGGCATTTTTATTTATTTACTTATTCATGGACATCGTGAAAAAAAGTCAACCCAAAAGCATGCGCCGTGGAAGGAAATGTGAAAATGTGCATGCCTTGCAGCAGAGCCGACTTTTGCTCCTTTATTCATGGTAAATTTCGAAATGAATTAAAAAGAATGCAGATAGTATACTTGCCTCAAAGTGTCCCTCAGTGAAGAGGCTGTCGGGCAGCAGGTCGAGCTGCTTGCTGCTGGGGTTGAACCAGTGGACGAACCCCTGGCAGACGTTGCGGCCCAGGGAGAAGGCGTAGCTGCCTGAGGTGGTGAGCCCCATGAAGCGACCGTCGCGGAATATGGGCTCCTGGCCCCAGGCCCAGGGGTCGCGGTCGGCATCGTGGTCAGCCAGCTGAAAAAAGGCCAGCTGCCGCCGCAGGCCCTCCACAGCCTGTTGCTGCAAGGCCTCCTGGCCAATGAAGGGCCGCTCCTTCTGCACAGGTGCGCAAGCACACACAGCTCCTCAGCGTGCAACAGGGTTCAATGCTATGCACAGAACGAGAAAGCAGGCTTTCTGAACTGTTCCAAGTCCAAACAAATGAGGTGCCTTAAGAAGGAGGAGGGAGGGAAAGTTGTGTATTGTTTTTTGTTTCACACATAAGCGCGCACACACACACGCACACGCACGCACACACACACACACACACACGAGTGCATACTAAAAGAAGTGGTGCAAAATAGGGAACTGTGAGTGCAAGACTACAGTCACTAGCACAAAGCATGCATACATTGTAGGATGCTATTCTTCTTTCAATACCCACAATGGCACAAGCTTTATATACAAAAAAACAAAAAAAACTCAAATTTAGCCGTTACTTGGCACAGGAAAAGCTTCACTGTGCAGGCACACACTTGGCAAACACTCAAGCATCTAGAGCTGCTAGGTAATACAGGGCAATCAGAACTTTACAGCTAAAAGGAAGAAAAGGGGAAAGCTGGATGGTTCGTTTATCACATGGGGAAGAAACGCGAACTGAAAGAGGAACTCGCCAGAGGAGAAGAGTGTGTCCCAACGACACATACCTGGAGCTTGATGCGTGCACCCCGATTGGCCTCCAGTGGGGTCACACTGCTATCCAGTTCCTCTGCCCAAAAAGGGACAAACTTTTCAATTCTAAGCATCCGCAGAGCATAGTAGCCCACATCCAGGATTCCGTAGTCTCGGCCAGCCTTCTTGATTCGACTGTAGACATTCTGAGCATACTGCCAGACAGAAAGCCAACAACGCAACACTCGAGTGTTACTGCAGTAACAAAACAAACACATTTTAAACACTTGAAGTTCAAAATTCGAACTCTAGAACATAATCTAAAATTGTTTTTTACCGAGATGACAAAAAAAAAAAAAAACAAGCAATTAGTAGACAAAATGACATTGTTATGGCCCATTTTCCCTGAACAAGTGAAAATATTATGCCTGCCTGGTTGACATGTACCACACCACCCTGCTACAGTGATGCTTGAGTGCAGTGCAGTCAACATTAAATTTTCATTTATCATAAATGAACAAGTCAAGATGTTCTATCAAAACTGATATCGAACACAACTGATCACAACGTGCAATCTGCTAGCTAGATATGGGCACAAGCAAGAAAAATGTATTGTTTAGGTACAGCAACTCAATTCACTAACTAACAACCGAGGTACCTCTGATGGGATGTACAATGAGTATCCTGGCTCTTGGGTATTGTTGTAGCCCAGGAGCAGCACATTGGTTGAATAAGCCACATCCATCTCCTGAAAAAAGCCAGGACAAAAAGGGAGAATGTACGACTAATGACGGCTATTTCTCAGTTTCACGCAGTGGCTGCATGCATTGTAATGATTGAAGAGAGTTGTGAGCTACTAAATGATTATAGCACCATTCCTATTCTAGAGATACTCCTAGACATAGTCTAGACATAGCACCATTCCTATTCTAGACATACTCAAACTGCAAAGTGAGCTCGGTAGTTCCTCCACAGTGCTATGACAACAATAGATTATGTGAACGAACTTCAGCTCTAAACATTACGCAGGTTCTTTCACTACAACTGGTGGCAAGATTTACTTCAGTTTCTGTTTTTGTCAAAAAGTTTACCAATGTTGTAGACTTGCCGTTTTGAGTCATAAAAAAAATGAAAGGGAACCAAGAGAGAGAAATGCCAGCTTCAATTATTTATTTCTAAACTAACAAAGATTTGTTTGCCGTGTAACAAAACTGACACGTTTGAAAGGTGCGACCTTTCAATTAAAGTAAAAAGTTCAGCCTTTACAGCCCTTTAACCCTTTCACTGCTGAGTTTTTTTTATGGCTGGTCCTCACGCCCTGGCTGGTTGTCTTTGGGCGATTCCACGAGAGAACGAACATGCGTGTACACGACCATTTTTTGTTCATTCTTGTTTTTTTATTATATATGCGCGCAATATGGAAACCCCCGAAAATCAAGTTTGTTTTCTCCTGAGGTGCGTAGTTCGGGAGAAAAAAATGTTTGAATGTGCCCGGAGCGCAGCGGTGGTTTCGGCAACTGCAGATTTTTCCAAGTTTGCGTCTCTGTGTACGTCAAGGAGTACAAGGAGTGTGTATAAAATGTTTTGGGCCATAAACTGGACCAGAATGCTAATCCGTGTAACGCAAAATCAGCGTCCTGCAGTGAACAAAAAATTAAAAAAAAAATCGTGAAATCGGCCCAGACGATAATTTGTTAGTGTTTTTGACGCCCCCTATCTACATTTCTTCTTTTCTGAAAAACTTGTAAGTCGGCCATTTTATTAACCATACGTATCTAAACGCATAAACAAAAGATGGTGTTTGTAGAAAATTTAGAAGTACTAAAAAAAATTGAATAACTTCGGCTCTTTTTCAGAAATTGCGCAAATTCAAAACTCAATATAAAAAAAAACCCATACTCGATTTTCTTCAAAATTGCGACAATAAGACTCCTTTACTTGGACAACAATACTGTGGTAAAACATGTTGCATCATTTTGTTGAGAACAAAGTCATAAGGGGCCAAACTTGGGGCTCGCGCGACGCGTCTTGGCGCGCCGCGGTAAGTTCTGGCCGCTGTTGCCGGACGTTGCGCGGGTGTACACGGGCGGTAATTCATATTCCACTGCCACATGCCGGCACGGTCAATCTCTCTCCAGTATTCCCAAACGAAAAAAACTATTCTGGAGATTCTTCTGTTTTTTTTGCCCGCCTCTGTTTCCCTAATTTGTTCTTTAACGAGCTAACTTTCTGGCCGATACCAGCTCGAAAGCGCTCCTTTGCGAACGCCACTCTTCCTATAGGGAAAGGAAAGAAGGATTTGAAACAACAGGAAAAGTTTTTCCAGTGGTTATATCGGGTAGAAGTGGTAGGAGTGGTCGAAATTTTCTATTATTATGGCGCTTCGGTCACAGCACGAGTAAATTACTGAAGGGAGTTCAGTTTTTTCACAAGAATATTTATTCAAGCAAAAAGACACAAGTTTGGAAATTGGCTGTCAGACTATCGTGATTAATTATTTACAGTCAGGAACACAGCAAAAGGCATATGTGTGGGAATACAACTCAAGTAAAATATTTATAATGTCTGCACCACAGCCTCCTCGGGCGCTCATACAGTCAAGCACAGCCACTTCACAGACGTGTAGTTTGCTCTGGAACGTTCGTACAGCTGATATTTCTTCTTGAAATGGCTGGCTGCACCGTCACTAACGTAAACAACGTAGCTGTACACAGGGGCACTTTCTTCCAGGCATTCGTGCACCTTGTGGAACGAGCGCATAGCATGCACGTGCGGTATCGTGTTGCATGTGATCGCTAACTACTGCGAAGCTCTGAACTGATTTTCTTGTAGTTACAACGCACGTAAACAGTGAAACCTGTGTTTTGTGCCAGTGGTATGACTGGACTTCATTTGGCAGAATAACTGTCCAATTTTCAGAGAAGTCGTAGTGCAGTACAATGCTTGATCGCCGTTCGCATCTTTTCGCTTCGTTTATGGCAATGGCCTGGGTCCGCCTAATAGAGTCAAGGGAAATCCACTTGGTGACCCATTTGCCTAGCTCCTTCACGAATGCAGCTGGCGGTAGACTCTTTTTTATCAGAGAACCAATTTCCCATACAGCGTTTGTGACGTCTTCTTCGTCCGAAACGCCCAAAGCGGACATGGTAAGGTTGTCGGCCATTGGGAATTGCCGGCACGCGCCCAAGAAACTGCGTCGATGGTGAGGTGCAAAGACAAAGCTCCTTTAAGTTGCTCATTCTTCGGTCAACCCCTGTAACATTTTGCAGGGCCAAAGCAGACAGGTCGGCATTCGCACAATAAACGCAGACGCACACTTCATGCTGGGGTGAGTGCAAGACTTGGGCGGGAATGAACTGTGGGTGGGTGAACGGGTCACACTTTTTTTTTTCAGAACAACATCCGCTAGGCTTCCCCTGCCACATCTATCAGGATAAGAGTGTGCGGGTAGTCGAGCAAGCAAACACGCGCACAAATGCACGTGCAAACACTTAGGCACAAACGAAAGCATCCACCCATGAAAAAAAAAAAAAAAAACTTTTAAGGGGAGGAGTCAAAAGCAAACAAAAATATGGCAAGAGTAAAGCAAAGGGAAGCATCCGTTGAGAGCCCATCAACCAGTGAGTTGAAGGACAGAAAAGGACGGGGCAGTAGCCTCCCCTTACTGCAATTTTCGTACGCAAGCGTATCAAAATCGCTAGTAATACTGTACTGTACGCTTCGCCTTTGTGATATGTGACTAAACAATAAATATACGGCAATAATATGACAACATACCGGAATTTAATAATACGTCAAGAAGCCAGGTACCCGACCGCACCTGATTCTCATTCCAGTAAAATAGGTTCGCGTGCACGTGGCGTCTCCGAAAAGCCTCCTACGGCCTCGTAAGCCGTGGTGCAGGTGTTTGTTTCCTGGTTAGTTATTTTTAAGGTCGTTCTCTCATGTTTGCCTCAAAGAATGCGGTGGGATACCCTGTACTGACGCCAGCGCACCATGCACCACCAGCGGAAATGCGCCCGTCGTGGTGGGGAACTGATTAGGGTCTGAAGGTCAATCCATTCCCTCCCTTGTAACTGCCCGAGCGCCATCTGTTTCGGTTGCCTGTGCATCGGAGGAAACTTTGTTTTTTTGTTTTGCATCCCGCAAAACACTGGCGCTCGTTAAAGAACACATTAGCTCGTTAAAGAGCACATTAGGGAAACAGGTGGGAAAAAAAACCAAAAAAACAGAAGAATCTCCAGAATAGTTTTTTTCGTTTGGGAATACTGGAGAGAGATTGACCGTGCCGGCATGTGGCAGTGGAATATGAATTACCGCCCGTGTACACCCGCGCAACGTCCGGCAACAGCGGCCAGAACTTACCGCGGCGCGCCAAGACGCGTCGCGCGAGCCCCAAGTTTGGCCCCTTATAACTTTGTTCTCAACAAAATGATGCAACATGTTTTTCCACAGTTTTGTTGTCCAAGTAAAGGAGTCTTATTTTCGCAATTTTGAAGAAAATCGAGTATGGGGTTTTTTTTTATATTGAGTTTTGAATTTGCGCAGTTTCTGAAAAAGAGCCAAAGTTATTCAATTTTTTTTAGTACTTCTAAATTTTCTACAAACACCATCTTTTGTTTATGCGTTCAGATACGTATGGCCAATAAAATGGCCGACTTACAAGTTTTTCAGAAAAGAAGAAATGTAGATAGGGGGCGTCAAAAACACTAACAAATTATCGTCTGGGCCGATTTCACGATTTTTTTTTTAATTTTTTGTTCACTGCAGGACGCTGATTTTGCGTTACACGGATTAGCATTCTGGTCCAGTTTATGGCCCAAAACATTTTATACACACTCCTTGTACTTCTTGACGTACACAGAGACGCAAACTTGGAAAAATCTGCAGTTGCCGAAACCACCGCTGCGCTCCGGGCACATTCAAACATTTTTTTCTCCCGAACTACGCACCTCAGGAGAAAACAAACTTGATTTTCGGGGGTTTCCATATTGCGCGCATATATAATAAAAAAACAAGAATGAACCAAAAATGGTCGTGTACACGCATGTTCGTTCTCTCGTGGAATCGCCCCTTTGTCTTCTTGGTTTAAGTTCGTTCGGTGAAAATTTTAAGCTCATAATGCACTACGATGCTCTCCAGGTCATGTAAACACTTAGATGTAAACTTTATTTAGTATTACCAGAGTCCTTCAATGCTTTTCTGGTCACGAAACTCCGGCCGAAGTTTCATTCAGGGACAAAAGCTGCCGCTAGGATCGCCCCTGTTAACGTGAAGGCTTCGCCGGCGGTCGACGACCCTTGCTGGCCGGCTGTTTCTCCGTCGGCACGCGCCTACTTTCATCTGCTCTTCATTTCCACCAGTAAAAATGCGAGCGAAGTTTTTGAGTCAGTGTTTGAGTCAGTCAGTTGTTGTTTTTGAGTCAATTGTTGTCCCGTAGCTCGCTCTGAAACTGAGGCAAGTCCACGGGTGTTACTGAGGCGCATATGTTGCAGTGTTCGTTCGTTCCGGCAAGCACCGCTACGTTGTCGCTTCGAAAAGGCGAACATCTGGCGTTTTCAATTTTCGACTAGCCTTTGCAGCCGCCTGCATGATTTGAGTGAACTAGCGCCAGAATTAAATCTGTATTCAGCCCTGGGCGCGACATGCTGCGCTGAGCAAATAGCTGTGCAAACGTACAGCACGTTGGGTTAGCGCTGTGTTTGCGCTATTTTATAGCGCGCTAATAATGTAAAACAATAATCGAGATTCGGAAAGTTAGTGTAGACAACAGTGAAAAAAACGCTCACGAAATGGAAGCAGAATAATGGGCGCGCGGAGGGGCCAGGGTAGGAGTAAATGCTACAGTTTTGAGCTACTTTCTCGGCTGTTCTCATAGGCATAGGGTGTCAACAGATAAAAACTCGCCCGCTCAGTGCCTGTCACACCCCTCCTACCCAAACGGCAAGTTAAAAAACATTGATTGATTGATTATGATGTTTAACGTGCCGACGCTACACAGGCAATGGGGCGCGCGCCGTAGTGTAGCGCTCCGGATTAATTTTAACCACTCAGGTATCTTTACCTTGCGCCGAAATCTCGAACACACAAGCGCTTTCTCTTTTCGCCTCCATCAGAAAAGCGGCTGGGAACCCGCGTCCTTGGGTTTATCAATAAGCACAACGCCTTAGCCCCTGGGCAAGCGCGGCGGGCAAGTAAAAAAAAAAAAATATATATATATATATATATATATATATATATATATATATATATATATATATATATATATATATATATATATATATATATATATGTAGGCAAAGATAGCCATGCTCCGCTTTCCAAATTCAAAATATCTGGTTGGATAACCAAAATCACAGTAGCTGCAGTCCGATCTTTGTGCGGCGACGAAACGCGACGACGTTTAGCAGACGGATTTTCTCGTTGTGAGCTCGATCGTGGCTTGGGCTTCGTAAGATACGCCGGCAGGTTTTCAAATATCCGGGGCGACGCGGAGCTTAAGCTTCTCGCGCTGCAGAAGCACAGGTTGTCCACTTATTTTGAACTCATCGGGTCGAATAATGTCCGTGGGGTCGAAATATTTCCCGAACACACGAACGGCCTTCGACTCGAAGCTGAAAGCGTCCGTCTCCTGTCGTGGAATGGCTCGCTTCCACCTGTCGCGTTGTTCGCGGTCGCTTGGGAGGCAGAACAACGAAGCCTTTTCCGTCGATACCCAGAGCGGCAACCAGGTACACAGCACGTCAGAGGCATGGTAGTTCACATAGTTTGCCCTTCGTGATGAGTTTAGAAAGCTATATCACACAACAAACACCAGCAAGCTCGCGCTCCAACGCACTGCAAATACGGCCGCCGCCGTCCAAGCCGCCTTCACCAGACTCGTAGCGCCACCGCGCGGGAGCGTTGGTCCCCATATGAAGCTCTCCCATAGCGTTACGGAGAAGTTTCATGACCAGAAAAGCATTGAAGGACTCTGGTATTACCTTATCAAACAAAAATGCTGTACAGAATACAATCAAACTGAAACTGAAAATCACAAAAATAATTGTCTACTAATTAGGATGTACAGATGTTTGAAAAACTATTTAGTTAAGATACTTTTCAAAACAATGCACCACACAAAGCAGCATCTTGCAGAGAGCGAAACCTCCTTCGCTGCTTTGATTGCATATGACGCACCACGGTCAATGCGACTGTGCTGCTAAGATAAGCTGAAGCTATGCCAATGAAGAAACATGCACTCCATCTGATGTCTAAAATTTACCCGAAACGATCTATGTGTTTATGTGACTTTTAAATGCCGTATTTATTCTTATATAAGGCAAGGTTTTTTTCCAAAATCCGTAATCGCAAAGTCATACCCTGCCTTATATTCGAAGCTCAGTATGTATATATGGCGATTTTTTTTTACTCTCCAAACTTCGCCCTCACCTTATAATCGTGACCGCCTTATAATCGAATAAATACGGTAGATGTCACAACACATCTGCAATATGTTTTTTACACCAGTTGTCTTGGGAGTAGCCGGGAGGTACGTAAGGAGGCAACACAAGTATACTTGGGTGTGGCAGGAGGTGTGCATGTGTGGTTGCTTGAGTTATCTCGGGAGTGGCAGCGAACACGTTAAACAACCAGCTTGAAAACCTGAAGTGAAACAGTAATGCAAAAAAAAAAAAGCATTGCTTTGCTTACATTATAGCTTACAGAAAGGTTGGAAAAGCCCTAATTACATAAAAAAGTAAAGGTGATCATACTTGCATCCCTGGATTAACAACCAAATGGCCAGCACATATATATATATATAAAAAAAAAAAAACGGCGCAGTTTGCACTAGTGGTGCAAGGTGTAAGGCTGGAGAAACAGCAGAGCTGGCGGCCCCTCTCCCTTCTTCGGAGACCTGGCTGTTCAAAGCCAATGCTATGAATAACTCAAAAGAAATAATGCTGTGCGCCCAGAATGCGATGATAGCTCAATCTGATAGACGCCGGTTTCATACCACGAGGGACCCAGGTTCGATTCCGACCATGGGAAGCATTTTTTTCTTTCCAATTGGAGGTTTCCTGCTCGCATTGGACAACTTACGGCCAAGTTAAACAGCTCCGCTGTAAAAAAAAGAAAGAAATAAAAAGGAAAAGGAGTTCCGACAGCAATACAGATAGCTAGAATGTCCACATTACTTGACAAGTAAAGGGCTCCACTTGAATCTCTTGGTCTGTCACTTCTTCTAAAAGAGCCCTGGACTTGGGTCCCAGCACATACAGCACCGTGTAGAGAGAAGTGACGTCTCGTAGCGACACCGAACCATCACGTGGCAAGTGTCGCTGGACCCATTTGGCAATGCGGGTTTGTTGAGCCGTCGGGGAAACCATAAAATAGCTGCAGAGATGCAGAGAGGAGACATGGCAAGACACAGAATTGGGTGTCACTTTGTTTTCTTTTCATAACATTCATTATTCAGTTTTTATCACGAGATTACAAACAGCTGACAGCTCAGTAGAAAATCACAAGCACAAGAAGTTTAGCTAGAGCTGAAACTGTTTTTTCATGGTTTCCGCACAGTACACACATAAATAAATGAATAGCAGCCTAGCGCCATTTGTTGAATGATTGAAAAGCTTTTATTGATACTAGGATGGCTCTTTGGCCTACGAGAGCAAAAAGAGAGAGTGGTATTCAGAAAAAAAATAATCACATGTGCATGCGCGCATACGCGCACGCTTACAATCACAACCTGCCCAGCCAGCCGCGCTCTATGGGGCTGCTTGTGCCCTGTCTGGTTTGGCGCCCGGCCGCCAGGGGCATTTTAACCTACCTTGGCGTTCTACCTTGGCATTGCTGTGCTCCTTTGTTCACAGGCCTCTCATTCGGCCTTTTGTGATATTGGTTTTAATTCATTTCTCAAGGTGGGGAACTTAGTGAGAAGTGACATCAGACCCGCTCATACCACTGCGCTCGATTGCGACGGGTGCCAGCCTTCTTTAGGGCACATGGGTCTTTGGGACCGAAAAATTGCCCAAAAAAGTTGTGGGAATTGCGGAGCTCCGCCATGTTTCCTATCTCTCTTGGCTCGCCGCGGAGGCGAGAAGGGGAGGTCCCTCTCCCCCTTTGGCCCGCGCATTTCCCCGCTGCCGAACCCCTCACGTGACAGGTTTTGCCCGGAAGTTCTGGGCGGCCTGGTCTGGGGCCGACGACAAAGGGAGGGCTCTTTGGATACCAGCCATCATCGGGAACGGCCGTAAGCACGACTTGCTCCTTTTTGGCCTTCCTTTGTCCGCCCTCGCACCTGTTTCTCCCATCCTGGCCACGGTGGTCTTGGCAGTGTAGAGCGATGTGCCCGACGTCCCCTTATTGCAGTGCAATAAATGTTGGAGTGGGCGATTTCGTGTCCTGTGTTCCTTGCTGTTTGCTGCCGCTACGCCGAGTTGGCGGTCCGTGGCGGTGTTCAGCGGAGCTAGCCTTGCGGCCGAATCTCGAGGATCGAGCTAGGCCGCCGTAAGAACCCTGATCCCCACAAAGTATTTTTTTAGGTATCATTTTTTCATTATTGAACAGTACCAGGTACTTATAAAACCCATACAAGCCTGCTTTCAATGAAAAAAAAATAAAAATTTTTTCATAAATTTCTCCTTTTTCGCAATGAGTGGTATTGCAGTGATAGGAAATTCTCGATAGGTACATCCAAGCATGTAGAGCAGCTAGAAGGATAATTTCTTTTGCAGCGTAAAGCAGAATGTTTCAACCATCCAATATGGGAAGCAGATTTCGCATTTTGTGTTTCAGTAGTTGTTTAATTAGCATTATTTTTAATTGGAAAGCAGGAGCACTTCAAACCAGAAGTTAGAATTGATGAAAACTTGTATGTGATTGCAAAACAAAAAAAAATGCTTCCCACACTTCATTCTCCACAACTTCTGGTATCTATTCATGCTTTGCTGGTAATTTTTTGATTATTAGTCTTTTTTCCATTGTTCTCAAGAACAATCAAAAAAAGATTTTTAATTATCTAAGAAACTAAATGCCTTACATCAAAACTTATTGGATATTGGAAATCATCTAGAAAAACTGAATAAGCCCACATAGTTTCATGAAGATTGATTAGAAAGCATAAAAAAGTTTCAGCAATGTGATTACACACCACATAATTCACACATGGCATTAACAACTTGTGGTTCACCATTGTACACAGTATTAGTGGACTCCCCACTCAACGCAGCCCTAGCACCTGCCAATCGAATAGGGACCTAAGCCCCACATGGCAAACTTGTCGCACCAAGTGTGCGTTGGTAGGAACTTGCAGCTGCAGAGCGTGCTTCCACTATTGCTTGGCCACCCAGATTTGGGCTGTTGGGTTGTCCAAAGTGGACATGGGCTGGTTCGCCAGGATGGAACGGCTGCCCATGTGCTTGCTCGCTAATGCCTGTGCAGCTCCATTGCCAGTGCCCCCAGCATGAACCGGCACCCAGCCCACCCTCACCTCCATTCCATAGCAGTATTCGTACAGCACTGTGCTTGCCGATGCCACAGGACAGCATGCAACGCTCTGGGGGGCGCAGCCAAGGCTGTCTGTTGCCTCTCTGCTGTCTCTGTGGACAACCACGCCTCCACTGTCTGCCTCAGCCCGACATGTCCCCTTGCACACCTCATTTACTGCGCACAGAATGATGGTGGACAGTTCAAGTTGGCCTGAGCTGGGTTGGTGCTCATACCCACATAGTTTCCTACATGTGATGATTGGCGGGATTGTGGCTAGCCTGGCCCTTTGAGTGGTGGGATCCTGGGTAGCAGCCATGTGAACACGGTTCTGGGTCCCGTCAGTACAGGCAGGCGCTGCCCTGCATTTGGCTACACATCGGACCGTTGCTAACCCATGTCTCTTTTCTCTGCTACGCATCAACCTTTGCACAAACTGAAAAATATGGGAGGCTTCACAAATGAGGCTCAATGAAACAGGCTTCATAAATTTCACGTGAAAGCAGCAGGGGTAGGCTAATTGTGTTTTCGCACTAAAAAAAAGAAAACTGGTACTGTCATGGCTCTTATCATACGGCAACAGTAGTGTAAAAAAACTACAGAGTGGTTATCAAAAGAGCGGTGCCCCCACCTTCTCCCCCCATTAAAGACGGTGTTTTGCTGGCACTTTCTCCAGCACTTTCACGCTGAGCATATCTTTCATTCAGTACAGTTTTGCATGAGCCATATAAAGCAGATAGTTCGAAACAAGAGCACCACCACGGCATGCGAGAGGTTGCTGAACCCTAGAATCTTACCGGTTCACATCTATGCGCACGAGGATACAGTCATTCTCATAGCCTCCCCGATCGTTCTGCATGCCTGTCTGCACGATGCTTCCCACAGGGACATCGACGTCATTGGAGCATAGCAGCTGCAGAAAGTCCACAACCTCCAGGCCCCCGGACTGCGCAGGGGCAAATCAAGGCGACATTTGGGCACAGCACAGTTTGGCCAGGAGCTCACTATTTGATGCAACCAATTTTTACATCAGCGCGTCCATCTGGCTCGTTTTAAAAGAGCCCAGGGAGAGGCACTACTAGAGGGGAAGAAGCATTGAGGAGGCGAAACATCAGCCCCTCTCCAGTGGACATGGATTGTGTGCAGGAGTGACACAGCATCAGAGCGCCAGCTGTTGCAAAGCAGGAGCACTTGTGGTTGTGCGTTGTTCGTACGTTGCACGCGCAGCCTGTCATATAAAAACTCCACTCTTAGATTAACCCGCCCCGACTGGCTGGCTGTTTTCCGCACCTGCTTAGTGGTCTCAGGTGTCTGCACCATGAAATTTACTTCCGGCGCACCCTCCATAAGTCTTCTTCCAAAACTGAAGAACCGTGTTCAGAAGCATGCAAAAAAAAAAAAGCACAGGCTGCATTACACTGTGCAACTGTGCCTTTTCCGTGTTTGCAAGATGCAGTGAAGTAATTCACAATTAGGACTTGCTTTCTCATTCAGTTACTTCTGTGCACTATTGGCAAAAAACATGAACAAAAGGGAGACTAAAAGCTGAGTGACTTTCTATTTTAACAGAAAAATCACACTGTGTAGAGCTTTCACAGCTTTCAATACCTTGTTTGTCTAGAAATAAATATTCAAAGCTGTCATTTCTCTCTGTTGTTCCCCTCTCATTTTTACGAGACATAAAAGATCTTACCACCCACAAAGTAATCCAAGGTAGTATCTCCAAAAAAGGAAGCAGTAGAAACTTCTCACACATTTTACTACCAGCTCCGCAGCCGACAGCCGAACACATTGTCTAGCCAACTGAGCCAGTAATCTTGGGGTTTTGCCACTGGTTGTCTTATGTTAGCCCAGGACACATAGAACTGTTAGTAAGTTATCGGTCTTGTCATTTTGGTCAATCCACCTGTAGTGGAGTGACCACATAAGCATGGACAGTGAAAAAAAGCCATAGCTCTCGCATTCCCTTGCCTAAAGCTTCTGACAGTACTTACTACTATGTAAAACGTTGGAACGAAATCAAAACTAAAATTTTACCAGTAGTTGTGGTAAGAGAAGCTCTTTAAGAATGTTTATGAGCTAAAGTTTGTGGCATTTTGAAACATGTCTGCTCAGCAGGAGTTCCACATACATTTATTTTACCGTTACAAGTACCTGCTTTCATATTTGTCTCAGGAAACTGCTATACAAGGTCCAACAATCCCGTTTCACTATTCATAATAAGTGACATCACGCATCGTAGTGCAGGAAAGCACAGGGGCGGCAAAACCTGGTTTCACACTTCTGGCATTTAGTGCATGAATAAGCCACTCCTGTTGTCGGGAGTAGTATACAGTCGAGCCCATAACGAACTCAACTGTCACACTGAATTTTTTCATTATATTCAAAGATCGTCATAACTGTAATAAGCATTTTCTGCGCGCGAGAATGCGTGGCATACAGTAGGCGCACTGATGCCGCCACGGACATCGCCTGGACGGCGCGTGGGGATAACGGCGCTGGCTGCAGCCATGAAGTAAAATTTGGTGCTCTCCCACCGGAACAAAACTTCCGGCCTAAAAAGAAGTTAGACAAGTGGAAAAATAGCTCATACTATATGCATAATAAATGTCCTATCATTTGTCATTGGGGCTGTTGCGCTTCCTGGTCGATGGGTCGGCATTGATCTTTGATCAACACTGTCTTTAAAAATTGTAGAGATTGTTGACTTGGACAGATAGCACTTCTTAACCAGATCACAGTTTTTCGCTCCCTGCATAAGATCGCTCGCAGTGTCTGAAAAGAGCCACCGACGAGATCTCGACGCATTTCGGCCTCATGACACGCATTTCAAGCTGCTTCCTGGTCACTGATGGCTTCAAGAAAGCTTCACTCTAATACATGATTGCTGAGCGGTGCGCTTAAGGATGTAGTTCTTGGAAAGCGCATCACTGAGCAACAAAAACAGAGCAGCGTTCAACAGCCATTCTTATATACATCACACACTGTGCTCCGACACCTGCTTCCAATACAGACTCAAGTTACATCCCTAAAAAACTGCTGATCACTACAGCATGGCAAAAGCCGCAGTTAGTTGTGCAAGGAGCAGGTTTTTTAAAATGATAAGCAAGCAATTTCTAATAGGTGTTGTTTAGCTATTGACCCCTAATGCTATGCAAGTGAAACAACATTTTCTGATCGTATAAAATGGCATAAACAAGGTGAAATATATTTATCTGTTGTGGGTGCAACAGCCTGTCATCTACTGCGAAAAACAGATGCAAGTTTCACTTCTAAAAAAATGTGCGCAATAACGTACGACAGAATCTGCCGCTGAGAATGCAAAAAGATTTATCCTGATAAGTGCAGCCTCGAGACACACAAACTGTGGTGGGTCCTGTAACACAAGCAAAATGAGAGAGAGAGAGAGAGAGAGAGAGAGAGAGAGAGAGAGAGAGAGAGAGAGAGAGAGAGAGAGAGAGAGAGAGAGAGAGAGAGAGAGCACCACTGTTTCCTTGGATTCCTGCTGTCTGCTCAAACTGTCGCAGCAACAGAAGCTTTGTTGTGCAAAGCACACCGATTTGGTTACACCTGCTGTGCTGCGGCCGTGCGAAATGCTCAGTACCACTGTAGGTTTCTATGGTTCTATGGGGAGGAGCAACCGCAGATGACAATGCAATTGTGGCGTCTTCTGGAGCGCAGTGTCAAAAACCATCGTTTTCTCTCTCGCTGGTTTTCCTGGTTTCCCTGGTTGCCTGCTTGTGCTTGCACCCTCAAGAAGCTGCAGTTCCTGAATGCTTCTTTCTGCATGGGTGCCACCCACACAAATCGCGCGTCGGCATGTTAACAGTAAGCAAGCTCTTCCAGGTGAGCTGACTTGTGGTTCATCGATCATTAGCCCCAGCTGAAGCTCACTGATCGCATTGCAAGTTAGCGCAGGGTACTCACCTCAAGGTAGAACTTTGTAAATGATGACATGTCGCTTAGGCCTACCCTCTCACGACAAGCCACGTACTCCCGGTGCACATGCTCTAGCCAGGCAGGTTTGCCATATGTCGGCTCTGGGCTGGTCTGGCTCTCACCTGCAAACAGCACACCTTCAGCTATCCCAGTCCAGGTCTCAGTTGTTGTTTTATCCTTCCAGAACATTAGGAAAAGCGTTCACCCAATTTTGTTGGAATTGCAGCTATGCAATTCTTCAAAAGGCACGCATAAGTGAAATTGTCACAGTCATATTTCTGGCTGCACAGATGAACCCATGCTGTGCATACTTGGCTTAGTGGAAGCATCCCTAGTAGCACAGAATGTTGCCCGAACATTTCCACAACGTTTCCCCTTAACGTTGCCAAAACGTGGCTAATGTCCGCTTTTTTTAACGTTAGTGCAATGTTTCCCAGAAACATTGCGTCAACGTGATTTTAGCATTGCTCCAACATGGGGGCAACGTTTTAAGGGTGTTGTTTTAATGTTTGGATAACGTTGTTTCTGACGTTCGTCAACGTTGCTACACTCTTGGAGCAACCTTCCAGCCACGTGCGGGACACATTTGAACAACGTTATGAGACGTTTTCTGATGACATTGCAGCAACTTTTCAGCTACATTTTCGCAACGTGCATACCACATTTAAGAATATCCCTGTACCATTCGGACGTTGTGATAACATTGCTACAATCTTGCAGCAACTTTAGATCCACACTTTTAACATGAAGTTAGCATACAAAGAATGTTGCTGCAACGTTCAAGCAATGTTTTTATGAAGTTGCAATAACATTCCTACAATTTTGCAGTAAGTTGCCAGCTATATTTTTCCAACGTGCGGGTAACATTTAGAAAACGTCGCTATCATGTTCAAGCGATGCTTCCTACAACGTTACCGCGACTTTACAGATACGTTTTTTCCCCACGAGGGCCGCATCCGCGCACTGTTGATATGACGTTCAAGCAATGTTTCTCTTACGAAGCGATGATATTGCAGCAATGTACAGGTAACTTACAGTTACATGTATCTAATATACATGCAACAATAACTAGATGAAAATATTATAAGTTAACTTTTTCCTAGACAGACGATTGTTGACTGCATGATAAGCGAGCACTTCAAACGTCGTCCTCATAAACTCCTGAAAGGTATAAACTGGCATTTTAGACTGCATGTTTTACATTTGATCCCTACACTGACCAACACACACAATTAAGGCAGTCCGGCAAAATAACAAACTAAGAAATGGCGGAATTTTAAAGCAAGGAACATGCCAGCTTGCGTAAATAACAACACTGACACTCTTTAAGATGAAAGAACATGTGCGTTTTATTTTACCATAAACAATCGATCCGAATACGTATTGTGTTAAAGCAATTGAATTTCGCAAGTACGCTGTTTCAGCCGTTGTCTTCGTTTTTCTCCTCCTGGGCTTGCTTGTTCTTCTGCCTTGACAAGTCAGTTTGATGGCATACTTGACGGCCATGAACCCAGTAACATGGGGTTGTTACTGCCACGCTTCTGCGAAATGAAAAAAAGCTGTAGTTTAGGAGAAGTTGCAAAGTTGTTACAGCATAGACAATGTCTCACCTCTCAGAACACCAGGACTTTTGGCATACAATATGGCCTCATCAATTTTCTTGTACAGGCACTTCAAATGAGGTTTGACTGCCATTCCTGGAAAACAAACAAAATGGCATTGCTCTAACACACAGGGTGCTCAGAAGCTCACCTGCAGTTTGGATGACGCTTGCTGCCAGATGAGCTTATTCGTGTGTCAATGTTGTGGTGCTGGTAAATCATAAGGTATTTCTGAAACAAAACAGAGTGTATAGAAGTGGTTCAGAAAACTGAAGTGAAGCAAATTTTAGCTAATAGAGAAAACCTTACCTTTAGGAAGGAATATTATAGCAAAACAGGCCTCTTCACTTTTCACTTTGTCTTGCTTGTTTAACTTTTTCTAATGCCGTGCCAACTTTATGACGCACATCGCTTGAGTTGGTTTCTCAAGCATCCCTGGAAAACAGAAAAGGACAAAATACTGAATTATATAAAATACCTTACAGCTTTCTTTCCAGGCCATTGAGTAATTAAGTGAAAAGACTTCGATCAGACAGCTTGCCAGAGAATTTTCAATTAACAAGAGAAGCCGACCAACTGATGACGACGTGGTACGTCGGCAATCATTGAAAGAGGACGATAATTACCTCAATGGCCATAAACATAAAAACGCAACGAACAAAAATTAGTAAACAGGCAAATGTAAAGAAGGGAAACATTACATGTACAACTAGATGAAATTACAACCGTGTATTTTCTTGGTTGCCTAATTTTACCTTTTGCTCTCGAAAAATGTGCTAAAAACTGGCTTGAGCTGTTTTATTTTCTTATTTTTATTTATTTTTTATCATTTTATTTATTTATTTTTATTTGTCATTTATTTTCTTTATAGTTATAAGCATCCGACGTAGACCAGCCTTTCACATGGAAAATATGTGAATACTACAAAGACGTCAGGCGTTGTTTTACATCGTAAGATGGTTCGCATAAGCAGCTGATAACATATGGCTTAACTGCAACGCTAAATTGTGTTCCGTTACAGCATGCCGCCGAAACTCGCGTGAAATTAAACATAACAAAGTTATATTTATTAGTTGTATTTTTCGCGTTCGTGAGCAGCTGCGGCGAGAAGTAAATTAAAAGCCAATCGTACATATCAAGGTTCTTGCAGAACATATATACACTCGATTTCAGCATCATAACAAAAAATCTACTACTGAGCGCCCACCTGATTTCTCATTATACTCTTTCCATAAAATTTAAGTGAATACGTGTTCCCCTTTTACAACCGTACGCATTCACAAAAGCAAGGATATGCTTAGAAGTTAGAAACGGGAGGGCAATCCTGTTCCCGCTCTTTTACGAAGTAAACTGCATTCGAAAGAACGAGGCGAGCTCAGAAAATCGAGCGCTTACCTTCACTGGTCGGTTGCTATGAACTTTCCGGCCTTCAAATATTCGCCGTAACATGCGGCCACACAACAATAGTTCGTATGACATGGTTCCTTCTCCATTCCGTTTGATTGTCACTATGGCTGCTCCTTTCTGAAAAAAGCGCGCGCATTTCGTCTACTCTTCCCAACCCACCGCCGGCTGCCAGTCGCAAAGGAGCATGAGGGGAGGACCCCTCTGCGAGGGGCGCGCACGTGTGCGCGTGTGAGAGGAGGGTAGGACGCTGGCCAAGGACGAAAGCGTTTTCTTTCTCTCTTTTTTTTTTTTTTTTTTCGGCCATCCCCAGCTCGCGCTCGGCTGCTGAAACTTCCTTCGCGACACACAGAAGGGACGGGACGGGACGGAGCGTCGATGAAAACAAGGAATGCGCGAGACAGCGTGCCTGATTCCCAGCTGAAGTCTCGGAAAAAGGCGGGGTTCCGAGAACGCCTGGCGCCCTGCTGTATTTCGTTTCGCGCCAAGCAGAACGCGACAAGTGTTCGATGCATTGGAACCTCTTACGAATAAAAATTACACCAGGAAAAATCTGAAGATAGTGTGTGCAATGCTATTGGAAGGGAACAAGAGCAAAAATTTTCAGGTTACTTGGAAGGTTCGTTTGTATAATGAGAAAAGATCCTGAAATAGGCCAATGAGCTTTCGTACAGGCAGTATCTCCTGGAAAATGGGTGTCACACCAGGGTTAGGTCTTTGTTTTGTTTTATTGTTTCATATATGTTACAATATCATGGTGCTCTGACTTTGGCGCTCGAGGTAGGTGAAATGTCTATGGGGAAGTTGAAATATAAAACAGCCCACTTCATGTTGTCTATTTCAAACAAAGGTGCAAGGTGTGGACTAATTGGAACGTTCGCTGATCAGAGGGGCTATAACAGTGACTAAATGTCACAAGAAGGGGGCAATTTAAAGTTTATGAACTTTGGGCTTGAATCTATTTCATAAATCAACCGTAATTACTGCGGCAATGTATATATGAAGGGAAAACACACGATTGTAATTAGCTGGCGACATGTATACGGCTCGCACACCCATATGATGCACAGAAATTTATATAGCTTGCATATAAAAATTTCTCCAGTAAATTAATTTTTTCGAGCAATTATGAGGATCCAGCAACAAGGCAATGTTTGAGCCTTCTATCTAGATATTACTTTTGTCTAAGGATATACAGGCGGCAACATAAAACAACCCGGCCATGCATGCTTTAAAGGGGCCATAAATAGGCTTCCGAAGGTCGCCATTGTAATCGCGCAATCGCTAGAATACCCACTCACGGCAACATTTACCAAATATTACACCTATTACACCTAACGAATAAAAACATGAAGCAAAAATTTGGTGTCAGTACTCCTTTAAGAGAGAAAGTTAACAGTGCGAGTCGCTTGTGAAAACTTAGCAAAATGGAACTGGAAATTTTCCTTGTCGATGCACGATTACCTTTTTATAATGCAACCGTTTACTACCAAAGGAAGGCGCGCAATGTTTTAACAATAGGAAAGGAAAGTTGGGAAGTCATTTCTGGATGCTGTTTTCAGGCAGTTATGAAAGAAATGTGCGCGAACTTCTTAAAGATACGGCCAACACGTCGAATGAAAAACACGGCGTATACCCGATCACTTTGTCTTTCCATATGGTGCACGTTTCCCAAAAGAACACATCTCCATTGTAAAGAGGCCGCGTTAAATTTCGGTATGATGTCATGGTGAAGTGAGCGGCTATGGAACGTAAATGAAGCCAAGTCGGAGTAGATACCATTTGACGATGGCATAAAAAGCTATTTTCTTGTTGAAATTCCAGTTTGTTTATTTATTCAGCAAATAATGATTGCAAGATAACACACGGCAATGAAACCCAAGTTCTCATTCGTGCCTCACGACGTCGAAATGCTGCGCCGTCCGTTTCACGCGCGCGTTGGGTTAATTAGCAGGCGCTGTGCATTTGGTCAGTTTCCTGGATATATGCGGCATGCACATGGACAAAAACGCACCCGAGTGGCATTTGTAAAAGACTCACGAAAACAGCCCGATAGTTGGCCATACGTGACAACGCACAGTTGAGGGTGAAAGCTGCGCGGCTTTATCGGTGCTCAGCAGCTGTGTTTTGCTCTTTAAGTTTAATGATGTGTTAAAATCGCCCTAAAATATCTGATTTGACTGATTATGAGGTTTCATGCGCCGACGCTACACAGGCGATGAGGCGCACCGTAGTAGAGGGCTCCGGATTAATTTTGACTACCTGGGGATCTAATTAACGTGCACCGAAATCCCGAACACACGGGCATTTCCAACTCTCGCCTCCACACACACACACACACACACACACACACACACACACACACACACACACACACACACACACACACACAAAGCGGCTGCCGCGGCCTGCAATCGAGCCCGCGTCCTCGGGCTCAATCCTTGGACTCAGCGCTAGCACAACAGCCACTGTGGTGGGTTTCTAGAATAACTAAATCACACTATAAGATGAGACAATCGGTATACCAATTGCATGAGCGACACGGCCTGCAGGGGCTGGTGCGAACCGTTGAGCGCACGGATGTTCCAATAAGAGCGCATTCGCAAAATGGAAAAGTTGGTTTCGTACATCAGTGAAATTCTGCTTAAAACACGTCATTATTTGGGTGTCATTTACACGGATCTAAGTTGATTTACACTGCAGGTATTGATTTTTCAGAGCGTGACTGTCGTGCCTAATTGATTGGCTTTTTACTGTGGCACAGCGACGCTTCATTGCACACGTTCACAAATTTCGTGGGGACTGGACTTCATGGAAACGCGTCCATAGCCAACAAAAGCGGCCGCTTAGAGTTATTGTAAGTCCAATCTGTCTTCAAGAAGCTCATGTGTCAGATGCACGCCGCCAAGAAATGTTTGCGTGTATACGTAGTATGCGTATATACCTTTAGGAAAAGTGAATGAAAAAAAAAAACGGGTATAGAAATAAGGTGCTTCGTTGTTGAGTCATATCTTCAAATTATTGTGGGCACCTCACCGTAAAAAAGTAAAAATTTGTTCATCAACTCCATAAGAAAAGTGCGACTAGCACGACGAGTATAGAAAAGTCATGATTGCTTTTGAAAGTGACTGTTTTTGAGCGATATTACGAAGGCTGAAGTTCAGATGGGACATATAAATGGAGCAGGGATAAGCAACAAGTAGGGGGCGAGGGGGAACACAAACTTCTTGTTATTGCATGTTTACTGATGAAAACAAATAACGCGCTGCAAAGATTGGCTTAAACTGAGCTTGCTATTCCGTAAAACTAAGAGGAAACATGTAGAATACAGATACAGTAATCCCTCGTTATAGCGAAGTCAGCAAGACGGCGAAAAATTTCGTTATAAGCGGTATATTGATATAAGCAACCACTCGAGAAAAGCTAAACCAGTTTAGCTTATTATACGCCACAGCTGCGAGGAATCAAACCATAATGTATTCACTGAAGCAAAACGTTATTCATAGTAAGCTGTGGTGGCTGTTTCATGTTCTTGCCGGACGAGAGCAACCCCTGCTACAACTTGACCATTTGACCAAGCAATGCAGGAGGCTATGGTCGCCGCCCACAAAAATTGGCAGCGGCAGTGCCCCTTTTATAGGGGGGCGTGCGGGCGTCACAAAACGCTATACGAGAGTTTTGCGCTGAAAAGCACCGCAGATGCCGTGGCTCGAGACGGAGGTTGTTTGTTGAGCTCAAAAAATAAATAAATAGTAATAATTAAAAGATTAACCGCTAATTGGGCGTACAAAGCACAATCATGAAAACTGATCGGTTTCGCATTAGGGGCATTGCATGATCACTGGGAATTGTTTTCCCGAGTTGTGCAGCCGTGAAGTTTGCAACACAAGAGTTCTTCGGCGCCTCGTTGTCGGCGACACTGCCAATTCTACGGTTCGATTGCCAGTGTTCGCGCACCGTCGTGTCCACGCCCTTGACCAATGTGTTGCGACGAAGTTCAATGACCCTACCACGCATTTGGACCGTTTGCCCAAAATGGGGATCACCCGAATCGAGCATGACCGGCTCGAGAAAACCGCCGGCGAAGTACCACCTTGTGTTGACCCATGTTGACAGCCTGACTCGCCACTGGGTCACCGCGGCACGGCGACGCCTCCGCTCGCCACTTAACCCACACCCGCCATGTTGGAATTAGCTCTTCTGGCGCTTCGAGTAATGCGGCCTAAAATGCATCCGTTTGGGTTGGGACCAGAATAAATTTCGAATGAAGCGATATTTCGAATAAAGCGATTTCGTTATAACGAGTGACTACTGTATTTATATTTATTGGACGTAGTTTTTCGATGATTATAATAATTACGCCTGCGTGACTAATAATAGAAGTTCGATTTCTTACACGTGGAGAAAATCGCCGCGGGCCCATGTGCAACACAAAGAAATGCCACTGCCAACACGATCATTGCGGGGGAATTTGCGGATGACGCGAGCTCACGCACGACACTGATAACTTAGTGAGGCTAGAAAGTATTGGCTATGATCGGGAATCTGCCTGCCTGACCTGTTAAAATTCTGTTCTCCAACGTAAACGAAGCCTGTTAGTGTATTTTTTTAGCTTTACAAAATGATACAGCAATAAATGAGTGTTTTTGTAAGTTTTTCCTGAACAGAAAAATATTTTGTTCGCGCTCAACCTTCAATCGAAGGTGCCATATTTGTGGTATATTTTCATTAACACCAAGAACGGCGATGAGATTTACCCGCTTACTAAAAAAATGAAATAAAAACGAATTTCATTCATGGAACAGCCGGCGGCCATCTTGAAAAAAATGACCGTCTTAGAACGGTGCAGCACCTGGCTTGTAACGCACGATGCGCGGAATGGCGGTATTATTTTATTCGAGGCTGCATCCACTCTAAGATAATATTGTGTGATCATCCAACAAATGAGGGACTAAAATAAACGGATCTGCCGCCGAGTTTGGCTACGCCATCCGTCGGACCGGCACCACGCGTTTCTTTCGTTTTGAGAAACGTTCAAACGTTCACGGTTCCTTTAAGATTTCATGGGGGAATCTACACGCTCAGCGTGACACTTCTCCACATGCATTTCTGCAGTTTTTCGAGAGCTGTGTTTCTAAATGATCACACATCGATGTAGGGTTTTTGCGGTCGGCCTCTGAACCCAGCAAACCACGAAAGTCCATAGGATATCCACAAATGGTCACAATATCCAATGTCATTTCAGGACATTCATGTGATGTACATACAATATGTTTCACCCAAGATCATCTGCTTGTGGACATCCATGCGATATCACTGCAAGTGTGTTATAACATCATTACGCGATATCACTAGGACGTCCACAAATTTACATTTTTCCTTACACTGAGAATTCGCATTCATAGCGTGGTGTACATATAGGGGCCCCAGCCACACAAAGTGTGTCTTAGTTCAAATCTCCCCTCATCCCCGTCTTTCCAGCTCCAAAATATTTTCTGGCCTGTTTCTAACTCATATTTTAAATGAAGAGCGGGTAGTTATTTGATTTGGAATTTGAGCGAAATCTGGTTTGCCTTTGTTTGATTCGCGAATTGGATTCTATATTTTAGGCTACTTGATTTATGTGGATGAAGAACAAGTGGGACTGTTGATTTTCTCATTCAGTTGTAGGTGAGCACTGGTACGGAGGCTGCAGTACGGAGCCAGTTACGGAGCCTGCTGAGTAGGCAGGATTCTTGTCACCCAAATTTGATGCTTGGGATGCGAGCGGGTGCATTGCATGATGCAACCCACGCGTATGGGTATTGCTTGTTTGGTTCTTGCGCGATGGAGTGGCGGGCCTCGTCCAGTCTTGTAACGTCGGGGGAGATGAGGGTGACGGCCGAGTAATTTTGCAGCGTTTTACTGCATCGTGAATAGCCTCGTGGCGTAAGCGGTCGAAGGATTTGCGAATGTTCAAAAGGACGACAAAGGCCACGGTTTTTGGTACCCTTCGCGTTTTCTAGTGCAGAGACAAGGTCGGCAATTGAATCCAATGGCACTGTGCTGGCGAGGAAAACCCGTCTGCGGCCCAGGGTTCAAGTTGCAGATTCGTGCATACTTGTAATTCGAGGCGTGCGAGCGCCGTGGATTCGAGAATTTTGGAGGCAACGCTCGTGAATAAAATAGGACGAAAAGAGGAGAAAAGTTTGGGAGATTTGTTCTTTTTTAGGATGGGAGGGACAAGTTGGAGGCCAAATTGAGCAGGGAGGGTGCCGGAAGACAAGTGGAAGTTGCAAAGTCAAGAAGGCGCGAGTGCTGCCTCTCGGCTACGGGCGCACTTTTCCTTTTTGCATTTTGAATGACCCGCACCAGCTCGGCCGCCATGAAAGGAGCTTCAAAAGCCGTGCTCAGGGCGAAGGAGGGAGCCGGCGCGGGGGCGTCAGATTCTTCGTTTTGGGCTGCGGCAGGGTTTGCGCGAGAAGAGAAAGCTCGGCCACGTTTTTTCCCCTTGTGATGGAGCGGGCGAGGAGGGAGGGGGGGGGGGGGGGAGGTTGTATGTCGGGGCAGGTCGGGGTCGCGGAGATGGCGCGAAGCAAGTGCCGTGCAAGGAGGAAAGAATACTTTTCTTTCCTGCATGGGTGAGGCCCTCGTCCTGCAGTAGACAGGCTGACGATGGGGATTTCATTTATGTGCGTGCGTGTGCGTGTAAGTGCCGTATTATATGCAGCTAAAGTACAGTAATTAAAGTACACGAGGCGATGGTACAGTGAACCAACATTTTCTAAACCAACCTAATCTAAAAACGTTGCAGTGAACTGTGGCTAAGACGTCCATTGGGTATAACCATTTGAACTTTTATAGGCGACGTAATTTCTCCAAAACATGGGTTAGTGTGGTGTTTCACATAATAAATAAATGGAAAGCTGCTATACATTCAACATTCCTCAATATTGCGGCAACCTAGATAAACATGTACACAGACAATGTTAATTTGAAGGTTTTTCGTGAGCATTGCTAAATATGTAGAAACTGTACGTACGCGTTGATCACTTTTAACCACACTCCCGAAATTAACGTATCCTGTAACTATATCGCAAACATTCAAGTGTGCTGTACGGGATCATTTGAATTTTTATGCAGCTTATGTAACTCCACGTGAAATCGTTTATCATCATAAATATGACATTTGCCAACATTCGGCAACATTGCTGCAACGCGAAAAAAGCGTGTAAATGGCAGTTTCTCATGCGTTGTTTTTAAACGTTACATGAATGTATCCAACGTTGGCCCACATTTGGCAACATTGCTGCAACGCAAGAAAATGTGCATGTGGGCAACATTGCCTATGCGTTAAACGTTGCGTGAATGTTGTTGGATGCGTCCAACACTGATTTTACGTTGGCCCACATTTGGCAACATTGCTGGAACGTGAAAACGCGTGCATACGGGCAACGTTGCCCATCCGTTGTTTGTAAACGTTGCATGAATGTTTTTGAATGGGTCCAACGTTGGCCCACATTTGGCAACATTGCTGAAACGTGAAAAAATGTGCATACGGGCAACGTTGCGCATCCGTTGTTTGTAAACGTTGCGTGCATGTTGTTGAATGTCTCCAAAAGTTGGCCCACATTTGGCAACATTGCTGTAACGTGAAAAAACGTGCATACGGGCAACATTGCCTATACGTTGTTTGTAAACGTTGCGTGCATGTTGTTGAATGTCTCCAACGTTGGCCCACATTTGGCAACATTGCTGCAACGTGAAAAATGTGCATACGGGCAACGTTGCCTATACGTTGTTTGTAAACGTTGCGGGAATGTTGCTGAATGTGTCCAATGTTGGCCCACATTCGGCAACATTGTCACCACGTTGTGTAACGTTGCCTAACGTTACACAACATTGGCAACACGGCAGAAACGTTGCGGCAACAATTTGTGCTACTAGGGATAGAGCCCTACTTTATCTGCAATTCACAGCAGAAGAGAAAACACCAAGTGCTGAGCCTCGCGGCTGCAGCAGAAATTACCGCAATGACGTGCCATTGGGTTGCAATTTGGTTCCACACTATTTCAGTCTTCAAAATTATTGATTTTCACCCATTTTGATGGTTAATAACAACTCTTTGTTTGTTCATGTACAGGTTAAACATACTCACACTCCGCTAAATTTATCCCAGCGGACTTTCCAGTGTGTTGTCAAAGTAGGCATAGCAAATTGGTGGGGAGGATGGAGCAAGCAAAGCGGCACTTTCAAACACCCTTATTTAATTAATAAACAGGCCTGTGAGTTGGCCGAAAAAACTTGGAAATTGCCAATGTATTCTACACTTTAATCTGGTAAGGTAAACAGACAATGTTTACAAATCACTTCACTGTACCTTTAAAGTGCTTGAGCTAAGCAGCAATTCTGCACTTGCAGCGTTTGGGCAAAATGATAAAGATTATAATTCTGTCATAAAATACAGGAAAATTATCGTTTTAACTAAAATATTAACTATCACTTCTTCTCTTGTTGTTGGACAACACCAGTTTTGAAAACACAGCACAGGTACTATTTTTAGCTTTTTATCTCTCCAGTGATTGCCTATTTCTTATCGTCGCTAAACCTACCTGTATAAAGGCACATACTAAATTCATGCACTGTCTGAAACTAGTGGTGTTCCCTGCCCATTATTCCCACTATCCAGCAATTCCAATTTATCCAGCATTCAACTTTTGAAAGAATAATTTTTATCATAATATATGTCTAATTTAGGCACAAAATTCATCCGAAATTTAGAACATTTCACCATTGAACATAAAACACTTTTTCAAGACCTAAACATACACACACAAAAAAATCAAGGTTGAGCAACGAAAACAGAGACATGTTTGAAATTTTACACATGTTTAAACACTTGTACAGACACAAAAAAAAAACCGAACTATCTCCATTAACGTGAAACCTGGGGAGGGGCGAAGCGTGCAGTATACAAGTGTATTCTTGGCGCCGTGGTGTTTTTGCCCATGGAGATGAAACCGTTGGGAGCTAAAGGTATACAGTTTTGCTGTAAAAGTCTCGTGTCTTTGAAGCACGAAGCGTTCTAGCGCGAGGCACTGGAAAATAAGTGTCCCAATGTGTTCTTTTAGTACGTGTTTTTGCCCAAGGAGATGAAACATTCTAGTGCGAGGCATTGGAAAACGAGCATTCCGGCGTTTTAGTACCGTGACTGCATAAAACGACAATGACGACAGGAGACGCCAACAGCCTGAGCCCCTAAGAGGCTTCGCCCCTAAAAAAATATCTGATACAATCCCAAGCAGCCAGTGTTCAGTGCATTACAGCTCAAATACAAAACTAATAATGCAGTGAAGTACACTAGAAATTACAGTGATCTGACAAAAAAAAAATCCCGCTCCATCTTCATTAACGTGAAACCTGGGGGAGGGGCGAAGCATAGTGTATTAGAAAATTGTAAGTCTCTCTCTTTCTACATGGTGCACGCTGATTGGGCGCAGGAGAAGCACCGGTGGCAGGAGGAATCACGCACTTGCTGAGGCCGTGATGCCCTCTCTTGCGTTGAACCGAATTTAAAGGGCCCTATAAGAGGTTTCACCGATACATGGGTTTTCACATTTTTAAGTAAATCAATGTCCTAGCAATCATCCCCTTAAAGAATTTTGTTAAAGCGACGAGTATTAGTGGAGTCATTGCAAATCAAAACAGCACATTTTCGCCCACGCCGTGATTCTCCCTCGTTTCATTCACCTCCTTGCACCACACAAGTGTGGCTGCCCATGATGCCTTGCTTCTCAGGGACGTCTGCAAGAACATCCAGTGGCGCGCGCCGTCTGCTTCTGCAATATTCTGCGCTTCCGCATCACTTTGGGACGGGGTTGTCTAAATTTCTGCGTTCCATGCAGGCCATTTTTTTTTATTTTGCTTATGAATCCTGCACTCCGCTCACGGCTGGAAATGCTGCACGTACATGCACTCTGAATTGATGTCGGTTTATATATTGCTTAACTGGCTGCTCGTTCACGCCAATGTCTAGCTTGGTTGTTTTGTGGTGACGCCATGCACGCGCGTACACAGGCAGTTGAATCATTCCATTCCATTATTTCGATCGATTCTAAACATTTCTCAAATGTTTCTCAGGCCATCACCGCGCTCCGGTCGAGGAGGCTGGCTTGGACGTGGACTGATAGAACAAGAAACTCTTTTGAACGCCCGAGAGCTCGGTGTGCCCGCTTTTACCAAACACCCAGACCCCACGAAACCAGCCACTAGCGAAGCCTCCCTCCGAAGCAACAAGCACTGTTTCAAATATGAAGCAACAGTCAAGAGCGAAAGTGGCTGCGTGGCTAGGACGAGGTATAAATGCCGGGCTAGGCGTAGCTCAGGCAGGTGCATTCATCTCATGCCGTCTGGCGATCACGTCGAGCTCATATTCTCTTCTCTGACCCCAACCTAGCGTGAAATATACGCTCGCTTTCCGGCACCCGTCTCGAGTAGTCGTGGCCAAGGTCCGGAGCCGCCAAGTTCGGAATTGGTCCGATAACCACCTGCAGTAAGAACGCTAACGTTTTACAGGCAATAAGGTTCAAACCCAGCGTGGGCACGATTTAGCGATGGCAACATCCGCGCGCAAAGAACGTTTTAGAAGCTCAGGCGGGTCGCTCAACCATCTGCAGTGCATCCTTTACCTTTTGCCGTTTCCTGTCGGGGTTATTGCTTGCAGAAGCTTGGGAAAACACTGTGGTAGGTTATTTACTTCGCTTATTGTGCAACAATGCTGTTACAAAAAACTGAACTGAAATCATGATGACCCGACGACCGTTCGGCCGATCGATATTGTCAGCGTCTCTGGTCAGCGAGCCAGTCACACCAAGCGGACTTTCGATCGGCTGAAGTGTTCGTGTCCCCATCAGCGTCAAGGGGCAAGGCACTCTGCCAACTAAGAAGTCGGCATCATGTCGGCCTAGCCAACGTGCCTTAACGAGAAGCGTGATAATAGAGTAAAAAAGATAAATATGGATGGACACGATAGCGTTAAGCATGCCGCATGAAGCACTAATTAACCAAAGGCACCGCCATGAGCCGTCAACGCTGAGCAGACTACGCTTCTCTTCGCCGGAAGTGCGCGAAAAAGCCGTCCAACTGCAAGATTTCTGCTGTGTGACGCGCATGGGAAAACCGATGATGTACGTGCGGGAAGATGGCGGAGCCCAAAAGCATACAGAAAAGGGTGGGAACACGGCAACGAACTTTGCAACAAAATTGTGAGCTTTCCGCTGCACGTAAAAAAGTTATACTTGACACAGATGTCGTTGACCACCCAACCTAACAATTGTGCTAGTTCATTTAGTGTGCTCAAAACGCCTTTCAGGACCCCTTTAACTCTTTCGTTACCACGCCTATTCAATTCGATCACCGGTGATCGATGAATTATATTGCCTATTGCGACATGCTGTAGTCATTTCTCGTACACCTAATGCGGCCAGTGGTTATTCTAGGCACTGCCCTTTTAGAATCAGTTTAAATTTTCCCGCTCCGGCGACATTGAGATTTTTGGCGGCGTTTTTTGCGAGCTGAGGTGCGTGTGTTTTTGAGGAAGGGGGCGCGGCTGCTGCACTTGAGAAAAAAGGATGCAGGTCGTGGTTAGGTTGCATTACCATAATATTTTTTTTTTCGTCAAAAGGCTCCTGGCAAGTCAAATACCAAATAATGGGGTGAGCTTTGTAATCCGACAGCGTTGAGAGGTGATAATTACTTGAAAATGGCCCCAGCTAATCGCTAATGATCTTTGGTTCGGACAAAGGGCAGCTTTGTTCTCCCAAAGCTTATTTTTGATGGTCCCCCGCATGTATAGCAAGCGTGCCTGACATTTTCAACCCGTTTCCAGCAGTTTCGGTTTCGTTTTCACATTGCGAAATTCATATTTGGCGCTTCTACGCAGTTACCTAACTACAAGCTCATTTGCCATGGCGCCTCCGTTGCCCGCTACTGCTCCTCAAAACAAGCATGCCGCTCGCGCTTCCACTTTATCTACGCCTTGCTTCTGCGATAAGAGCTTCCGCTGAAAGTCAAACGATAACGCCAAGTCGTCGGGTATCAGTTCAGACGAGGAGAACGCTTAGAATTGGCCTTGAACACCGCCAGCTGTTCACCGGCCGGTTTCGGTTTCATACGAGGGTATTTCCGGAGGTCTAGTGTCGCTTCTTAGTAGTACTGTCTATTCTGACAAAGTCTCCAACTGCCTTGTATTTGTTTCTTTTCGAAATTTTTAGGTGGCGCTGCAATGTAGTAGGCTCGTAGTGCTGAACTTGCTTCACAGCCCGACGGCGGCTTGGTGAAAGCTTGCTGGGCATGATTCTAGCGCATCGTACCTTATTCCTGCAAGCAGGGCTACCATAGTGAGTCAAAACATGAGTCAGAACATGATAATAAACCGCAAATGAAAGTTCTGACTGATAAGTGATCATCAGAACGTCAACAAGCATCCACCAAAGAGTTTGGTTCTCAACTCCAAGCGGATTTTTTCACATCTCTTGCTTGCCTTCAATATTGTGCCGGTCATAATCATTGACAAGGTGTTTTTACATCATGTGGAGGCTAATTTGGGCATTTAATAATGTCAAACCACCAGATTTCTTCTAGAGAACTATCCAAAATAGCAAAACTTGAAATAGAGGTTGGGCTTCACCACATGGCACGGGCACCACGGGGGCTAACATTTTCTTTTATATCTGACAAATTATACTGTGCAACTCAGTTTTTTTTCTAGGATGGGTTTTTGAAATGTCTACCTACAAAATGTATATTCTAAATTTTTTCTACTACTGGTGGTTTATTATACACAACTTACTTTTTTCTTATTTTCTTCGATGCGTGGGCAAAAATTTCGAATTCGATAATTTTTTTTGGAATCATTATTTAGGAAAACATCATTAAAACTGGTGTCGTTAAAAAGCGCGTGGAATAATCTGCATTTTATGTCACTGCAACGTGTGACTAACCAATATGTATAGCACAAAAAAATGTTTTGTTAGACCCTTCAAAATTGGTCAATTTCCCACGGTAACAAAAGAGTTAAGCAATTTGCATGCCCCATCTGCCCCAGTTTGGGGGAGTGGCAGGGGTCAATGCGAGCGCAGTGCAATGCCCCCGCCTCGCCCTGGGGGCTCGTTCTCAGTGATCAACGAGGCCCCGGCACCAGGTAAGTATGCCTTTTCTTGCTTCAACCGACCACCCAACCCGATCAGGCCTAGCGTCGAGAGCCGGTGGGTATTTGAGTGTAACACAAATTATAACCCGTCTACAAACAGCCTCTGCTTATGCTTGACAATTGCTGAAGTAGACAGGAAGCGTTCCACAAATATTTAAATCATGTTAATTTATTTTGAAAGGTTTTACCCATTATACACTTTTCATTAGTACGCGTTAGGTTCGCGAGGCGTTGGCAAGCGAGTGTCCCGGTGTTTTAGTAGCGTGACTGCATGAATGATACACTGACGACGACAGGTAACGCTGACAGCCCGAGCCCCTAACAGGCTTCACCCCTAAAAATGCACAGCAGCAAATGCTGCTTACAATTTAAATCTGGCCACATGCATGCAGACTGGCAAAACAGAAAAGATGTGTTAGATTATCTCAGCCATAATTAAAAGCGACACAGGCTACAAACTTTTGACAGAGGCTGCACATATCATGTTGATTAGCTGCACTTAGCTGGTTGCACTGATGGCAGCCACATATGTACAGGGCCAAATCAAATGTCTGGGGAAGTTTCAGAAATAGGAAATTTAAATACTTGTTGGTGGTGAAACTTTAAAGCTTCATTTTAATAAAGACATAAAACCCTAGTTAATTACAAAAACAAAAATATGAACCGCAAGCATAACATAAGGGCATTGCTCAAAGAATCTGCTCAGAAATAAATTAAAACTAGCTGTTAAAACTAACAGACAACACTACTAATTTTAGGGCATTCGAAACAGAAACAGATTTACAGATTTCGTAAACGTAGCACAGGGTGCTTCTTTTCTGTGTGCTTTAGAAGCGAGCTATTCAGGAACAAGCACCACATACCCAGAATGTGCTGTGGATCAAAGAAGAGTGCTCGTTCAAAGCCCATCCTTTCGCCGAGCACAGCACCCTGCTGTTCTTGAAGTGGCAGCAATGGCGAGCACCGAAGTCGGCGCCCCGTTCGAAATTCAGCCTGCAAGTTTCCCAACAGTGCCCCAGTAAGGCTTGAGAAGGTCTCCCATGAGCAGAAACAAGCAAATGAAACAGGAATGATGGAGCCTGTGGGGGCTCCCTAGGACCCTATGCTTCATTTTCACATGTGGTTTTCACATGTGGTAGTCACGTGCGTGCTAGCTTCCTCGCGTGTCGTGTGTGACATGCCATACCCACAATACCATGTGACTTACGAACGAGAACGCCGGAGGACGGACCCTCATTGGTCTCCTCCGAAACCCTCTTTTCCAAAAGAACCCCCTTTCTACCGAGCCTTGTTCGAGCACATCTGATGCTTTTCATGGTGAGTCGGTTGAGCGATTTGGTCAGTGTCGGTTGGTTCAGGAGTGCCTCCTCTCAAGGCCATGACGACTGAGAACCCAGTTGGCTCCAAGGGGACTCTGCTCTGAGATTCCGTCTTGACCAGTCATCGGGAAGCCCCTCTTTTTGCGGCTGCACTGATAGATATCGGAGTCCGAGTCCCTGCAGCCTGAGCAAGTGAAAGGAGCTCTACTCTCCATGAGCGACAGTCGTGTTGTCTGGTATGTACCCTGTATTTTCCAGGCAACAAAACCTTACTTCGATTTCTGGAGTCTGTCTACCGCACGTGAGTACTCTAACCCGGGCGTGAGTCTTCGGATTAAACTGGGGCTAGTGTATGGCTGGTAGTACTTTCTTTAGCTAAGCTAGCCAGGGTTTTCTTTATCCTGTATGTTACCCACAAGCCACGAAACCATATCAGTTCACAGAAGCATATCTGCCATTCCAGATTGGCCCCGAGGCAAAGAATAGCCGGAGCAAAAAATCATATCCTTCTTTGCACCCACTATTCATTGCCTCAAATCATGAACCAATTAAACCCTCGACAAATTTTACTGAGACTGACCCACCTATGGTGGTGGAGTGAAATATTGCTTCAGCGTACAAATTCGGTAGTTCGCTTCACATTACAGTAGCCACATTTCTGATGAAAGCAAACTTCAGGAAGCATTTGTATGCATTCTCAAGCAGAGTAAACTAAAATGACTGATGGATGACCGGAAGGTACTAGCTGCACGGACCAGCTGTGATATTGCTACATAATAACTAAAAGTATGCAGGTATTTGAAACTTTCACGTATTATGTGAATCACATTTGTTATTCAATTCTATCTCAAGAGAACTTTTATGGTTCAAAGTCTTGTAGTGTCATGAAATTTTCCGTAAATTATGAATCATAAGATTAATTAAAAACTGGCTTAGTTACAAAGTCTATATCCTTCTTCCCCTCTCTTTTGGCTTCACCACAAGACGAAAACCCACAAGCTGGCTTTTCCGCAGAGCGGTCTAGCTGTGCGGAAAAGCCTAACACGAACAAAAATTGTTTAGAACACGTACAGTATAATGGTTTGGTTAATTTTTGTATGAACACCATGTTAGCAACACCGCATACAAGCGACATGGTCACAAGAGACACTCTATGACTGAGGGAAACTTTTCAGGTCTCTAGAGTAAATGCTTCACTGTTTAGAAGAGACGCGATGGAAGAGGGGTCTCATATAAAAGATCTTGTGGAAAACTGCCCTGAAGATGAAGCTTGGGCCTGCATCCAAGGGACAGCAGAGGTTTCAGAATCTTTCGAGGTGTCTGTGTCAGCAGATGTAAACCTTGTGAGGCCCGAAAAGCCTACAGATCATGTTATCCTCGCACAAGTAAATGGTGCCCTAGAGGATGAACCAAAGGAGGAGGATGACAATGAGGACATTTCAGGTGAGAAAGTGTCAGAAACTGAGGCTGAAGAACATTTAAGAGCCCTTTAAGCAAGGTAATTTACCTCCAGAAGTTGAGAAGAGAGCTATACAATTTTCAGTCACTAAAACTAGTATGAATTACTTCTTTAAGCCATCCTGAGCACTTTCCTGAAGACATGTTTAAGCACACTCTGATTCTGATGTATAGAGTGATCTAATTTGGCCCCTCAGTGTTTACAGAGTTCTTGGTTGCAAGAGACCTTAGTTACGAGACACGTTTTTCCCTGGTCCCTTGAGCGATTCTCGTAACGAGGTTTTACTGTACATGATAACTCTCAAGTATGGGAATAAATTGGGAAAAACATTTGCTTTTCTGAAGGTTCAAATGGCACTGAGTGACATAAATATACTACACGAATTTTACCAAGTTGAACGTGCAGTTCGAAATTTCCCCTTTTAAGGGGACACGCGGGTCGAAAAAACGCGATTTTTTCGAAATATACCGATTTTTTGTTTTCCCTTGCATTAGCATCTTTGACTATCCTTCTTTCATGGGTAAAAAAATGAAAACGAAATACGAACGAGAACTTAGTGAAAAATGTGTCTGAATGACTCGCGGTGACCCAAGAAATCGCGCAATCAAGCCAAATTTCGGCCAGGTTTGAGAATTTATTCCGCACGGCAGCGTGGCTCGCCGCCATTTCGGTCACTTGAGAGAGGTAGATCAAGCCTCCTTCTCTCGACTGAGCCGCTCGCCAGCTTCGTATCTCCGCGTAAAAAAAATAAAAAAAATGTTTCTTCCCGCTTGTTTTGCGAGCTCCCACTGGGCATTTAAATCACGTGACGCGAAAGCGGGACCGCCATTGGCTCTTGCCGCTTGCGAGCCGCCATCGCCGCCATCGCCCGCATCGTTCCGTTCGCTACTTCGCGCTATCTTTTCTATTTCCTTATCGTGTGTTTTTAATCGTGAACGGTGAGGAGAAGCGTGACTTTTGACGCCGGAAGCAGCGTACTTCATGCCGGTACAAAGGAAAGCGCAAGCGGCGCAGCATTGTGACGACCACGGCCAATGCCGGCACGACCGGCACCGTGAGGCCTAACGGCGCCGGGCCTTCAAGCGCTGCAAGCGCGGCTCTACCAGGTGGGGCTGATTTTATCAGCGAAGATATCGGCTTTATAAGCGCATCGGAGAAGAAGTCGGCAGCCTTCCAAGGTGAGGAGACAGCCAGCCACGGGAGCGGTGCAGTTATCTGTGAAGTCGGCGCGCTGACTGACCTTGAGTGGCACCGTGTGCGCGACGTGCGGGAAGTGCGAACTCGTCGTAGTTGAGGTTGCGAACAAGCGGAAGGGCCTCGCATCGGTACTGGAACTGAAGTGCAAAAACAAGAAGTGCCCTGCGGGAGTAGCTGCGGGAGTGATTTCTTCTGTTTACTCGTCGCAGCGCGCTGCCGCCGTCGGTCGCGGAGGCCGCAAACCGGAACTCTGCAGGGGAAGTCCCCGTGATAGTTTCGCCGTCAATGTGAAAGCAGTACTCGCTGCACGCGCGGTTGGCATCGGACACGATCAGCTGTGCAGGTTTTGTGCCATTCTTGGTCTACCAAAACCACAGCATCAAAAGACGTTCTACAACACTGCCAAGAAAGTTCATGTTGCGGCCACAAAAGCCGTCTCTGACAACCTTGCTGAAGCAAGGCAAGTAACTGCGTTGCAAGCTGGTCAGACTGACCTCAGTGTGATTTTTGATGGTACTTGGCAGAAGCAAAGACACGAGCCACAACAGTGTTGGCAGTGCCATTTCTCTTGACACTGGTCTCTGCCTGGATTTTGGGGTGCTGTCAAACTACTTGTACTTGTAGCCGCCACCAAAAGCTTGATCAGCAAGAGGAGGAAGTGTGGCAAGCCTTTCATGCCTCTTGTGTGTGAAAAAAATGTCGACTGCTCATCCCATGCCATGGAGACGGAAGCAGCACTGCGCATCTGGCACAGGACGCTATCGTACAACCTGCAGTTCACTGTAGTGGAGACTGCCACTGCCCTCGCAGGGTTGTGGTTCAACAGGGGCCACACTAGCTTTGAGCAAGTTCTCCAAGAACTGGGAATCTTCCCTTCAGAAGAACTGGTCAGACTAAGCAATGCAAGTGACCAGCAGAGAATCAGGCAGATGTGTGCCAAGCTGACTGCTAAGGCTAGCCCCATTGCCGCAGCCTGGTGAAACGGTCCCATACCAAGGACTACCCCAGCAAAAACCGTGAGGGTGCAACTTATGCAGCAGGAGCATTCTAGTTTTAGTACCTCAATGTGGACATTTCAGACTGTATCCCCACCAAGTTTCATGTTGTTTGAGCAAGAATTTCTGAATCTGCCAAAGAAATAAACTTTCAATTGCGTTTTTCTCAGCTTGTTGTTTTTGTCCGTTTTCTGAGTTTGTGCACACTTATTTTCCCACTTAAAGTTGTCGTATCAGGATGAAATTTTGCACAGATGTTCATTATAACACGTAGAGTGCACAAATCTTGTTCATTATGCAATTTGTGTCCTTAGATATTTCTGACGGTCATAAAACAAAAATATACAGAACAAAAAAAGGCACACTACCAGTCTTTTTTTTTTCATGGTGAGGAAAATGATGATGAGGCTTTTTCAGGTAGATTTGTGCACTCTGCAGTTCATAAGGAACCACCTAGGCTATTTTAAAAGTTTCAGAAAAAATTTTTACTATAAAAAAAAGTGTGCACAAAAAAGCCATTTTTCTGAAAGTCATGCTGCGCAACATTTTATCCGGAGCAGCTATTTAAAATCTGATTACATATATGACCAGAGGAGCTCAATCTCTACAAGCTGTGAAAATTTCAGCCTCCTAACTTCATTATTAAAAAAAAAGTTGTTTGGAGGAGCACGTCCCCTTAACTGTTAAACAGACCATGAAGACAATGCCGCTTCCTTAATTGGAACAATCAGGCAGTTCACACATCACAATTTTGTTTGATGCCAGACATTGCTGCCATCACTGAGGAATTAGCATTTCAAGAGGTGGATTTCAAATTATCCACAAACTGCACCATAATATGACATGGCAAGTTCCCTCGGCTGTACTTTGGACACAGCCAAAAATAAGCAGTCAGCACGCAGTCATATGAAACCAGTAGTTTGAAATTGCTCGATTATACGTAAAACCTACCCAGGACCCTATGGTTTTTGTTCTTGTTTCAAGCAATGAAGATGACCATAATTGGACAACTTGAGCTCACCGTCAGTGAGCTCAATCTATCAGTCTGCAAAAATTTTCTCACCAAAAGGCACCGTATTTTATTATAAATAGCATTTTAAAGTGCACTCTACAGCTCAGTTTGCGTAGAATTCGATGGTAAAATGGCACTTTTCTTGCAACACAAAGCTAGCGTTTTGCCAATGGACAACTCGGGACCCAGAGCAGGCACGACTAATTTTTTTGCTTCTGGTACCTAAATGTGTGGAGAATACAATGTTGAAAACAAATTTTCAAGTGGATGCTTTGGGAAACTATTAGTGTGTTCAATTGACACCACCTGTGAGCCATTTATGGCACAGCATGGGAGGAATGAAGTTCAGTGTGAAGGAGTGAAGTTCAGTGTGAAGGAGTGAAGTTCAGTTCCACGACCAAAATTAGCTAAATCAAAGAAGTTCTTGCAATGCTGTATTCTTTAGTCATTTTTCTGCCTAGTCACAGGGTAATCACCATTCTGTATGGAGTGGTTATTTTGTAATTGTGACCAAAAATAATTGCAATTAATGATTAATTATATCAAAAAATAATCAACTTGCAAAACATCTAATTGCAGATTTGATATCAGTACAAAAAACTCCATAATGCTGTGCAGGTTCATTAAAATTGGTTAATAAACAAAGAAAATAGATCTAAGACCACTCTTCCCCCTTAAAGGAAACAGTGAATGCGGTTTTTGTTTTCACTTCTTTTGACTAGCCATCAACTTGCACTCGAACAAAACAAGTGCCGCCTAAATGAAATGCCCGGTACTTTGCTCAGGCCGTACTACAGCAAGAGAACAAGTGCAGCCTACGACACAAACAATAGCCGGTTGCGAATTTTCTTGGCCACTGGCTGCGGTGGCCATCAAATGCTGCCTCACCTGGAGTGGGTGTGGGGCCAAGTACGTGCGGCCGACGGCCTCCTGGATGCGCTCACGGAGGAACTTGGCGTTGTTGTGCAGGTCGAGAAAACGGCGGCAGTCGCAGGGCAGCAGGTACGCCCGGGGGGCCCCGTCGCACAGCCACAGGGCCAGTGCCCGGCCAATGCCGCCAGCCATCTGGGCTTGCGCCCCATTGGTGCCCAGGGCTAAGAACAGTCGCTCCACCTGCGTGCGCGCCAGCCATGGAAATTTACCAGGACTACGCAGTTGCCGCACTGGCTTCATTTGTTCTGCTGTGATGGCATGTAGCAGAAAACAGGCAACTACATTCATATACACTCAAGGACAAAAGCCTCCAGGACACAATTTCAACCATCAAGGGTTATTTCTTGATAGTTTAAGTCAAGTCCTGGAGTCTTTTGTCTCCGAGTGTACATTCAATTAGGCATCACTGTCATCTCATGGCAACACAGCACAACAGATGCTGACAAAGGCAAAAAAAGTGCACTAAACGGGCAATGCTCACTTTGTGGGCTTTGAGACACATTAATACGAACCTACACCCAATGACTACACTTCCTTAAATCTTCACTGGACTTCCGCCAGTGGGTTAAAGCTACTCGATTTAAAAGAGTGGTTGCACAAGAAGCTGCTCTACCCTTTAGGCCCTATTAGAGAAATTTCTTGCCCCCAATGCCACTCACTTGCAGCTGTGGCAAACAAAACTCGCACACATCACGTCAGCAATGAGTCCATATATCCTTCCACTGTTGATCAAGGTGCTGATACATAGTTGTCTGCTAAAAATTTATGTTCTACAGACAAGCACTGTAGTCCACTTACACAACTATCACCTGTAACTAACTGTATTTCTCACAAAATAATTCAAAGTGCAACACAATCGCTTTGCAAAAGCAGCCGGCCACAGGCCACCTATACCTCAACAGGCTGTAAAAATAACAGGCTGTACAAATAATTACAATAAAATTCCGAACAAGCCCGATCTCTACACGCCATTTCTCGCTTTTCTTTTGGTGGTGTCTGTTTTTTTTTTGGCGGCAGCATGTGCTCAATTTTGTAACTGAGGCGTGGGCCACCGTACCCGATGATACTGTGGTACGGTCCTTCAGGGGCTGTGGCATAAGCAACGCATTGGATGGCTCGGAGAAAAGCAACCTGCATGGTGGGCTGGCAGATGTTTTTTTCTTTTCTTTGGGACTGACTCGGAGGAGTATTTTGATGTTTTTGAGAGCGATGACTAACAGTGCATTTTCATTCCGTGCTTTTTTTTCCTGTTGGGGAATCGTTGTCGCCTCCATCTTGAATTTTGGTGTCGTTCCCGGATAGCGCTTCTTGCCAACTTTGGGATCTCTACTTGCCTGCAGGGAGGGCGGTTGCTCGGAATTTTACAGTAATGCATACCCTTTAGCGAGTAAACACTCCGTGGCATAATGTTTAAACCCCAAAAGTTAGACAAGAAATGGAAAGTAATGGTGCAAAAAGGCGAGACAATGACATGACATAGAAGCAGCCGTCCAAGCTACACCTTTTCCTTCCTTGCCAATTTTTTGCACTTCACGCATTATACCATAGCTGTATAACAAAGCAACCACTTCGGCATGTAATCCGATAAACGATTTGTTCACAAGTTGTAAAGTTCAAGATCAGAAATTTAGCAGCATAGCTAGAAAAACAGACTGGCATGGATGCCACTGAACATGCTTGCCCTTCCCAGCAAACATTTGTACAGTATAAGCTCAGTGTGTTACTGCTGATAATTACAAGCTATCACTCATGAAAAGCGATCCTTCAAGCAATCCTGAGTCCCCTTCAATTCTCTACCAATTTTTCTCAGCGTGTCTCCCTTTCAGAAGAGAGAGGGCATTTTTTTTTGCGAAAAAGGCTAGATGCACTAAAAATAAAAACGAACTCCCCAGTCTGTGCATTATTTTGACCCTTTTCAGTTGCTACCAAAGTGGCAGAGCAAGATACATGGTTGTTACAGTGACTTTCTTAACTGCCTGAATATAAACACACTACCACAATGCAAAAGCATGACTGAAATCGAATACCTACTAGGCATAAACACAGGGCACCCTGGTGCATTAACATAAAGCTAAGTTCAACTACATCTTCAAGCCACTATTTGTGCTTTTATAAAACTGCCCTACAAATCAGATTTTTGCACAAGAATGGCATACACTTCTCAAACCGCTTGTATTTGCAGCCTGTGCTGTTGACACTGCATGAGTGTGCATTACTACAAGTTGCCACAAATTCCAGGTAAAGTTATAGGTCAAACCAGCAGTTAGCCACATGAAATGGTATGCAACATGCTAGTCTGATTTGACTTCAAGAAAGTTCAGGGCAGTTTACTCCGGTAGATGATTGCCCCCCTGCTTGTAGCAGATTCTCACCTCTGAAGTTTCTCCTAAAATGCAATGGTTGTCGGGGCTAAACGTTTCTGGTGCAGTCACCAGCTCAGCAAGCTCTAAATGCTGAATGCCGGGAAAGCGGTGCTGGAACTGACTGTAAATGCTTTCTGAAAGAGACACAAACAAACCCTCATGTACTCAACTGCTTCACAGTAGAACTGCAAGGTTGGAAGATCAGGGTTTTTTTTTTCCTGTAAGGGCCTTTCCTATAAGCTCCAAGGGGCACCAAAGTCATTTAGATTAACCAGTGGTGTTTAATATGTGCCACCATCTTAGCATGCCGCCCTGCAATGCCCATTAAATGTTGACAGCCCACTATCAATGGTTTCAGAGGCTCACTTCAAAGCTCCAATAGCATTTCTAACATTTACGTAAGTTGCATAGGTTGTGAAATAACCAAAACTGAAGTAAGATAATATCAATTTCAAATATTAGTTTTAGATTGCACTACAAAATGTTTTGTGCCACATATAAATTTCTGTAAAATTATGAACTAACAGTACATGTGCAAAGTTAGACCTTACACCAAACAAAAAAACATACTAAGCTCAAGATGCTTGTCTATTTATTAAGAAGGCTAGTTTTGCTTATTGAAGTTTGCCATCATCATCAAATGCACTGCTGCAGCACTAAGAACAAAACCAACTATGGGAGAGAGACAAAACACAGAATCTGCGGCGTTTGCGAGCATGTCCAGTGCTCGTGCACGCAGCCTTCTTCCTTACCAACATCAATGCTCCGTTACCTTCTCAGTTAGTTCAAACGTTGTCCAAACAACAGGAAGAAAAAGGATACTCCAGAACTGAAACTATGTTTTTGAAAGGTACATACCATGTAATAAAACATGCCTGACAGCCAGAGGAAAATTGACCTCTGGACCAGTCTACAGTATGCTATCAACACTCAATGCTTGTACAGTCGAACCCGGATACATCAAAACCAGATATATCAAATTATTGCATATATCAAACAGCCTAAACATCTTCTTGGAAATCCCACGCAAAAGTAGAGCGCTTTGATAGCGTGTATCTAACTCCGCTCACCAGCACACTCGATATACTATTGAACGCCATGCCAAAGTGCCCCTGCAAGTGCACCTCTCCTAATGGGAATCTGGTGATGACTTCTTGGGCACTGCCGTACTCAGTGAGAAGGAGGTGACGTCACATCACTTGTATGGCCTTTGACACCTGCTCACTGCACTGGCATGGGGGATAGCCACATGGTAACGAGAACGCCGGGAGTGATTGGGTGCGAAAGGCAATAGAGGAGGACGGAAATCCGACCGGAGGCTCTCAGTTTCTGGATACTTGAGCCACTATCCAGTGGTGGCTTTGCTGGCGTAGAGAGAACGGTGTGGCGTAGTGCGTGTATGTTTTTTCGCATCACCGTATCACGCGTTTCAGAGCCATGGGCACGAAAAAAATGGAAGAATTCAGATTTAGTGACGAAGGCAGACATCATTCGACAGGTGGACGCCTCTGAAAAGAAGTCGTCGGTTGCAGAGGTATTTGAAATCACTTGCAACACTTTTGAGTGCAATACTGCGCAACGAAGCTGACGTAAATGCGAACGCAGCACAGCCCGGTCGTTCTGAAGCGTGTTGTGTGCACGTTCCTGCAGCTGGTTCCTCAAAGTGGTTTCATTGTGGCTTCAGATGAGAGGTGTTTGGATACCAACGACTAAGGCATTGAGTGCTTTGAGAGTGAACTTAGAGAGCTGTCAGCATTCCCATGTGTCCTCTCAGATTGTGCAACAGCACGTGAGTTTGTAGGTGCTGACAACGATTAGCAGGCTGTGGTGGATCACTACAAGCTGAGGATGGGGGGGGAGACATCGTCGATGCCGAAGAAGCTGACCCTATCAGCGACCCTGCTGATATTCCCAACCACCTACCGCAGATGAGCTTGCATCAATGCATTTCACTACTGTTGTGGGGCAATAGACAGAAACCGTACTCTCTGATTCGGCTTGAAGAAAGTTTGATGAGCTTCATGTCACAAAAGGAAAAGCAAGTGAAGCTCAAGGACTTTCTCACACCAAATAAAGTGCCGTGGTTGACGCGCTGTGTTTCGTATTTTCCATGCTTTGGGGAACAAGTGGGTAAGCTACGACAGCTCTCGGTGATGTGTGGAGTTATATCAGATAAGCTTCACATGGGCACATTTTGTATTTAGACTTATCAATATATCAAACTATTTTGTGATCCCCTTGCAGCTCGATACATCTGGGTCCGACTGTCGTAGAAAAACAGTTAATCAAGCTTCTTGTACAATGACGCCCAAAATGCATGCTGACTCAGTATAATAAATGCTTATCTGGATCTTTGCAAGCCAACAAGACTTCAGAAACATGACCTGCCAAGTAGCAAAATATGTGACAAATTTGGTGTTCACAGCATACACCTACTCCATACAGTTCAAGCTTGCTCCATGATTTGCAGAGCACATAACAAATGACAGAACTTACGAAATTGGGCATAGTCTGGTGGTAGACGCACGAACTCAAATCGGTCAGGGACATCGTGGTGAAAAACTGGCTTGGCAATCTCCTCAAATCCACCCAGAAGGAAGCCATCACCAAACGTGCGGCAATAGACTCGGCCATCATAGTCCCACACGACTGCATATAAAGAGCACGAGGGTGATATGAGATTTGCAATTACACATGAGGTTGCGTAGCAAGCTCATGCCTTGCACCACTGCCTTGCCTCACAGGCTCATGCAAGCTCATGCCTTGCATGCCTCGCACCACTGTAGCGAAGTAACCAATGACCAGGATAAATCTTAACGACTGCAAGTTGCGAGCGTGTTGCAAGATGCTACACAACCGAGGTGACATGTGCTGCAAGATGCTCCTTCAAACGCTTTTACACTGTAGATTCCAGCCACAGTGGCCGTTTCTTGTGATGGAGGCGAAAAACAAAAAATGTCCATGCGCTGAGATTTTAGCATGTTAAATATCCCTAGGTGGTCTAAATAATCTGGAGCCCTCCATTACAGCATGCCTCATATAGCCCAGGTGTAGCTTCGACACGTAAAACACAATTTTTTTCTTTTTTGATTCCAGAATAAATGCCTCACCTGGTAATGAGTCGTTTGGGTGGCCCAAAGCCTTCGTGATAGCAAATGAATGCTTCGCGGCATGAATGGGAACCATGAATTTCGGTTGGCTTGCTTGGCCAAGCTCCCTAGACCACTGAAAAGCAGTAGGCACAACAAAGTTATGCACTGAAACATCACACAGTTTGAAACGAAAACAAAACTTGACCACCTTCAAGCCATAAATCCATATTCTCTTCGCACAGAGCAGCTATCAACATGTTCAACCATATGTTCAAGTCCATGAAGCAACATATCTCTTCAGCAGGAATTAGTGCCTTAACACTTTCTATTCCAACAAACTAGATGTTCGCAGAACAGTTTTATTAGTCTGGAGTGCACAATTCTCAAATAAAAATCCTCACACTTATGTTTAAAAAGAAATGATATGGTGATTCTCAAGTCATTTAAAAAGGAGTGTGCAGCCATTCAAAATTTTCTTCCGAAAAAGAAAAATGGAGGACTAGCACGAGAGGGTTTCACACACCGATTGCCATGGTTTGCATAAACAACAGCCCAATAAATAATGATATGTACAGCAGAGTTTTCGTGCCTGCAAACATGCGAGACACTTCACCTGCCTTCAGAATGGTTATGAGTGAGTCTCACCAAGAATGGGCTCAAGGTAACTCTTAACCACTGCGTCCCAGCAGTTACTGCAAATGTGACCACTTGCATGGCTACACTCACACAAACATGAGAAGACATAGGCTTATCTGCGGGAGCCTACGTACTGCAAGTGTTTGCACAAGATGAAACAGTCTAGCTGTGCTCATTTAGTGCCTGAAAGCATAACGATGGGTTTGATTGAGATTGCAAGGCACTCCATAAAAATTGAACAGCCTTGAAAATGGAAAAGATTACAACACACAGCTATTAAGGTGAAAGCCTTATTTGTCTCATCAAACATAAAAAGTGAATGTGAAAAGTGACCATTGTCATCAGCGGCATCAACACAAATGGTACCAAAAGCCAGTCATGTGACCTCAGTGGAAGCAACTGCACAGCAGAGGGGCATGCTGGTGCTCTGACGCCAATCATCTGGCTTTCGCATTCCGACACATAAACAGTCTTAAGTGTCTCTGCCAAATTTTTTCTGCTCAAAACGCTTTTGCACACTTTGCAGTGTTTTTCTAACTTGAGTGATTAGTGTTTTTTATAGTAATGCTAGCACAAGCTTTTTTATCCACACAGACAAAATTTTCTCATTAAAGGCCAAATTTCTCAGTAAAACACCAAAGGCTGAATAATTTCTTGTTTTAACTTCTTGTAGCCCTTTTTGCCTTCTTTGATAACTAACAATGGTTGTCTGGTTGTCTGTTGGTTGTCTGTTTAAAAATTTGGTTGTCTGTTTAAAAATTAGTAATAATTTAGGCTAGATTTTAGACCATATTTCATTTCTTTATTTCGTAAAAGAGCACATATCACACAAAGCGGGCCTAGAGACAGATCACAAAGAAGACCAAGTCAATGCAGTGCTGCCACCATGAGAGTATGTGGAGAACACTGCTGCAATTGGCCGTGCGGCAATCAATAGCCAATTGATCAACAACAATTAAGAAACTATGATCAGCAGCAGGAAACCAAAGAATAGACGCAAAAAGCAAAAAGGGACAATATCTTTAGCATCCAGATGCATAAACCATCTGACTGCAACCAAGGTGACGCAATGGACAAACTGTAACTGAAACAAAGTGAGACAGGTTGTTTTACCACCCGTTAACCAGCTGAAATATTAGTCTTTTCCTACCTTTCTATTATGCCCAAAATTCTTTCAGTGGAACCTGTGTTTGAGATATTTATGTGTGCAGATCAACATTAGCAGAGCAGGTGTTACAAATAAAATTCACACACTGTGGTACTAGGCTGCTTCACGCCTGCTTCAATTACTAAACTAAATTATTACAGTTAAACCTCGATGTAACGAACTTCAATGTAACGAAAACCTCGATGTAACGAACCACGGAATTTTTCGTAACTTCAAGTGTATGCACACCATGTATTTTCACCCTCTGTGTAACGAAGTCCCGTTTGCGGGAATTTCAATGTAACGAAGTTTCATGGAGAGCTAGGCACGAAATTTAAGTTGTAGAGGTATATTTTGGGAGACGCAAGCGCCGAAATGGGTCTCAATAAAACGCGAACGGCAACACGGGCCGGCCAATGCCGCGGATGCAGCGAGCCCCTTGCCTACAAACTGCGTGGCGTGCATACACGCCTGGCGCACTGTTTCTCTTTCTGTCGGAACTTAATCGTCTACGCGGGCCTACGCGGACATCAGCGTGAACCGCACGAAGCGTTTTCTCCCCGCAAAAACTCAAAACGCGTCCCGCAAGCCACAGGCGCGCTGACGCAGCCGCGGAGACAACCCGCGCGATGCGAGTAGCTACAGCGACCGCTTCCAACCGCTCGCTGAAACGCAACTCGAGGGGCAAATGAGAGGGGCACACGAGAAAAAAAAAAAAAAAGCGGATAACGTTGGCGAAATTTTCACAGTAAAACTGGTAAAACGTCATGCGCGCCGCTTACGAAAGCGCCCATCAAACATCCTCCGCGGTGGTAAGCCTAATCGCCTCTTGCGGGGCCGCCGCCGCCGCATGCCGCCGTTTTGCCCTTCGTTCGCTCAGGCTTGTTGGGTTTCATCGCTGCAGCAAGCATTTGTGCGCGCGTTTTTTTCGGACCCGCGTCCGCGATTTTGCGCCGGCGGCGGCTTCTGCGCCAGGAAGTGACTCGCGCTGCACGCGGCAGTGGGAGGAGCCTGACCAGTTTCGCCAATGGGGAGGCGCGCACCCTATGGCGGGAGCTTCGAAGTGCTCGGGCATGCCGAAGATATTTGATGGGCGCTTTCGTAAGCGGCGCGTATGACGCTTTACAAAGTGAGAATTTCGCCCACGTTATCCGCTTTTATTCTTGCATGCCCCTCTCGTTTGCCACTCGAGTTGCGTTTCAGCAAGCGGAAGCGGTCGCTGGAGCTACTCACATCACGCGGGTTGTCTCCGCGGCTGCGTCAGCGCGCCTGTGGCTTGCGGGGCGTGCTTTTGCGGGGAGAAAACGCTCCATGCGGTTCACTCTGATGCCCGCATAGACGATTAAGCTTCGATAGAAACAGAAAGAGTGCGCCAGCCGTGTATGCACGCTACGTTTTCTTTTGCAGGAAATGCTTCACGGGATGAACACTTCATTAAAACCGCGAATTTCAATGTAGCGAAATTTCAATGTAACGAAGTAAATTACGGATTTTACCAACTTCGTTACATCGAGGTTTAACTGTATTATGTGTTTTATTCCTAGCACTAGGTGTTTGTTTTTCTACAAATACACGGCTGAGAACAGAGTTTTGTTTAAAATTTGGCTGACGTCCCAGTTGTTTCCACTGCTGCAAACAAAATGTGCCAGATGCGACCAAGCACATTAGTCCCTGAAGAGGCATCATGGTGTCAAGTAGGCACGTTTTGTTTAGGCGAAGCCGCGCAGAACCACAATAACGAGGATTTTCTTTTGAGCATTACAAAATGAGTACTGCATTAAAGTATAATTGGGAAATTGATGGAATTAGTTGTTTTATATGGTGAATTACAGCTTTACAAAATTCATCGATCTCTATCAGTCAAATTTAATAAATTTCGTACGCCTTGCTTAAAAACCAACTGCGAAATGAGTGCAGATGTCATGCATAGAAATTTCTGAAACTAGTTTAGAATAAACCCTTGATTCACATAGAGCCAGATCCTTCGTTTCATGTCAACAACTATCCAGGTACCAGTTACCCATTTTCCTCCAAGTGGAGATCAGAATAATACTTTTAAAAGGGACAGACAACCGATTTTTGTGGAGTATATGATCTCTATCCCAAATGAAAAGGCATCACTTAAACCACCTTTAGCTCTTTCGTTACCACGCCTACTCAAATTGATCACCAGAGATCGATGCTTTATATTGCCGATTTTGACATGTAGTCATTTTTCGTGCACCTAATGTGCCCATGTGGTTAGTCTAGGCACTGCACTTTTAAAATCAGTTTAAATTTTCCCACTCCGGCAACACTGAGACTTTTTGGCAGCGTTTTTTGCGAGCTGAGGTGCATGTGTTTTTGCAAAAGGGGGCGTGGCTGCTGCGCTTGACAAAAAAACATGCCGCTCGTGATTATGCTGCATTACCATCAAATTTTCTTGATCAAAAAGCTCCCAGAATGTCAAATACCAAATGTTGTGAACTTTGTAATCCGACAGCGCTGAGAGGTGATAATTACCTGAAAAATGACATTTACTAGTGAAGTTTGGTTCGGAAAAAAAGTAGCTTTATTCTGCCAAAGCTTATTTCTGAAGGTCCCCCGCACGTCTAACAAGTGGACCTGGCATTTTCAGTCAGTTTCCAGCAGTTTCAGTTTCATTTTTGTGTTGCAAAATTCATATTTGGCACTACAACGCAGTTACACAACTTCAAGCCGGTTTGCCATGGTGCCTCCGTCGCCTGCTACTGTTCCTCGAAAAAAGCACGCCACTCATGATTTCATATCACCCACGCCTTGTTTCTGTGATAACAGCTCCAGCTGTAAGTCAAAAATAGCACGAAGTCATCGGATACCAGTTCAGACAACCACAGCGCTTCCAATCAGTCTTGAACACCACCAGCTGTTCATTGGCCAGTTTCGTTTCCGTACAAGGGCATTTCCGGAGGTCTAGTGTCACTTTTTAGTAGAACTATCTATCTGGCAGTCTCCATCAGGCTTGATATTGTTTCTTCCAAAAATGTTAGGTGGCGCTTCAATGTAGCAGGCTCGTAGTGCTTAACACTTTTTGTTGCGCGAAAGCTGCTCGGTGAAAGCTTGCCGGACACGATTCTAGCGCATCGCAGCTTATTCCTGCACGCAGGGCTACCATAGCAAGTCAGAAAATGATAATAAACCACAAGTGAAAGTTCTGGCAGATAAGTGATGATCAGACCATCAACAAGCATCCACCACCAAGTTTGGTTTTCAACTTCAACCAGATTTCTTCGCATCATTTGCTTGCCCTGAACCTTGTGCTGGCTGTAGTCATTGTAAGGTGTTTTTACTTCATGTGGGGGCTAATTGGTGCCTCTAATAATGTCAAAACACCAGATTTCTTTCAGAGAACCACCCAAAATTGTGCATTTTGAAATGGAGGTTGGGCTTCACCACAAGGCCCAGGCACCAAAGCTGCCAACATTTTTTTTTATATCAGACAAATTGTTCCGCACAACTCAATTTTATTTCTTGGACAGGTTTTCGAAATGTTTACCCACACAATGCATATTCTAAATTTTTTCTGCTGCGGGTGGTTTGTTATAGAAGACAAAAACTTTTTTTTTTTTTTTCATTCCAGGTCTGGACAAAAATTTTGAAAATGATAATTTTTTTCAAAACTTTTCGTTATGAAAACATTATTAAAAATCGTATTGTTGGAAAGGGTGTTGAATCATCTGCATTTAAGGTCACTGCAATATGTGCCTAACCCATATGTTTAGCACAAAAAATTGTTTTCTTAGACCCCTAAAAAGCAGTCAAGTTCCCACGGTAACGAAAGAGTTAACTGAAACGATTTTCCTAATGGGACCCTAAAATGTTTGAAAGTGGAATTTTTAAACCTGCCAGCCTTACGTATGCTACCAAAACGAATGCTGGCAACCATGACAGTGAGCCGTGCGGTAACATACTTTTCACTGCACAGGAGATGATGAAGACAGGTATTTAAAAACTGGTTCCCACCTAAAACAGCAATAAAATGAGGTCTTTCCTATTTTCTCATGTGGTTTCAGAACCACAAATCGAAATCGACGAAGTTGTTTGCATATGTACGGTAGTGCCACATTTCGGCATTACCTGACGCCACCTTTCGGGTTTTAAAAAGTTTAGTGCCAAATTAAAATTATTTCCTACAATTTATTTAGGAATTCCTTGTGGTTACCCCACTATATAAAACACTGGCTTTTATGTGACCTAGGGGGCATGCACGCCACAAAAATCGGTTGTCTGTCCCTTTAGCACTTTCATTCCAGTATGCAGTCTTCTTTTGTTAGTGTTTCATTACCGCGCACCCACAAAGCATTCTAATAAGTAGTTCAAGTTGTTGTGCCGCAACAAAAAGGATTAGCACATCTCATGTTCCATTGCAGGGAGAAAGAAACACAAGTGGAATGCAACTAACCTGCTCAGTTCTCTGGCAGTGTCCTCAGCACATGCATGAGGCTTAGGCAAGCCCAAATTCAAGACATCCACACTACTCACCATGCCACCTGCAAGAATGAAATACTCGCAGTCGATGGTGCCCAGCTCCGTTTCAGCTTGAACCACAGCTCCCTGGTCACTAATAACACGCTTCACATAGCAGTCCTCAATGTACCTTGCTCCTGAAGCGACAAATAATACGCGCAATGCTGGTAAGCACCCATTGGAAACTTGCTTCACATTCACATTTAGAGGTCGCAGTAAAAATGACTCCACGAGCACATGGGATTCATGTGGACAGATACGTAGACACAACCTGACCCACTTATGGCAATACTGAAGTGGGTCCAAAAAGTCATTGTGATAACGAACAATTATAATAACTGGGTTGAGCAGAAAAAAGATAATTTTCTAAGCACTTCGTGGCTTTACCCCACATTTAACGAAACGGAAATGCATTTGTACGGCCGCACAGACCAACTCGCAGGAAATACCAATGCCTTCCAGATAAAAGGAAGCCTCCGTAAAACACTCGTACTTTTTTGTTCTTTGCTTTGTCTTTTTTTAGCACACATATGATATGCATGTCTCGCATAACCGAAGCGATGTTTTTTTTCTATGACGATGATGATGATTTGTGTTTATTGGCACTATTTTTTTTCACTTCTGAGATTAACACCAGCCTCGAGGACCCAGTTCACCTGACTACGACAAAATAATGCAGCTTTCTTTCTATCCAGAAGGTGATGGGAAGATGCTCCCTGCCCCCCTGGGCCAGGAAGCATCCAGACAATAAGAATGGCAACCACGGGGTCTCTCAGTTCACGGCTAGTGTGGCCGCATCAAGGGCAGCGGTTATCTTTTTTTGAGGGCTGGAAAGATTAAAGATGCTGTTTAAATAAAAACCAGTGCGACTTCTTTCACGTTCAAAACCACATGTCACACACATAATTCACCTGCATGATTTCTCACAGGTCTTTAAAGACAGGAGTTTAGATTGAATAACACCATCAGCCTGAATGAGGAAAATTAGCACTGTAATAAGTGGTTTAGTTTACTAAATAGCATATGAAGAAGTTAATAATGTCGTCAATGCTTATTGTTATATCAAATCTATTACTGTAATTCGTACTGTTTTAACTGGGTTGGACTGTAGATACAAGTCATGGGATATTTCCCGACAAGGCGTAACCAATTGTGAAAATGAAGCAAGCATGCTACGACTCTGATGATAACTATGAAAAATTAAACTTACACTAAGCAAAACTGGCTTTACATTTATTTAGCAATTACACTAAGCAAAACTGGCTTTACATTTATTTAGCAAAACGGAACCACAAGACGGAACGGAACAGAACGCAAACAGTACAAGGCCAACATAATCCCAAGACGTCGCCTTACAGGGCATCGGTCGTCAGGATCTTTGTGGCTTGCTATCCAAAGCTGAAAACCATTAATACACCCTAGTGCGATGCACTCAAAGTGTTCAAACCAAAAGGCCACCAACCTCCTTCTTGAGCCAAGTCAGCCATCGTTTGGCACAGTGTCACGGGATCAACTGTGCCATCCCCAGGAACAAAAACACCACCCTGTGTGCAAAGAAACAATGAATATCTCCCTCTTTTTAAATGTATCTTGAAGCACACAGGCTCAGAAGGTGCAGAAGCTCTTGCACTGCACAGTGGCCCTCCTTACCACGTACAGAGGGCAACACACTTGTCTATAACACAGGTTTCGTACTTATAGCCTTATCGTGCCTCGGCCGAAAAGCATTTCAAGAGAACTATTGTGTCATTCTGAAGTCTTAACCATATATTTTGACCTCAACGTTTTTTGTGACAAGTTTGAGCCCGCAGTTTTGCAAGGTAACGAGTTGAAGTTGAAGTCGGTGTTATAGACAAGGGTGTTGCGCACTGTACAATCCTTGCTGCTGGTTAAAGGCACCACTGTGGCCACTGATACCAAATTTGGAAAGTAATTTCTCAAATCATATTATTCTACGACTGAAATGAAATGTACAAAGGAAATAGAATAGGGGTGTGTGAATAGCGATTTTTGGTTTCACATCGAGTACAAAGCGAATGATGATTTTGTCTGAACACTTGCGAATTGAAGCGAATACAGTAGAATCTCGATAAACGGAAATCGCTTAAACGGAACAGTAGCCTGTAAGTTGGTTGGTTTTGTATTCAGATAACGTAAAAAAAACTCTCGGTAATCGGAACTAAAATTCCTGCATGACCGTGTAAACGGAACCAGAAATGGAACTTCTTGCGATACCCATAGGCATAAGAATCAGCTTTTTATGGTCCTGGCTGTTTCGTTTTTGTTTTTGTTTTTTTTCTTCCTCCATGTCTTTTTTTAACCTCGTTGGCCTCGTAAGCTTCATCTCGTTAGTGGTCAGCCGTGTTAACGCAACGAATGCAACATTGCAGTTCTTGTTCCAGTCGTTCGGTCTCGATTCAAGTCGCCGACGAAGTTACAGGGCTCAGCTCCTGCCGCCTCGTTTGTGCCATTGTGGTGCTATTCGCGCATCATTACCGCGTTGCTATCTTCTAAATTCAGTGGCTCGTAAGCACTCGCGAAGCTGAGGCCTCTAGCCTCCATGAAGATGCAGTTGCAAGGATAGAGTTCCATGAAATGGTATTAAGAGTGTGTACGCAATAAATTTGCACTTTCACACATCTATCTCAGTAAACGGAACTCCTGATAAATGGAACTAATTTTTTCGGTCCCTTGAAGTTACGTTTATCGAGCGTCTACTGTATTTTCAAACTGAAGCAAATACTATATGTATAGAGATTTCAAATAAGAAAACTAAATTTTAGAATTTCTCAAGCATGCTTAGTAATATATAGCCTCTAGAAAAATAAAAGACTTGCTTAAAAGAGTTGGCAAAACGTTTACACGACATAAAACAACTACGCAAAAGCTATCCTGCTGGTGTAAGCTTTATTTATGATACTAATTTTATATGAGGTCAACTCTTCCTGTGCAATGATCTCGACCACAGATGTTAATATGGGCCAATTTTCCGAGAAACTGTGATTAACACATCTCTGTATAAAAAGCGTACACGGCAGTTTTTTTGTACATTCATGTCAATTTTAGAAAAAAAAAAAGGAAGAAGGCCTGAAGAATAAAGCTGATTTATAAACCCTCATCAGTATGCTTTCATGACGTGGTATATCATCCCCACTTTCCACTTGGTTGCCGGCTCTCGTACTAACAACACAATTTTATCTCAAAAAGTTCATTGTTTTTCTTATGTCCCGTACAGCAAAAACGGAGTAGGTACATTACATGCTTAACAAAATAAACTTCAGGAAGTCAGGGAGTTGGGTCTATATCAGCATGTAGCTGGGCATTCTTATCTCGAGAGTGTTGACTAAAGCAGCTTGCAAGCATGACCACATTATCCGGATACGTAAAGCGAAGCAGAACAGTGGGGCTGGTCCAATGCCAAGGAGATGAGAGGTGCTCCCCAACAGCAGCTTCCTCTTGCCGTTTGGCCGCACTTCACCAGAGCAGTGTAGGAAAGCCCGTCGCCAGAAGTGGAGAACACTGGTGCATGTCTTTTAACTTCAGAATACTTCGAAAGGCTAAAATTTTTTAATACAGCTAATCGATGCAAAGCCTGATTGAATATTGTGTTATTAGCATTGATGTGTAAAAGTTTAGAGTATTCGCACACCAACTGCAAAAAAAAAAGCACCAACTGCAAAAAAAAAGTGGTACCAACTGCATGAAATTGAGACTTGCAGAGAACGTAAAGGGCTATCGCAGCACATTCGAAGTGCTTCCAAGTCGCTCCACGTAAAGGTTTGCTTAAAATGCACACTGGAACATGATGCTGTCCTGACAATAAATTAGAGACCTGCACCAGTGAAAGCCTGACATTCTAGTAAACCTGAATATGCTGGAAAACAGAGTAAATTTGGCCCACATGATATAAAGCTGTCAAACAATGAACAAGCACAGGCTTCAGGTGTCAGTAGTCACTGTTTATAAGGACTACATGCATACCACAAGGTCCTTGGTCAGAAGATAAGGGTGGTGTTCCAAGAGGGCAGAGGGCTGCTGGACTGTGCACTCAATTCCCCGTGCCCTAAAAAAAATATGGTAGACAATCCAAAACAGAGCCTTCCCATCTAATTTCCAGGTGCAAGGTAAATTTCAATCCCCATGAAAAATAAAGAAATAATTTTGACAAAAGCTGTAACTTCAAAAACATCCAGCAAAATTCCGCAACACAAAATACAGCATAAAAATACCTACACTTTTCTGGCAACTGCTGCAATAGTTGACACCAGTTTGGTGGAGTTTTGTTCAAAACTAGATTCTAGTAAATTATAAAATATAACTCCCACTACGCTTCCTAATTTTAGATTGTGCCACTGTGAATGGAACTTTTAAAATTACCAGTTCGATAAACTATAATGCTATATCTTAGCAACAAAAACATTACTAATGCCACCCATTAATTCATTAATTCCACCCATCAGGGCATTTGTAGTTTATAAAATTTACATTACTGGTCACTTAACATGAGAAGATGCCGTGCCAACTGCTACAATCTCACAATTACTAAATAATGGCATCAGATAGGGCATAAATTAAGACAATTTTTGCTAATTATTTCCCACAAACTAAACAACCTTTTACCAGACTAGTTTCAGCTTTTTGAGAGTTCCTCTTGTCCAAAAAATTACAACACCATAGAGCTGCCATTTGAAAATTTAATAACTTGCAATTTTTCTACCTGTTTAGAAAAAGCTTGAAACTCCTTGAAACTCAAGTGTTCTACTGACTCCCCTTTTTAAATGCAGCCAAGATTATTTTGTGAGCAAAATGCTCCAGTTATTAAAGTCAACTTTCCTCACAACATGCCCTGAAAAATCCAGCAAAAAGTGCCTGTTGTAACCAGGCTACGTTATTTCAGAAAAAAGAGGAAGAACACAGAAGGACAAGTTCTTTCCAAAGAAACTTTCCAAGGCCTTATTTGTTATTACCGTGGGAAGAATTCAGTTTATAAAATACCACTTCTATCGCCTCTTTGAACAGCTACAAATACTCCCTGCATTTCTACTGCAGCAGAACTCTAGAACAGCTGCTGTTCTAGAGCCAATGTTGCAAGCTTAAAGGGTATATCACTTGGGATCGAAACATTATTGTTGGAAGCTGTTCTTTCAAGGCAACCAGAGCACTATCTATCTCCTCCCCAATGCCATATTTGAAATTTCACAGGAGGGAGGGCTTTCGTAAGCCACTGGTTGCAGGTTATCTGTTTCCTCACCTAAATAAAATATAATTCAGTCATTAGAAGTGCACATCACCAAAATCTGTTTTATTTGAAGCTGTAAACACTTCTCACCTTAAAACTCAGCGCATAGTAACTGACAAACTGTTACAAATGTGTCTATTATGATCAAATATTATTAGAGTTTAATGTGCGTGGACCAACCTAAATCAATCAGGGGCCCATCTTTTTCATTTCACAAGCTGCATGCTCACGGTGGATGCTACACAGTTCTAAAAAAAGTGCTCAATGGGCACGTCTAACCATAGGTTGGCAGGCTCACTCTTGAGTGCACTCACACACTCCCCCTCACCACTCATGAGTGAGCTGGTGAGTGAGCATTGCCATCGTTTTGAACTGGCGAGTGTGGGTGTGCGTAAGTGTGAGCCCCACACCCAGTACGCCCCGCTCAACACTCGCGAGGACAAGATCAACTCTTGTGAAGCCCCACTTACCACTCGCAAGTGCACTCGCGCTACTCGCGCCATTTGCGGGGCTTACTGCAGTGAGCGCCACTATTGCACTTGTACTCGCTGTTGGCTATTCATCACAGGAGCCACTCGCTGTGATGGTTGTTAATGGCAGGATTGCTTTTAGCTTCGGAAATATGCCATCACTGAGCTTCTGCTATGGGGTACCCGAAAATTAATTCTCTGGCAACGTGTTGATTTAGGAATATGATTTGGATGGCTTTCTGACGCCGTGATGCACTAATACTGTTCGCTTTCATGAATCATGGAGGGTCTGCTGCACACACTCGCGTACAAGGGGAGACGACAAGTGGGAAGCGTGAGCGCGAGTAAGTGCGAGTGGTGGAGGGCACGTAGTGAGCGTGAGTGCGAGTGAGTGCGTGAGGACAAATATTTTTTTCTGTGTGAGTGTGAGTGAGTGGCGCCAAGTTTTGCCGAGGTATGCATCTAACACATCGTGACATTCTACGGAGGCCGGCTGACGAAAAGTGACATAGCTGTGGGGCCTAGGACCGATACCTCAGTCCAAATCACCTCGGTAAGTCATGTAGCTTCAGTCTTGCTGCACGCAGTTTGTGGAACGAACTGCATGCAGGGTTGACAATACATTTAAGAATTCCTATTGATGCGAAAGCTGAGCACAAATAATGCTTTCCTAAAAAAAAATAAACAGCTACAACAGTGACAGCAAACACTACCAAGGTAGCAAAACATGCCAACTCATGAAATTACATTGTGCTTAAGGTGTCGCAGCAACAACACCTGGACCGTACACTGTAGAGTCCAGTCAGAATCTAGGTCACCAAGTTTTTTCAATAGCACGAGTGCCGTCTACACGGACTAGTTTAAAAAACTGCAATTTATTCATTAGGCAACTGTTACAGCTCACAATTGCAGGCAGTACAAGCCCCAATTACTTGGTCACTCTCCCGAAACTAGAAAGCTATCCAGTGTGCTTCCTGTTAGTGCCTACAATCAGATACACTGGCATAGCGTGTCCGTAACAGTGTAATTAGGCGTACAAAGCTCACTGCAGCTGGAAAGTGTGTTTTTTCTACGCACCGTGCCTCAGCAGCAAGCCGCAGCAGTGATGTCATTCGTTTTTCTGTTCGGGCAACACTAAGTGAGCCACACATCCTCCAACCTACAAGCAAATAGAAAGGCAAACATGCTAAGTATGGCAGAAACAAGTTTACACCTTGAAGCAGTGACATGTTTGAGAAGACCGCACACTTATTTATTGCCGTCATATTCACATATTGTTTTTTTTTTGTTGTTTTTTGTTTGCAAAGCAAGCTGCACAATTTCCAGAGTGCCAACTCATAACAAACACCTGATAATCAAAACCATCTGCAAAATGCTTACAACTAGGGCAGTGATTCTCAAATGGGGGTCCGCGGACCCCTGGGGGTCCGCGAGAGCATTTGAGGGGTCCGCGAAGCCTACCTCAAAGCTTTTACTCAAAGCTTTTTCTCGATTTTGCCAGCACTTTCTTGCAATGCAAAAAATGTAGCTTTGTCGCATTACAAGTACGTTTAGTTTCTCCGCATAGCACCTATTTTAACAACTGCTTTTTGCACGACAAGCCAGCTATGAGAGGGAAAAAAGCATACACAGAAGAGGCAATATATAGGTGTTTAGAAGAATTTTAGATTCAAGACCAGATTGTTTAACATGGTGCGCATCGTCATTAGCGTCGACCATAAAAGGCGGGCATCGAATAAGTGTGTGGGCTACGTAAGCTGCAAGTAGAAATTGTTTGACGTTATGACACCAAACATATGCTCCATCGTGGGGTCCCCCATCACTTTAGCAAGCCCAAAAGGGGTCTCCGGGGCAGTCATGGCTGAGAACCACTGAACTAGGGTATGGGTGACTTCAGATGCAACCGCAAACTGCTTTGATTACACAATACATCATGTGTACACATCACCTGCCCCCATTTTCCACAACATCCCTTATCACCTCTGCAAGCCCAGAAGGGGTTCCCAGCACACTTGTGTCAGCGAGCCATCAGACCATAATCTCTTTACGAGTTTAAAATGTGGACCGCTTTTCAGGGTTTTTTCATCCACTTTACACACTTTTTTTTCCCCAGAAAAAGACATTTACAGCTGCCGTTTTGTTTCTACAAATCCTCTTCGCACACTATGGCATTATCCCTCTGATGCAAACTAGTAAGCTCACTGTGCAGCGCTTTACAAATTGTTAGCATGTATGCCCTGTATTTAAGCTGTGCCTGAATAAAAACTACAATAGCCATAACAACAAAGCAACTAAACAATAAAACTAAGAAGGTTGAGGTTGCCCCAAACCACATTGCAAAACTGCCGCAACACTAATTACCACAAGTCATAGTTCATGAGAAAACCTGAAAACTTCGCTTCAGCTTCATAAATAGACCAACTCACTTCACTGCCACTACTAATGAAATAAAGAATACCACAAGTTAAACTATACAACGCAGCCACATTCCCTGTAGCACCTTACAATGAAAACAACCATGCTTATCTCAATGATCCATGTGCTCTGAAAAAGCAGTTGGCCTAAGAATGACCGTGCACAGAGACAAAAATTGTAACCAACACATAATGCTCGACAAAAGGCTAGACTAAAAACTAATTCATTTACAATGGCTAACACGCTGGTTATTGCAGCTCAACTCAAAAACACGCCCAGTACTCTGAATACCTCTCTGGATGTATGTATGTGTTTGCCTTCCAATAAAATTAGTTGCGAGTTTGGTGCCAACCTGTCCACTTCCTTGCTAGCGCATTGCCTTGTCTGCTGCCCCTGAAGGTGTTATCTTGAAGCGTTGAGCGCACAGATTACAGCACCAAATTGTCACCTGATGTTCACCCTCATTACTGCTCAAACTCAAAAGAGACCAGAGTATCTTTTCAACGCTCTCCATTTTGATGGGGAGCAAAAACAGCCATTCAGCCAATCAGGATGAAAGTGAGCACAATCTCCACCAGGCTTTGAAAAAGGAGTGGGGAAAAAGGGGCTTTTTGCTGGTGCACCAGCTTCACAAGTTCTCGTGTTGCCCTGTGGCATACACCAGTGAGAAGTCGCTCAATTACGTGATCTTCGCAACAAGCCATCATTCGTTACACATTAATGGCCCCACCAGGGACCTTGGCACACCTCATTCTTCTGTTTGCTCACCAATGTCATGTCCTGCATCGTGCAGCTCCTGGTAAAGCTTGGCACTGGAGCGGGCAATAATTCCATCAACGGTTGGCTGCAGCTGGCCCACCAAGCCGCTGCTCCGCCACGTGGCTCCACAGCCAATGCTGATGAGGAAACGACAGTGACACCCAGAGGAATTGCGTGGGCAAGTTGGCACCGAATTTAGACATAGAGCTTAACGCAACCCGAACAGAAGAGAAGAGTCGTCTGCACACGTCTCTTCCCTCGTGTGGATCTTGTTGCATTACACAATTCGTCTTAAGGCAACTGTACAGTTTTGACTGGTTTTGTAACACATTTTGTACTAACAAGTGTGATTCATACAAGGAGTAAAGAACCTTCAAGAAGTTACACGGCAATAACTTATTGCAATAAAACTACCTGCATTATAATAATGCACCCGATTACAAAATTAACTGACACACCACCAGCAGCACCTTCTTAAAAGAACACTAAAGACAGCATCATTTTTTGTTTTATTTCAAAGATCACACGTTTCATAGTTGTCTTGTCTTTTGTCTCAACACCAACGATGCCTTGTTGGATTGCATCTGGATTGCGTCTCTCCCGTTTCCTACCCCCCCCCCCCCCCCCACCCCCCTTTTTTTTTGCGGCATTAAAGCGCACGTCCCGAGGTGCCCAGAGCAAGCCAGGGCCCTATCTTCCATATTTTACCCAACTGTTGTCATTTTCATGAGTGCCTGTTTTCATTGCGTTTCCGTTTAGAAATTGATTTCCACTCAGCCAATCAGAAATGGGTTGTTTTTTGACGCCATCTTGGTATGGCGACGCCCAGGCAATGTTGCATTCCTAGGAGGTGCTGCCCCCTGGAAGCAGGTGTATAAAATACACATGCAATGGCTAAATACAGTCGACCGCTGCCGCATTCCAAGCCAACTGCCCTAGTAATCTCTGACATTGCCACTGGCTGTTGCACACATGTGCCCATGGTAAGCGGGTATGGTAGGCTCTCGTGTTCACTCGCATCCACGCATCTTTGTATGCGCTTGTATGCAAGGCAAAACACTTCAACGAAATTGAAACTGAAACAACGCCTACCACCTGGGCTGAGACATCCAATTTTATAATTCTTGCTAGCTGAGGTGTGGGTCTTTTAAAAAGCATGTGACGAGCAAAAGTTCCCACATGCATTTACTTCAGATTTACGTGTTCGTGCTGCTTCCATGTTTGTTTCAGAGAAATGTTTAGGCAAGCTCCATCAATCCTATGCTTCCACTTTTAAGATTCATGGGTCACAAAATGTAGTGCACGAAAGTGTATGGGGCGACGATACCTTTTTTCATGCTTTTGGTATTTTCGGCATTAATAAGCAGTTACTGGTGCTGCGAGTGGTACATGCAAATTCATAACACTCTAACCTACCGATATAAGCTGATTTGCTTTCATGCTTAAGCATGAAAACCGTTTAAGCACCAGCACTCAGCAAATGTACTGGCGGATGTCAGAATGATACATCGCTCATGTTATGTCCATTCAACTATTATTCGAAGCTAACATACGAGATAATTATGTGGTAACACCACTTTTTTCTTCTCTTTTTTTTCTTTTAGTTGAGCAGGCTTCATTCCTGCGAGTTTCTTCTGATAGCACGGCTGCCCCACTCGGGAAACATGACACAGGGTTTTGAAAAGAAAGAATGACACCTTTTGACGTAGAGGACAGTGGAGTTTCGTTTTGTTTCCCACAGGCACGGTGAGCAGAGACAGAATCAACATCCCACTATTCATGCAAAATAGAGATGCACGCACACACACATGGGCCCAAGCACATACAGTAAATCTTTGGCAAGACAAGTAACAAATGAATACAATATACTAACAAATGAATACTAACAAATGAATACAAAAAATCTGGCGCTGAGTAGCTTGAAACAAACCTCTCAGAAGCAACAGATCAAGGATAAAATGCTTACCGTCCTTTTTCGAGAACAACGATGTCTGTCCACCCCCGCTTCACAAGGTTGTAAGCGATCGAGTTTCCAATAACACCGGCTCCGCAAATCACCACTTTCGCAATGGCCGGCAGAATTCTTTCCGACATCTAAATGAAAGATGCAAGTTAGTTATCAGTCATGAGCCATTTCACTCTGTGAAGGCTGATGACAAGCGAAGTTTTTTACCACACGACATGGAGGCCACACAGAGTTTAGGTGAAAGGTATGAGCAAATTTTATTTCTCTTGCGTGTTAACAGTGGTCATTCCTAAGAAAGACACAGATATATATCGGACACATATCTGTATCTGATTTAAATAGGTAACAGGCTCAAGAGAATTCAACACTTCAGAAAAAAAGAGAGAAAGAAAAAAAAAGAACGCTATCCTAGGATCACCAGGGCTCAAAACCAATTTGTGAGACTCCCAAGTTGGAAAATGTGCCCATTACATAAACTGGTGTGCCTGGCAATACACGAACGATACATAGCAGTGTTATGCACACCTAAAAAATGTCTGCTGTTCTCAATGTTGAGATATAGGATTTTGAAGTGACTATTTTTCAAGCAGCAACTTGGAAAGCAGTTACCATAGCACAAATAAAGAAATAGTAATCCATAACTGTTTCCCTTCCCTTTTTTTCCTTCAAGGTCTTCTAGTTACCAGGTCTCAACGCTGTTTAATGAATGGCACTTGCTGGTAACTTTGTTTGGGTGGTTTCGTTCTTTCCACAACCCAAACCCAGCTGTCCACGAATCTGTTTAAACTGCATATTATAAAACTGCCAGCAACCTTGATTTAAGGCAAAATTTTAAAGAACACTACCACTGAAACTAAGCAGGCCACTAATAAACACTGATGGCCACAATGCACATCAGCACACACTAAACATAACTTCTTGTCCTAAATGTGTGTGGTAGGCCACACTGCTTATTATGGGTACAGTTACCGCCAGTTCTGTTAGCCGACTTCTTTATGCATTTTCTGGGAGGCATTGCCAGTGTTGGTTGTCTCTCTTCACACCATTCTTGACAAAGTCTATGATTGACCGTCTGGTCAATCTGGTATGGTGACTTGACCATCTGGTCAAATAGCATAATGCAAAAGACAAAACAAGGGTCACTGACTAAGTAAAAAAAATAATAAAAATTACATTTCAGGAGGACTATATATGGCTCCCTTGTTCACAATTCGCTCACAACTGAGAACAAGGGAGTCAGTGCACTCTAATGTCATTTTATTTGCTGTTTTTTTTACTTGCTCAGTGACCTGTCTTTCATCTTTTGTATCACACTGTCCTTGTATGTTCTTTTTTTTTTTTCTACGAACATTACACACACTTTTGATGGTTCCTCTGAAATCTGTTGCTCAGAGGGATCTTACCGAGGTGCAAATTCAAATTGCAGGGTGTTACACATCGAAGTTATACCATGGCAGTGAGGCCCGCCGTAGTGGAGGGCTGTGGCTTAGTTTTTACCACCTGGGGTTCTTTAACGTGTGCCTAAATCTCGATACACAGGCAATTTTAATATTTTCGCTGTGTCTAAAGGTACATCGGACGTACACAGATCCCACACGACGTATGCCGTTGCAGAGCTCTGGGAATAAACACACATCGAACATGCCCAGATTCCAAAGGCTAAAGGTACATTGGTCACATTTACTGGTATATTCCAAGCAGGCCAAAGGTGCTCCCCACTCCCCATCTGCTTCACAAATCATGCCAAGAGCAATCTGTCTTAATTTACATGCAGCCTGACAAACGAATTTCGCTCACTGGCTCGCCACACTTACCATCATTTAAATATTACCCAAAACATAATTAACAATTACAAACGGTCAGACATAGCTCCTAGCAGTAGTCATGTCAGGACAAAAGCGTGGAACGCCTCCGGACTGCTCGGAATACACCAGCGGATGTGGCAACCTTGTGTCACACCCATTTCATGTGTAACTCACGGTGCGAGCAGTCTGTCTTGATTTTGACCCAACCAGCAAAACTGCTTGCTGAGTAGCCAGAGTCACTGTTATTTCATTATTTTTAACAATTACACGATTGGACGTAACTTTACCAATGGCTACATGGATTAAACCTGATCTAAAGCAAGGAATGCATCTGAACAAAACCCCAACCAAAGCCTGAAACAGTAATTAGTAATTAACAGTGACTCTGGCTAGTCAATAAGCGGTAGTGGTTTCGCTGGTTGGGCAAACATGAATTTTTGAAAAGTGAGAACCAGTGGCAATTACCACTGGTTCTCACTTTTCAAAAATTCTCTCCTGTGTGGTAAGGACGCTGTGAGAACCAGTGGTTCTCACAGCTGCAGCGTCCTTACCACTGGTTCTTACAGTGGTTCTCTGGTTACCACTGGTTCTCACAGCGTCCTTACCACTGGTTCTCTTACCACTGGTTCTCACAGGAGAGAAAAAACACACGGACGGCCACTGGACTTACAAATGTTTATTTAAACAAAGCGCTATAACTAAATGCTTTTTTCTGCAGTGGGGCTGGCGCAGATGTATCATCAGATGTATCACCAAGTAGATGCATCAGATATATCTCACTCTCGCATACACAAGGGCCATTAAAAACCTAAACCAATGTCACACATGTTGCATTCACTGTCCTAGGCTAAGAAAAGCTATTTCTTCATTTGTGATCACCACGGAGGGTTCAGTAACGCATTTTCTGGGGGTGTTTCTTGGATAAACAGTTGTAAGTCCACTGGCCGTCCGTGTTTTGTTTTTTTCTCTCCTATGTGCAGCATCCTTACCGCTGGTTTCCACATTTTAAAAATCATGAGCAAACTGGCCCAGCGAGCTACCTTAGGTAAACACCAAGACAGATTGATCCCACCGTGAGTTATGAAGCGAGCGTGACGGCCGGGGTAGGAGATTGGGGGCCCTTACTAGACAGGAGCGGTTTGACCGGTTGCGTAAAAATCAAGACAGGCTGCTCTCGCAGTGAGTTGTGATGCGGACGACGAGCGCAGAGAGCCTCTAACTGCACGGAATACAGCGTTTCATTTTTCGCCTCCATCAGAAAAACGACCGCAGCGGCCGAAATCGAACCCACGTTCTTAGACTCAGCAACGCAACGTTCCTGCAGCGGTGTAAGTCAGTAAACATTATTATTATTGTTATTCTAACTAGCGCCCGATTCCGTTGAAGTTAGCTTTCTCCGGCCAAGCTAAACTTGAAGGGTCATCGAAGGTGGGCAAAGTCACTGAACTGCGTCTAGCTACGACAGACAGCATGACTTACTTTGAGTTTTCTGAGACCACCTGGAGATCCGACTGATTTAACAGCTGTTTTCTACATGACTGCTTCGTCTTATAATTCAAGCGAACGAAGTTCGAAGTTACGCCGTTACGCCGCCTTGTTTACAACCATGTTAAATATTACCACCCACCAATTCTTCCGATACGGCTAGCGTCGGCTACGGCTTCGGAAATAGACACAAAAAAAATCCCGCCATCTCCACGAAGTTGGTGTTTGGGACGATGAGAATCTCCATGGGTAAGTTGACATTTTAACCACTTTGGCCGTCGCCTTCTGCAGAGCGTCTTGTGGTAGTGGTGGTGGTGGAGGGGGATTGGCCAAGAAGAGTTATGTTTCCATTACAATCCATCATGCGAGGCGAAATAATGGAGCTAGGGTAATGAGAGAGTGAGAAAAAACACGAAAAAAAAAAAACAACAGAGAGAAGAGTAGGCAAACTATAGTAAAAGTCAGCCCCTTCTAGCCACCATAACGAAGTGAATGATGCAAACTCTATGGATGAGAGGGGCGAAGCTAAAATGCTTATCGGTAAAACCAGTAAAACCGTGAAACATTCGCCCACTCGACACGTCAAGCTTTCCACCGCTCCGTTGACAAGCGCGTCGACGACGTCGATGTTTGTGGTGATTATGTAGGGCTTGTTTGGGACGATGAGAATCTCCATGGGTAAGTTGACATTTTAACCACTTTGGCCGTCGCCTTCTGCAGAGCGTCTTGTGGTGGTGGGGGTGGTGGAGGGGGATTGGCCAAGAAGAGTTATGTTTTCATTACAATCCATCATGCGAGGCAAAATAATGGAGCTAGGGTAATGAGAGAGTGAGAAAAAACACGAAAAAAAAAACAACAGAGAGAAAAGTAGGCAAACTATAGTAAAAGTCAGCCTAATCGGAATGTTTTGAACACTGCAGACGAGCTGCATGTCTCCGAAATGAAGGAGTGGATGGCGTTGCACACGTCCCCAAACGACAAAAGCACCGGTACAGTCAAAGGCAGTCCAAGACGTAGCAGGGGAATTTCCAGCAGCCTTCTCCGATGGTTAGAAAATCGGCGGCAAAAAAGAAAGAAACGCTCTTCGGATTCAATTTATTGGCAAAAGTGGCACAAAGGGGAGGTTATCAGATTTTCCCTATATAAATACCGATTAAGTGGCGGCACACCACAACGAAAAGAAGTCAGCAATACTTCGCACAAGCGAGTTTGGCATAAACTTCTCTTCCAGCGGTACCTGAGGTGTTAAAGTTCAGGAGAAGTGTTCAGACCATGATCGGAGGCATCTTGATTGAACAGGTATTGGCGATAACGTGCCAACAACACGCAAGAAAACGGGGGAAGAACCTCGACGATCGCTAAAGCCAAAGTAGGGGTTAACCCACAGTGGCCGGGCAGCCAAACGAGCCGAATCTCCCGCACGTGAGTGCAGGGGACGCAGGAATAAAAAGTTTTGAGAATAGGTTGTAAAGTTTCTGAGGAGAGAGCCATGCACACGGACAAGGAGTCGGTGAGTAACATCACGGAAGAATTCGCCGGATCAAGTTTCAGGATTGCAAGGAATAGAGCAAGAAATTCTGCATAAAAAATGGGTATAAAATCTGGTAATCGCAATGAAAAAGACCAATTCAATGTCGGAGAAAAAATACCCACCCCAACCTTTTCGTCTTTTTTCGAAGCGTCAGTTGCAATGACCACGTGGGATGGGTATTCGGACTGTGAGCCGGGAGAATGTTATTGATTATGTTAGGCGGGAGAAGCTTAGCGTTTTGGGGGAAAATATTATCAAAAGAAATCCTTACTACTGTGGATAGTAACTGCAAGGCGGGAACTGAAAGGAGGGTGGTGTTTAATGGAGTAAGCAACGAATTGGCAAAAATGACCTGTGGCGCCGGAAACGAGACCAATAGGAATAAAAAAACGACATTGCATGCTGGAGGAAAACAGCCTGTGGTCTGGCCAGCTGGGACTTAAAGAACTTTGCGAATGCATTGACTGTTAGGTATTTGAACCTGGAGTTCAGCGTTAGGACTCCGGCTTCTAAGTACAACACCCTAATCGGGACGTAAGCGGGCAGGCCTAAGCAGCAGCGCAATGCTTGACGTTCAAGCTTCACCAAAGGCGAGAGCTTATAGGTCGCAGAGCCAGAGAACAAAACGCACCCCAATTCTAAGACTGGGCGAACATACATGGGGTAAATCATCAAGAGTGTATCTGCTCTCAGACCTGATCGCTTGTGGCTAAGACCCCTCAAAAGAGCGACAGCGCGGGAGGCGCCAATTCAATTTACTGTCATATATAACTCCAAGGTATTTTAGTGAATCAACCTGCCGAATGGATTGTTGACGATAGGATAACGAAATCGATATTGGGTCCGTAAGGGGGAACACGAGAATGGCACACTTATTAATATTTAACGAAAATTTCAGAGTGTCCAGCCATAATTCTAGAGCGTTCAGATACGACTGAAGAGAATGAAACAGGGAATGAATATCCTGAGAAGAATAGAAAAAGGCAATGTCATCTGCATAAACGTATGTTTGTACATCAGGCTGACTAGGTATGGAGCTCAAGAGCACATTAAATAATACTGGGTAGATGACAGACCCCTGGGGGACTCCACGCGTATGCTTATAACGAGAAGAGGCGAAGCCATGTTGGTAACAAAAGAACTCTCTGTTTTCTAGAAAAGCCGCTATCCACGCAGTGATGTACTCCGGGAACGAATAATAAGCCAGGAGATCTAGGAGGACGCCATATTCGCCATATTCCACGCTGTCGTAAGCTTTTGAGATATCCAGAGTGACCAATGCTGCAACCTGCTTATTCCGTCGTGCCCACTGGATGCGACTTTCTAAGTCTATATGTGCCCACCAAATGGAGCATCCTTCTCTAAAGCCGATTTGTCTGCAGTTCAGGATATTCTTATCAATCAGAAACTTGTTAATCCGGGGAAGCAAAACGCGTTCAATCACTCTAACTAGAGTAGATGTTAGAGCTACCGGCCTAATGTTATCAATCGAATAATCGAGCTCCGGCTTCTTGGGGAAAGGCAGAATTTTGGTCAAACGCCATGCAGTTAGTATCCATGCGTTTCTAAGTGAAACGTTGACTACATTTAGCAAATCTGCCGGAGCTTCATTATACCACAATTTTATCATTGTGGTGGTAATACCATCTGGCCCTGGCGCAGACGCTGGGAGGGAAGAAATCACTTTACCCAGTTCGCCTATAGTGATCTCTTCAAAATCAGCTGAGCCTAGAGTATGACGGCTTGTAGAAGGAATCCTCGTCGCAAATCGCAGCTGTAGGTCACCAGCAATATTCTCTAGGAAGTCTACGATTTCTTCTGGCGTACGAACCAGTGAGGGTGCGTTCAGAGAGGGGGGACAGGATTTCCTAGACCTCATAAACTTGAATTATGCTTTTTTACGATGTGGTTCTGATAGGGCTGAAAATCGGCCAATGTTAAAGGATTCCTTTGCACGTAATACAGTTCGCTCGAAAGTTGCGCGATAAAATTTAAAATTAACCCAGTTAGCCGGACTCTGATTGTGAAGAAACTGCTTCCAAGCGGCTTTTCTACGTCGGAAATCTCTGGTACATTCTTCATTCCACAAAGGACTACACGAGTTGTTTGTGGACTGATGCAACAGTAAATTGTGCTTTACGTATAGATTAAGAGCCGTGATCACGCTTTCAGCCCTGCAGGTTTGTTCCATAGGTGGAAAAAGTAAAGAGTGCATTGCCCAACGCCAAGGAAAATTTATTTATATTGATAAATGAATGTACTCTGTGGCTAGGTATTTTCGCGGAGCAAACTATTCCGAAAAGAATAGGGATATGATCACTGTTCGTCTCGCAATCAACTGTTGACCACGAGGATACCAGCCCTGATGTTGCAAAAGTGAGGTCAAGGACAGACCGCGACTGACCACTAATAAAAGTGGCATTGCCCATATTTCGACAGTGAAGGTCATTGTCGCCTGCGAATTCCCACAGACGTTTCCCTGAGGTGTCTGGCCTAAGTCCCCAAGATACATGATGCGAGTTGAAGTCTCCCGCCACTACCACAGCTTTCTGGCAGAACGCGATAGCCGAATCTAAAGGTCTGACTTCAAAAACTTCGTGGTGGAAATACACATTTACCAATGAAAAAGGCTTGCAACCCGGCAGAAGCAAGTCAATACCATACCGAGAATCTAACATTGAGGGAACAAGAATTCAAAAGTTTTAAAGGCATTATGGCAGAAATTATTAGATATTAATATTAGTAAACCCCCACCGCGACCTTGACGGTCCAGGCGGAAGGTTCTGTATTTAGGGAACATAAAAATTGTGCCGGAGTCTAACCAAGTTTTTTGTAGAAGAATTACTTCATGTGAAAATTTAGCAGTTAAAGTATAAAGGTCCGGAGAAGAAGAACGAATCGAGCGGCAATTCCATTGTAACACCTTGATAGAAGCCATGATTAGTTGATATTATTAGCCTCCGTCACTGCTCTGGTAAGGATGTCCTCCGATGTATTGTCGCATAACTGGGCTTTCCTGTTTTTCGACTTCGCCGAAGGGCCTGGGGGAGGTGACGTGCCTCTTTTGTTGCAAAAGGTCACAATCATGTCCCCCGTCGATGTTTCATCGCACGGATCTGGAGGCAACGGGACTGAGGAACAATCAATAGGTGGCTGGCAAGCATCCTGGGGAGCTTTCGACAACAGTTGCTTCTCAGTAGATGGGGTGTTCGGGGTGATCTGACTGGTGGAGGGAATCACAGCTGGCGCCGTTGCTGCATTCTGCGATGGCTCTCGCGCTAGCACTGTTGTGTCATTAGCCGTGGTGTTTGTATGGGGTGGCGGTACCAAAGAATCTCTTATTGGCTGGGCAACTGGGAAGCTCTGAAAAGGAGCAGTGGTGGCCTGAGGAATGCTTAATGGGGGATGAGGTAAGTTTGGATTTGCCTGCTGCATAAAAGCAAGCATGCCCTGAAAGGCGTGGAGCAACTGAGAGAACTGCGAGGACATCACTTGGAATTTCAGCATCCATTTGCTGAAAACCTTCTGAAAATATACCTGAAAGGCGGTCAACCACTGCTGGTATGGCTTTTGCGACAGCAGCATCCACAAGTGACGGCAAGGAAGAGTCCATAGCAGTGACCTGACGAGAGGCGACACCCGCGTATCCAAAAGCCCTTTCTTTCACGATGGCCGTGGCTTCTGCCCGTGAACAGCGACGCTTTTCCAGGACCTCAAGCACGCTCACTTCCTGAGCTCGTGCGGGGCAGTTAGAATACTTTGCTGGATGGCCCTGCTGACAGAGACAGCACTTCACCTCGTCTCCATTGCAGTCAGAAGCTGTGTGCGCGCCCCCGCATGAGCACCATCGAAGCGTCGATTTGCAACCCCTCAAGGAGTGACCAAACCGCCAACACCTTGTGCACTGAAGAGGACGCGGGTTTAAACGGTCAACTCTGAAAACCAGCGGCCAGACCTTAATTTCAGAGGGGCAAGAGAGACCAGCAAACGTCGCAATAACTGACTCAGTGGGGACTTTGGTGTTGTTAGCCTCTCGACTACAGCGGTACACCGCAATAACACCAGCCTCTGCAAATTTGTGGAGCACGTCCGAAGCACTCAAATCTGCGCTAACACCACGAATGATGCCCTTTGAGCACGCAAGATGATGAGGGATGAACGCACTCACCGGAATGGAGCCGAACATGCGACAGTTTAGCAGGTCAGAAATGCAGAATAGGTCGGAGGGCCTACACACTAGGCCACCCTTGCCAAATTGCCGGACCTCAGTCACCGACTGGTAGCGCTGCGTGGCACCCTGCAGCGCCGACTGGACTGCCTCGGGATGGTTGAGCCGAGAGAGAGAGATAAAGACATTTATTCGGTGAAATCCGGCACCGGGGGGTACGTCACGCAGGACTCCGCCCCGTCCGTGGAGTCCCCGAAAGGACCGGGCTGGAAGACTAATGTGCCTGGGGAGACCGGGCGTGAGGGGCATTACAGCTACCACCTTGGTGACTGCCCGATACGCCTCGTTTCTGTCTAGCCAGGGCTAGCTTCAGCTGCTGGATCACCGTCCGTTGCGCACTGAGGTCCGTAGAGTTGAGCGCGCACTGCACATTCGGGGGGAGCACCCGCGGGTACCCCTGAGTTTCGTGTTCTACACATCCCCACATTACGTGTGGTAAGTCTGCTAGCACCAGTTCACACACACAGCACGTGTCACTTGCGTAGTATCCTGGACACACATAACGCGCCAACGCCGGCGTAATCACTGTGTTTGTCTGTAGTTGACGATAAAGCACTCCCTCGGTACGGGTGAGGAGTGGGTGTGGCTGCACTGTCTTCCTCCGTTGCTCCCGATGCCAGGCGAGTACGTCTCCATAGTTCAGGATTGGGTGCATTTCATTGGAGCTGTCGCAGTCAGTCTCATTTCCCTCCGCCCGCGACGTAAGAGGTTCGGCAGTCGCTACACGGTGTGCGAGCTCTCGTGCAACTTTGTCCGCCTCCTCATTGCGGTTGGGGGTCCCCTTCGATAAGTTTCCCATGTGCGCCGGGAACCATCTGAGGTATGCTCGGGCCATTCTGTTTGTGGGTGCCAGTTTCCACGCGACGCTGCTTATCGCATCTCTGCTGTATCTGTGGACAGCAGAGAGGGAGTCGCTCAGTATCGTGATGGTTTGACCGGGTTGACAGGTCAACGCAAGCGCTATGGCAGCTTCTTCAGCTTGCACGGCCGTACGGGTCCGGACACTGCCGGCCGTTACACACTGACCATCGCGTGCTCGTATTACCGAGAGTGCAAAGACCCCGGTCTTGTGCTGATGTTCGGCTGCGTCGACGTAATATGCCGAGCCATCGTTTTCATACATGTGCGCTAACGCATTTGCTCGTGCTCTACGACGTCCCTCGTCCAGCCCCGGCTGCACGTTGCGGGGAAGTGGAGGCACGACTAGTTGCTGCGCAAGTAGATGCTTCTTGCCCGCGTGTATCCTTTGGTCTCCCTCTTCAGGCAGGGGGTCCACCGGCGATGTCAGACCCGCCCTGTGGAGTATCTCCCTGCCCGCTTGCGTGGTGCCAAGCCGGACTATTTGCGATATGCGTTGCGCCTCCCCTATTTCTTCAAGGGTGTTGTGCATTCCCAAGCCAGCCAGTGCCACGTTACTGGTGCTAGGTAGGAGGCCTAGGATGGCTTTGTAGGCCTTGCGAATGGCCGCATCGATCTTGTCCTTCTCATGTCGGAGCCATTTGTGAAAAGCTCCAATGTAGGCTACATGGCTGACCACAAAGGATTGCGCCAGTCGCAGGAGGCTCGCCTCCCGCATTCCCTGTTTCCTCGTGGCCACCTGCTTGACTAGGCGCGTGGCCACTCCTATCTTTGTGATGAGTCGGTCTACTGCCGTTGCGTTTCCACTGCCCCTGTTGATGTGCATGCCCAGAACGCGGATGCTGGCCACGTGAGGGATGGTGCCGTTATCACCGGTGTGCAGGACGATTTCGGCGGCCTCTGCCTCAGCGTTCTTCCTCCAGTGCCCGGCGGGGGGTAAGACCAGTAATTCGGATTTTTGCGGGGAACATTGCAGTCCTGCCCCTTGCAGTTGCGTTTCTATTCGATCTATGGCTTCTTGCAGCTGTTCCTGTATGTGCCCCGTGGCTCCTCCTTTTACCCAGAGGGTCACGTCGTCTGCATAGATGGTATGATGCACGGAGGGGAGGTCGGCCAGGCTGTTGGCAACCGGGATCATGACCAGGTTAAACAGGAAAGGGGAGATGACCGCACCCTGTGGTGTTCCCTGGCCTCCCATCACTCGTTCCTCGAACTGGATCTGGCCCGCTTGGAGCTGCGCCGTTCTGCCCGTGAGAAAGGCTCGTATGTATTCGTAAGAGCGCTTCCCGAGGCCGACGCGCTGAGCTTGTGCCAATATGGCCGCGTGCCGGACGTTATCGAAAGCGCTCTTGACATCTAATCCTAAAATCGCTCGGCAATCAGTGACGCTGGGCTGGTCCAGCAGGTCACTTTGTATGAGAAGCATGGCATCTTGGGTGCTTAGCTTATTACGGAAGCCGATCATGGTGGGAGGATAGATGCCGTTCTCTTCCATGTAGCGTTGCCATCTGTTGTTTAGGATGTGCTCCATGACCTTGCCCACACACGATGTAAGGGATATGGGTCGCAGATTTTCGATGTTAGGTGGTTTTCCCGGTTTGGGGATCAGGACCGTACGGGCCTTCTTCCACTGCTTCGGTACGTGACCAGTGCTCCAACATTTGTTGAAGAAGTACGTGAGTGCCGTAATGTCTCCGTCGCCCAGAGCCGAATTGACGCTCCATTGGTTGGCACCAGAGCCACGGGGATCCTGTTCACGCCACCACTCGAAAAGAAATTCAGAGGCAGCTCGTGCGCTAAAAGGGAAGCCGACCAGGGCGATGGTCCCTGGCCGGGAGAGCTGAACGACATCACCTCGCCTGTTTCCCGAGGCTGCAATTTAGGGGAAGCTTCACGTTAGAAAATTTCACTTAAAGCACAGTAAATTTTTGAAAGCCACATATTCGGCTTCTATGTTTCCTATTCTGTGCGTCTGCAAAGTTTTTCCGCCGAAAAGCGTCGCAAAGTGCCATAAAAAATAGTTTTGCCAGGCGCGGTGACAAACTATCAGCGCAATAGGGCGAAAAAATGTACAGGTCCGCGCAGACGTAAACGTAGCACGGGAGCGGTGGCCGAACTAGAGTTCCTGTATACAGCTCCCCTAGGGGAGCAGAGTTGCGCGTCCATCCGCCATCTTGAGTTCCAGGTCGTGCGGGAAAGCCACCCTTCTAGTATGTAGGCCGCCGCGCCAGCGGCAGCGGCGAGGAGGAGTGGCGAGGAGCAGCCGGACAAAAATGGGGTTCGGTCGGCACCAGAATCCCGGGACGCTCGCCGCCGAGTCTGTACACAAAGCAGCCGCGTCGGCGGATTGCCTCGAAAGCGCGTCATCCCTATTTCATATTTGCCGACGCACGACGTTAAGTAGTTTGCGTTACGTTAATGTTGTTGCACTTGTGGCAACTGCTGACGAGAGAGCGCTCGTCAGCAGTAATTTGAATGAGTCAACGATATAAGGCGCGTTCGTAGCGTCCCATTCTGTGTCGGCTTTGTGGCGCAGTGGGTAGAGCACCATGTATGTACATTGCGTTCCGCCCGCAGGGTCGAGGGATCGAAACCTGGCTCCGGATAGTATTTTTTTTTTATTTAGTAGGGAGGGGTGCAGTGCGGACTACGGACGTCAACGCGGGTGACATCGTGAGTTACTGAAATGCTCTGCATTTAAAATTAACCCGAAATACAACACCCTTGGCCAAACCCCGAAAGGGCAAGCAGAAAATCGAAGCGAGGAACCGAAGACACGTCAGCTCTGGTCAGGCTCTAGCCAGACTGCGCCAGGCCAGGGGAGTGAAACTTCCTATACCTTGCATGGGACGCGAAATTCGCTCGCAGCGCCGGACAAACCCCTGGTGTTTGGTGGCGGTACTACAAACATGGCGGCGCGTTGCAGACAGGCACTGGGAGACGCCATCTTAATGAGGACTGAAAAGCAGTGCGGTGGGGGGGGGGGGAGGCAATTTAGCGCCAAATTCAATTGGGACGCACATGCAAGGTACATTGAGCGAGTGGAAGATATTCAGATGGCCAGCGCACGACCTTGTTCCTGTTGCGCAACCCGCCACATTATCAAAAGATCAATTGTTTTTTTCTGACTGATGAAGTTTTGCGCGTCCACATCTTTTTGCACCACTTATTATAAGTACTACGTTGCTTTGGTTTATTAGTACACACAATCTAGACAAGAATAAAGAGTACAGGTATTTTAATTTTTATTGCCAAATGTACCACCCATACAGTAAAAAGACAACTTGGATATTTTGCGCTTTTAGTCCCAAACAAAAGTGTATGGCACATGGCTGCATGCTAATAAATAGGTATCCAGCCAGCGCATATGTGTCCAGTGCATTGTCTGTCGAAGGTCCACGTAGTCTCTGCTGGTGAAATGGGCAGGACACAGCCGGTAGCTGCTGTAAATCTGTCGAGGTGGTAAATGAGCCAGGTCCTGCCTTCTCAACACTGGAGCCAAACGCGAGATCTGGAACATCAACAAGCACGTTTGTATATTTGGGTTAGAATGAATACTAGCGTTAATGCGGCTTTCGGGCGCAGATAGTTTTGAGTGAAAACTGGCATCTGTATTCGAAATAAATATTATTGGATGTATTACGAATCTTTCTTCCTTAAATTGATTTTGGCTACAAAGACGACTTGTGACAACACCAACCGTAAAGGCAAATTTTAAATTACAATCACCATTTACTATTAAGAGACGCGGATACGTTTTTCTGTTTGTGCGATCATAATGCTCGGTGGCAACGACCCACCTTTCCTCCTAATCAAAAATACATTTCTGCAGACAGAAGCAGCCATCCCACACCAGAATCGCAAATAATGCATTTATACTTTCGCGCACTATGTATTCCTCAGGTATTTCTCGGGCCCTGCAGTAAACTGGTTATAAAAACCTTATTTAAAACCTCCAATAAATTACTAGCAAAGGTTAAGCCTGCATTGTCTAATTGTTTATCGGCTTATAGCTGTAACTTCGTTTTTGTAAATATATCGTTCTTGTACTTAAAGCTGAAACTCGAAGCACGGAACTGAAGCGAAAATTATAATTTATAAATGGCGGAATTATGGTTATGATTGTATTATAAACATCTACAGTAATTGCTTAGTTTGTGTATTTATTACTACAAATTTATTCTGCTATGTTTCGTTGATTCACCAGAAGAGAAAAGGCAGAACAGCTAGTGAAACGCAATTAATTATTTATGTAGTCACTACTTAGGTAACATAGTGCTAACAATACGATATGAACCTACGGACGCACCCTTTGAGCCATAAGTATATGGGAGATGCCCTCCTCCAGCTGTAGACATGAATATGCTGATAATAATAACAATAACAATAATACTGATAATAATTATAATAATCGCAATAATATTAATAATATATATATATAGAGAGAATAACTTTAATGAAAACCAGCGATGTTAGCCGAGCCGTCGGGCTGGCTTGCTACGCTAGATGAGAGAAGAAAAAACAAAAAAAAAAGAGAGAAAAAAAATGTGAAAACGAAATGATGTCATTTGATGCGGCCAAAATTTTCAATCACAAAATTCCCCGCATTTCCCCGAGGGGAAGAATGTGAAAGTGCGAATGCACGAGTTGAATTTGCGCGGTTCGGTAATGTTCGCGAAAGAGAGATCACACACGCACACACAACTACAAAGAAAGAAAGATGCATTTATTCACAGACACCTATTTGTGTTGTCGTTGTACTTGAGCGGATCTCAGCTTTGAAATTTCGTGTCAGTACTCCTTTAAGCGGGTGCATTAGCCCTTCTCACGCCCGATTCCTGGCCAATCCCCCACGTGGGTATGTGCCATGTCAGCGGCCAGGCAGCGCGCGCCCATCTCCCCCCGTTGCCAAGGAAGACGAGGAGATTCCTGGCCAATCCCCCACGTGGGTATGCTATGCGGACATCGCCGGTGGACGCAGGTTCAGGGTCACTTAAGAAGTGCATTCGCACTTAAAACTCTGTCCAGCTCTGTGCTCCGAAGAAACTCAAAAAGAGCTTTGGTTGCACGCGCAGCCTGACTGGGACCCGACCATGGACCCAAAACAGCCCTCAGCTCAAGTCCCGCACCAAGCTGCCTGCACAAAGATAATATGAGTTTCTGTCTGTGCACGGTGTACTTTGGACACACGCATATAACATGATGGATGTCTTCTCGTGCCTGCCTGCACAAAGATAATATGAGTTTCTGTCTGTGCACGGTGTACTTTGGACACACGCATATAACATGATGGATGTCTTCTCGTGCCTGCCTGCACAAAGATAATATGAGTTTCTGTCTGTGCACGGTGTACTTTGGACACACGCATATAACATGATGGATGTCTTCTCGTGCGTCACATTTGGAGCAAAGAGGTGAAGATGCCTGCTGGATTTTGTACAGGTAATGTCCCGTGTAGGCCACATTTAAGCGCAGCCTATGCAGAATGGCTTCCTCGTGCTTGCTAAGTCCAGGTGGCATTCTGAAGGTGCACTTGGGATCAATCTCATGAAGAGGTGCGTATTGCTAACAGCAACGCATGCTACGAAAACAAACTAAACGCAGGCAATCGAAAGGTAATAAAAAAGTTCAGATAGGCTCACACTGTTCTATTAGTTTTTGTAATGTTGCATCACATACATTTTGCAGCATACAGTGCATTCACTTGCGCTAAAATGCAAAACACTCGATCGAAACGCATTAAATCAATAACGCACGTATAAACAAACGTGTGTAGCTAATGTAGACATTGGATAAATTATACCCCTGTCACACGGGCACTTTCAATCGCGATTGAGTCGATCCGGATCGAGCTCAATCCGGATTGGGCACCTGCTACACGGCAGTTTCAATCGCGATCGAGCTCGATCCCGCTGGAACTCAATCCTGGTTCCTCAAGCGCGATCGAGGCTTCCAAGCGCGATCGAGCGAAAGCGGCGATACTCTCGTCCCCGCTCAGTAATGGCACAGAATGTGACAACTTTAACTAACGCCACAAATTGTGTCAAATAACTTGACCCAAATAAGCGTGAGGTAATATTTACATAGTTACGTATACCTACGACCGCGCGAAGTTACCAGACGCCGGCCGCAAGTACATGGTTAGCGCCATCTGGCGAACGCCAGTGCAACCCGTGCAACTTCTCGATCGCGATTGAAACGTGCCGTGTAGCAGCGGCAGTACGTCGAGCGCGCTTGAAAACTCGATCGCGATTCACTTCAATCGCGATTGAAAGTGCCCGTGTGACAGGGGTATTACCAAATGCTCTGCCGCGCATTTCATGCGTAATTTAAGAGTAAAAGAATACAATCAGAATTAAATAAATAAATAGTACACGTGTATGCTCACTGAAATTATAAAGCTACTGCTGCAACCACATCCTGCTATCTCGTGCAAGCGTATTAAGCAAAACGAGCAGCATGCCGATCGTACCTTTCGTCCGCCGGGATCCAAACGAATTTTATGCGGCCTGGCGGGAAGAATTAACACCACTCAGCACAGCACAATCTGTGATGACGACGCGAATCCATTCATGTGTCTGTTTCGATGAAACGAACTTTACGGTGAAAAATAAACGGCCATCGAACACCGTGGATCGTAGCATACCTTTGGCCGCGACAAGAAACGCCCCTTTTCAGCGGTGCGAAGTAGAAAGGCGCGGTTCCCGTTTTCCACTCCTGGTGGCGCTCGTATTTTCGCAATCTCGAACTGCAACTTTAAGTTCACTTGCATATTAAAAACTCCGTAATTAATAAGTAACCTGGTAATAAATATGAAATGTAACAACAAGGTTCATTTACGCTCGTATGTAGTACAGCCCCCAAACGTTAGGATCGCTGCAGTGACAGGACAGAAGAACCGCGGAGTTGCATCCCCCTGGCCAGGCGACGAACGGCAACCTCTTCTTCTTCCTCTCCACCTTGTTGGGTAGCAACGAACGCGTTGAACGTTTTGACCTCTTCGGCCAATCTTTGGTTTGCCAATCCCTAGGGGGATCCTGCCACAATTATCATCATTCCGCCGGGTATGGCAGCAACGAGGGACGGGACAGGGCCCGAGCAAGAGTCTTGAGCTCGCAGGCGACGAACGACAACCTCTTCTACTTCCTCTCCTCCTTGTTGGGTAGCAACGAACGCGTTGAACGTTATGACCTCTTCGGCCAATCTTTGGTTGGCCAATCCCTAGGGGGGACCCGCCGCGGTGGCTCAGTGGCTAAGGCGTTGCGCTGCTGAGCACGAGGTCGCGGGTTCGATTCCCGGCCGCGGCGGCCGCTTTTCTGATGGAGGCGAAAAGCAAAAACGCCCGTGTGTACGAGATTTCGGCGCACGTTAAAGATCCCCAGGTGGTCAAAATTAATCCGGAGCCCTCCACTACGGCGCGCCTCATCGCCTGCGTTGCGTCGGCGCGTTAAACCCTACAATCAATCAAATCAATCCCTAGGGGGATCCTGCCACAATCATCATCAATGTGCCGTGTACAATGGGCCGTGTACGGCCGGGACAGGGCCCGAGCAAGAGGAGTTTCGCCCCTAAAATGCTTAACTTGACTACAGTCAACTCCCAGGGGTCCATCCTCGCGGACTTGGATCCGCAAGCGGGGTGGAACAAACGAGAAGATTGAAATAGGAATAGGTTCAAATGGGAACAGACGAAATGGGAAAGGGCGAAACGGGAAGGTCGTTTTGCGCCGCGTTGAAGTGGGAGGGATCAAGCGGGAAGGTTGGAATGGGAATGGTTTCAAACGGGAACCTAGCTCCCGGATCCGCAGCTGTAATTGGCCGCGGGTCTCGCCCTCAAGATTCGGGGCAATTGAGGATTCCCCCACATGTAGATTGTAAGGCACTAAAGGCCATTCATCCCTCGAGGGAAATGAGGCGGCACACGAATTGCTGCCCCGCGAAATTTTGCTTCAGGCGTTTTCATGATGATGTAGAGGCGCCTTTCGTACCCCCTGAAGTCCCCTCTTCCCGAACTGTTCCTCAGCATGCACAGAGCTAGGGGGCTCGCATTTACAGTCCCACACATAGGTACAATACCTCCATCTCCCCCACTACCCTATAACTTATAAGCCCCTCTTGCGCCTGGGTTCCCCGCGCAAGCAACCACGGACGTCTGCGGAACGTCCGAGAAACAGCCAAACATCCAATGCCAAGTTTGGACGGCCGCTGTACTTCCACTGTACGTCCACGTTTGAAAGTACATTTGCGCACGTATACACAGTGGACATCCAGCAACGGATGCACGTATGCATTTCCGTAGATGCATCCGCCAGTGGGCGTACAAATTTGTTGCCACTGTTGTGCCAGAGCGCCCGGCCCAAATTCGTTGCACGGGACGACGCGCCGACAGCGGGGCCGATTCACCAGACCAAACCGCCCGGGGCCGACAGGCTCAAACGTGCACCGCCGTAGAGTCGCCTCATCCTTCTGCATAGCGGCGTCTCCGCTGAATCATGCATCGGGTGAACGACTGGCAACCGACATGCCATCACACGCCTGGAGGCAGACTGCGACGGCGTCGCCCTCCCTTTCCCCATCGTGGAGGCTCGGCGGACGCAACCACTTCGCCTCCATTCGTCGGATTTCAAACTTCGGCCAGCGAGAGTCCTGATTGGAGCAATTCAAACTTCTCGGGGCCTCAACGGACTTCCTGGGTTATAGGCGCCGGACAGTGCCCAGAGGGCGACACGGATGATTATGATGATTATGATGATGATTGCTATTGGTTTCCCCTATGTAGCGGGGTGATGACATGTCATCTTACCAAAAAGGACTAATACATCTGTTTTATACTCTTGGTTTAATACTAGCGCTGCTTAGGGCAGGCAAAAAAAGCTTATAGGCACAAAATACTTTTTTTTTCTGTTACACGTGGTAACTGTCCTAGGCAATATTCCCCTCTCTGGTTTTCGTCCACTAGCATTCTAATCTTCTTTTGGTCGCCTCGACAGCCTTGAAGTTAACTTCCTCTGTGCTACCCTTAAACCCTAGGGCTTCTGGAAGCCGAATATTTCCCTCATGTAGATTTGGATGGATACCCTCACATTCTAACACTATATATGTGCGGCATAGTTACTGTTTCTTTTCCGCAGACCACGCATACCGCATCATTTTGTGAATACTTCCCCACAAAGCTCTTAGTTTGCAAGCAACCTGCTCTAGCCTCAAAAAGCAAAGCACTGCCCTGGAAATTATCGTAGAAATTTTCCTTTCTGATGTTCAATTTCTCAGCCCTGTACATCTCTAACGACGTTTTAGCTTGCAATTTTTCTCTCCATTTATTCGTTTTCAATCTGCTTTGCCTCTTTTTTGGTTACCTTGGCTGTTTTGGATTCTCCACTGTTCTTTCCGTACTACACGTTCGCCTTCTAGTCTTCCTTAACCACTGCGTGTCCACGCTTTTCAAGTATAGGTACTAAAAACCTTAGCTGCCCACCTTCGTTGATCCATTGCTCTCAACCTCATCTCAAAACATATTTTACTCTGTGCTTCTCGAACTCCAAACGACGCCCAGCCCATATCTCCCTGTACTTCTTCGTTAGTTGTTTTTCCATGCGCGCCTAAGGCCAAACGGCCTACCGTTCTCTGGTTCACTTCAAGGCCTGATAGAACGTCTGGTTTTAAGCAGAGCACAGCATTCGCAAATGTGAGACCCGGAACCATTACTCCTCTCCACATTCATCTCACTACTTCATATTTGTTATACCCCAACAGAGCTCTATGCTACATTATAACTGCGTTTCGCTTTCCCTTACCCTTAAGTTGCTCCTCATGAGTTCTTAAGAAATTATCCCCTTAATTTATCCACTCTCCGAGATATTTATATTCCTTCACTCTGGGTAATTCGTCTTGCTGGATAGACACTGCGTCAGTGGTAGCGTTGAAAACCATTATTCCCAATTTTTCTGCACTAAAATTTAACCCGAGGTCGATGGCATCCTGGCTGCTGATATTTATTAGCCGTTGCATATCGGTCTGGTTATCACCTAAAAGAACAATGTCGTCTACGTATAACATTCCCACAGTACGCTCTTCGCCTTGCAGCATATGGGTTAGGATGAACCCTACTTGACTTTCTTCCAGTTTCTTTTCTAACCCTGTCATGTAAAGAATGAACATTATTGGGCTCAAATGGCATCCCTGTTTCAGTCCCCGATGGGTGTTGACCTGCTGGGCGCATTTCTGTCCTTCCCATGTAAGGTGTACTCTATTGTCTTTATAGATCACCATAAGGAACTGTATTAACTCGTCATCTAATCCCTGGAGTTTCAGCATTCTCCACAGCAGTTCTCTGTTTACGTTGTCATATGCCCCTTTAATGTCCAAGAACGTAATCCATAATGGTCTATTCTGCGCTTTCGCAATTTCAATGCATTGCGTTATCACGAACAAATTATCATCCAATCGCCTGTCTTGTCTAAATCCATTCTCCAGTTCCCCAAGTATTTCATTTTCTTCCATCCTTGCGTGAGCCCGCCAATGGAGCCCGCGACACGCAGTGCCCCCTTCGGCAGATATGCGCAACACTGGGTCGGTCCCCGCAATCCGTTACGTTCCTGGCTGGGGAGCGCTCCTCTTTTTGCAGCGTGGATAAAGCATATTAGTAGCCTTTTTTGGGTTTAAAACGAAGTAAGAGCTTGAACAGCAATCCTGCCACATAGTGCAGGTGAATGGAGAAGGATTTATCCGGTTGAATTCGCGTATATAACGGCCGCATAGGCGTGATGCCCAGAAGAGAAACGCTTCTACAGCCTGCCTGCGGGGAAAACTTCCTCGAGACCACCATGTTTCTCTTCAAAGGAAAACGTAATTGATATTGTTCAATCCACAAAATAATAGGCTTTGTCTGCAAATATATCAGACGTTGCGCGATCGATGTTTCCGCGCGAGGTATTCCATCCATGTGCATTTGCGACTGCAGAACTACTTAACTGGACCACATGGGTGTTACATATGGGTCTTTGATCCGAATGTGATGCTCCATACATGTAACAGTATGAAATTCACGTTTGTTTGTGTATAGCGAAAGTTCTGCCGCTAATAAGTGCCCGCTCCGCCAAGAAACTTTGGGCTTCCAGGTGTAACCGAGTACGCCGGCTGTATAAAAACACGCCCCAAAAAAGAAACTCTTCACGAGAAGGCTATCACAAGAAATTCCATTGGGCGGGAGCGGGTGGGGTAGGCAGAACATCTGTAGGCGTATCGGAATAAATTACGGAATATTCATATTCGGGTATTTTTTCTCTCCCCGCCGACGGGTCCGGCGTGAGACCTCTTATAAAGAATTAGTAGCGGTTTTATTACCGTCAACACCCTTGCAGCAAAAGTCAAGGGAGAAAAATTTAGTTCCCTGAGGACACCCCTCACTGGTCCGGAGTGACCGCAACCACAACGGATAGGATAAATAAAGTTTGTCCTCCTCCTCCTCCCCGAGCGCAAAAATATTGTCCTGCGTTCATATATTTCCAACTTTTATTGCGGAACGTCTTATCTCTATTTTTCTTTGTTTTTCAGTGCCTTAGAAACAATTTCATTGATTCTTTTTCAAGAAGAGGCGGTGATTTTATACTATCCAATAGCTTGCGAAACATTTGAACGTTAACGCCGGCCTATAAGTGTCCGGCCCATATGGGTTTATATGTATATAATACGGCGATATAAGCACGTGAAATATTAGAGAGAGAGAGAGAGAGAGGGAGAGAGAGAGAGAGACTTTAATCACAGATTAAGTGTGCATATTTGTGGTCGGGGTCTTCAGTCCAAGATGCGGCAGAGTAAAACCGCTGGGTGATAACCTACGCTGCTATAACTGTGTTTGGGGGCCCTCTTTGTTACCAAATTTAATGCGCACTTATGTGCATTTACCACCTGCTAACCAGCCTACTAACAAGCTGCTCGTACACCACGGCAGCATGTAATCCGCTCGCTTAGTGTGGGCTTTTCAAGATTCAGTAACCACGCTTCGTATCTGCAAAAAAGAGAGAGAGAGAGAAGAAGAAGAAGAATCCGCGGGAGAATGCAAAACCTTGAACACACGCTTCCCGGTTGCGTCAACCTACGGCTCGGCAGCAAGGCGACATCATTTGATCGGCACCCCGTTTTATTTGGAGGCTTCCCCCTACTATAATAAATTTCTGCGTGATTTCGTTGCACTTTGTAGTAAATATACACGCAAATAACATTATGACACACGTTTTTGCAAAGTTGTGTTCACGGGCGCTGAAGGAGGTGTGCGCGGCGGGACCGACCCAGAGTTGCGGAAATCTGCCGCGGCTGGCGCTGCGCTCGCCCGGCAAACTTCGCTGTCCGGAGCCTATAAAAACCCGCCCGGAGGCACTTACGTCGGCATTCTTCGGCGGCACTTTTCGGAGGCACCGAGCGGAGAGGTACTGTCGCCTTTGCGGGAGCCAAGTAACGCTTTGTTACCCTTGTACAGGGCCGTCCACTCTGGGTGCGAACAGTATTAACTCTATGGTGCGAACACGGCGCATCATGGCCGCTTCGCGGAGCGCCAGCGCACAACCCGCGGCCGCGCGTCGAAGCTAAGCGGCGCAGGCGCATATGGGCTTGGAGGCAGGGAGGGCTTCGTGTCGTCTGCTATCGCGGGAGCGCGCCGTGGTTGCTTTGCTGTGAAGCACGTCTAACTGTAGGTATGCTTCTAGCGTCTTAGCGCGCCGCGACGGCGTTGCGGGAAAGCGCACTTTCCTTACTGCGGCGCGTTGTGTCCAGAACTCAGCGCTCCCGTTTTTCAGTTCCGCGGTGCCAGTTAAATGCAAGTATTGTTGCAAACATTTCAGGACTAGCTTGGTTTGGTTCAATGAGAGACGCTTTGTAGAACGGCTTCGTATAATTTCGGCCACTAGGATTTGATTAATGTGCACTGACATTACGCAGCACAAAAGTGTCTGTGCATTTCGCCTCCGTTGAATTTTGGTCACAGCGGCTGGGTTGCGATCTGCCGAATTTGGTCCCGACGTGTATTAGATTTTTTCGTGTATTTGAATATCGCGCATCGTCGAGATGGTTCAAGTAGTCGCCCAGCCAGGAAGTCACGCCCCCAGCACAATCGTCTACTATCCGGCCGAGTCCTAGACTGGTCCCAATCTAATGTGCTACATTATAACGCATACGTCATTGGTTGCGCTCCCTACCTGGCTAGTTATTGAAGACAGCGGCCCTTCCCTTTGTTGCCACCTGTGCGTATCGTCCTTTCTGGTACGACCCGTACTTCCTCGCAATGGGCCACAATGGGCGATAAACTCTTTGCTGTGAATATAAAGACTAGAAATCATGATTTTTAATCAGTTTAAAAAGTGAGGAACAAATTAAATTCCGATATCAAAAACGCGCATAACGCATACTGTGAAAATAAATTTGCAGCTATTTATAACGACCCCAAGAAAATCTGGAACAATATTAATAAACTCCTGGCGAAAGGCGAGAGACGAGTTATTTCCGAGATTATTATTGATGGAGAACAGTGCACGGGAAGTTTGCTTGCGGATAAGTTTAACAATCATTTGTTGCAATCGGGTGCTGCTACGGTCACACACACAGCTAATCCTAGTAAGAAACATTGTGTTCCATCTAGTACCGGATGCTAAATATTTTTGTTACCCGTTACTGAATCAGAAACTCTGAGCTTAAATCAAAAACTGAACAACAGCCGGGCATGTGTGGTTGATGAATTTAAAATACAGCCGATAAAAGCAGTCGCACAATATATATGTCAGCCACTTTCACATATATGCAACCTGATACTGGTGATTCTCCTGATGTTTTAATAGTTGCCAAAGTTTCCGTAATTTTCAAAAGTGGGGATCCAAATGACATGAACATTTACCGACCGATTTCAGTTCTGCCCATTTCTTTCAAAAGTAATAGAACAGGTAATCAATACTCGAATCTTAAGCTTCTGTAAAACTAACCATATCATCGCCGAACAACATTATGGCTTCTAAAAACAAAAATCAACTGAAATGGCAATACTAAATATAAAACATAAAATTACTGATAACTTCGAACAAAAATTGTTTACATTGGAGTGTTTCTAGATTTTAAAAAGGCTTTCGATTCTATCAAACACGATATTTTGTTTCAGGAACTTTAGAAATACGGAATCAGGGCAACTTCTCTCGGTCTAATCAAGAGGTACATAATCGCCTTCAATACACCGAAATAGGTTACGCCAGGTCCAGATTTGAACAAATTAAGTAGAGTGTTCCACAAGGATCTATTCTCGGCCCGCTATTATTTTTGTTATATATAAATGACATATTTAACTTGTCATTAACCCCGGATATAATATTGTATGCAGATGATACAAACGCCTTTTTTTTTTGCAGAGATCTGGCTCTGCTAGGAAGACAAACAAATTTATGGCTTGAAAATTTTTCGATTTGGCTTAGTACAAAAAAACTGAATTTAAACACAAGAAAAACAAAATATATGATTTTTCGAGCTTACAACAAGTGTTTAGGGCAAGAGGTTTTCCTCAATTTCAGAGGCTAATGTATTCAACAAGTTAGTTCAAACAAATTCCTTGGCATTGTGTTCAATGAAAATTTAAGTTGGTCTCCACATATTGAGAAACTTCGAACGGATATATCCTGATGCATTGGCATTATTTATAAGATGAAATATTTACTACCAGCTTGGCTAAAAAGGCAACTGTAATACAGTCTAGTCCGTTCTCGCCTTAACTACAGCCTTCTAGTGTGGGGTTTAACAGGAAAAACAAACATAGAAAACCATCTGGCTACGCATAGCTACGCTGCGCCCACCGTTTTGGAATGTAGTACATGGGTAGAAATTGCCGCTGGCGCAGCCTAGCGGACGTGCCATCGCCGACCGCGCGGACGCGCGCCAGTCCACCGATAAATTCGGAGTACCTCTAATCTCTCAGCGCGTCGCCGTGGCCGAGCATGGCTCGCGCGGCCTCGGCATACCGCCCTCCCCCTCACATTTTCGCCATATTTTGCTCCTCCGCTTTTCTGCTCGCTCTATCTCGTATATCGTCGGTTCACTCGGTTGCAACGAGGCCGACGGCGACGGAAAACCACAGGAGCGGGCGCGTAAGAGCTGCGCTCTAAAATGTACCGGAACTATAATTCCAGGCAACAGAGCATCCTCTTGCATTCAGTGAGTGTCGCAGGGACGGCGCGACGAGCACGGCCAGCCGTGAGCTTACGCGACCGCGCTCCCGACTAGGGTATATAGCCGCCGATACGAACCCGACTGGGGCCGTCTTTACCACATCATCCAACTTTCAGAACTGAATGCCAAGAGAAACAAAGTGCTAGCACGTTATTATCCATTGTAATAACAATCGTGCGCATGCATGCTAGCGCGCCGTTGGTGAGAAGCAGCTAGGGTTAAAAAAAACCTAATAAGAGCTTAAGTGTTCTATTCAACCAGGTCATCGAGAGAAAAACAACCTTATTATTGTCCGGTTGTCTGTAAGGAGGACTCCGTCTGAAAAGGTCGTCGAGAATCGCTTATTCGACGAGCCACTTCCACAACACCCGCCATGCTGCTTCCCGCCGTTACAACATAAGCCGGAGCATGAAGCCCTAGTGCGCACCAAACGAATCTTAGTTCAGAAGTGTGCACGGGAACAAACCTCACTGCCGATAGCTTAGATGGCGAGAAAAATGTATGCCTGTCATAACCACATTAAAACTTCAGTGACAATACCCGCGCACCAACAGGCCTCGTTTTCCCGCGTGCGTGTATGAACTGCGCACGTGAACCTCCATGAACACGATATCTAAACGTTGGGAGCAGAGTGCTTGATCACTATAACTCCGCTACGATAGCATTTTGGTAGCAAATTCTTCGGCATAAAACAGGCGAGTTTTTCGCAAACTTCTGCAACCTCTCCGGCTACTGCTGTGTTAGTGCAGCACGATTAAGAACCATGGCCGCGTGACCACCACCATCATCTTATTTCCACTGTTACGCAGGCCTCCCAACTCCAAAAACAACTCTTTCATTCATGCGCAGCGCGACCATTCTTTGCCCTCAAATTTCTTTTTATATCGCCCCCTCCCTTCCCCAAATCGAGTCAATAGCCTTCTACTTATAGTACCGTCTTTTACGTTACCTCTACGTTACTAAATAATGTTCTTTTGAACCGGAAAAGAAGTTGATGATGATGATGATGATGCCCTCAAAGTTTTTGGCACGTACCCACAAAGGGGCATTGACCAGGGCTAACTCGCTTGTTGAAATTCGTGACCTCAAAATACTAATTTATTACCGGAAGAACAGAGGCCGTAAAATGAAACTGAAAAGAAGTAGAGGGTGTCCCGCGCGCGCGCGCAGGCAATGTCCAAATGACAGTTTTCTATTGGGGGCGAGATTTAAACAGCTACTCCAGGCTTATAAGCAAGACGCCCTTCTATCTTCTAGAGATTATAGCCAACTTCGTCATGCATGGAAGCCGATGTTTTGTGAAACAAGGCTATGCGAGGTAGCAATCACTAAACTTCGGTGCAAAATTCCCCCACTAAATTTTTATCTTTATAAATCTCGTCTGGCTCCATCTCCGCAATGCCCTTTCTGCGACGAACTGGAAAATATAGAACATTTCCTATGTAATTGCCGCAGCTTCTCCCCAATGCGACGCACGCATCTGGAGTCAACCTTTAGACTAGTTCCGAGATCCTGTCACTAGGCGCTTCCGCCCTAGGAGTCTGCCACAGGGATGTTGTGTCTGCCCTTCATTCTTATGTTGCGGCGACAGGCCGGTTTTCCTGCTAGCCAGCTAAACGTTCACACTTAGCTCATTTTTCTTCCTGAATCTACTTTCACATTATACACATTTAAAAAAATTCTGTTCGGTGTTTTCTTTTCTAAATTTTGGGATCTAATTAATATAGGTCACATCCTCATTAGGTACAAAACTTCTTGGCCAATCCCCCGCGTGGGTATGTGCCATGGTGGGAGGCAACCAACCAACCAACCAGAACCAGCCCAACAGCACGTTCAACGGCCGCGCGTTCCACGTACGTTCCGCGTGCCCCACGTCACCCACGTCTGTTCCTTCTAGGGCAGCGACTCACGCGGACCTGCGCTGGTCACGTCTTCTCAAGGCAAGTACGAACGCTGAAGCTTAAGTCCCTGCTTAAGTCGAATGACTTTGCGACCCTATATAGCTACTGCTGTAAGATATCGTGCTGCTCCTTTGTCTGGCACCCTAGAATTGATACTTGAGGCAGAAAATATAAACTCAGTTAAAACGCTTAACGTCATGGCCGCAATCTGCACGCCCTACAGGGCGCCCATTATTATAACGCGTTTGCAGGCGTGGAGTTGTGGCCTAAGCTTGAAGTTCTTTTTCGAATGTACTAGCATCGCGGAATTCGTGCTTCCGTCCCAGGCATTCTGACCGAACAAGTGACACACAAACGCGCTGGCTTTGCGCAGTGCTTTCCGTCATGACGTGGCGTAGAAAAACAGAACCAACAGAACCACCGATGCTAGAGTAACGATTCTACCGTAGTTTCGTAGTAATCTATGCTATAATAGAGGGAAATCCCGCGCTAGTGCTTAGGCGAGCCTCCCTAGGCAAGCCGCGCTTCGACAAGAGTGGAGTCGCGGAACGCAGTCAAAAACCCTTGAAACACCCGTCAGGCCGTCAGTTCTTGTGGCGGTCCGCCACTAGTGCACACATAGAGTTAATACACATTAGCATGAAACTTTACGAACGCTATGTACTACGTCTTGTTGGCAAGAAAGGCCATTGTTTCCCCCAGTTGTGGTGTCAAGGCAACCCCGGAATGGCTGCATGTAACTAATTAAACTGCCTCCATGTCTGAAGCCCATTATGATATCGATAAAGTCAATAAAGTTGTGGCTTTTTTTTTTTTTTTTTTTTTTGGGGGGGGGGGGGGGGTGTTGGCTAAACCAGAGAGCAGCCGTGATGCCATCTATGAGGCGTTGTCGAGAACTCTTTTTCAAGTGCCACGAGCAGTTTGAAATTTCGGTTTTGAGGCAAAAAATGCAAGTGCCCATTGTGCACAAATACAGCGTGGTATTTGTTGCCTGGTGCAGAAAATGGCAGCTACTGTAAAGTGTAAATAAAAAACAAAAAAAAAAGAATTCTGCGCTGCTGCCATTCTTGCAGGCCCCGGGCCCGCGAGAATGGCAGAGCAGAACGATACCACCGCTCTACTGCGCAACGCCCGAGTGAGCAGTGGAACAATAGCTTTCGTAGTGCTTCATTGACGTTATATCGAGTGACAAGCAAACGTGAGTAGAGCAGGGGCACGCCAGCAACGCAGAACTGATTCTGGGGAAGCTTTGGTGTCAAGTGTCGCCAGTCTGCCTGTCGAAGTAATTCGCGCCAAACGGCGAAGAAACGAAAGGGAATGGATTGACGCCAACACGATGTAGCAGTAAAGAAGTCCTTGATAGGTATAATAGGGGGAAACTTTGACGTTTTTGCCTAAGCTGACTGGGGAATCTTCGTCAGCGTACGTCGTCCCACCGATCCCTTTGACGTTTTTGCCTAAGCAGACTGGTGAATCTTCGTCAGCGTACGTCGTCCCACCGATCCCTCTATGGTATCGTCGCGACTCTTACCAGTGAAAGGGGTGACTGCTGGAACGCACAAAGTCCCGGGATGGACTCTCAGCAGCGGGAGCTGCTCCTCTAACTAAAATATAAAAAATTCCTATTTACGTACAACATTTCGGCGGTCGTTACGTTGCCCTCAGCTGCGGCGGTGCGTACCTTGTACGGACAGCCGGAGCTTCCGAGTAGAAGGCGTATTCATTTTGCCATCGTTACCGTAGGTTGGCTTTCTTGCAGAGCGCCACAGCTGTGCAAAAAAGCCACAAAGATTTTCCGTGCGCTAAACGCAAATCGATGAATGAACGAATTTATTGTCTGGGTAATTGAAGGGAAAGTCCACCAACAGGCATAATTTATCGCCTAGGCGTGGACACCGGAATGCAGCTGCTAGTGTGGCGGGGGTTGGGAAGGGGATGACAGATTCATAGAGAGGAGAGAAAAAGGAGAGGGCACAAAAAAAACAACAAAAAAAAAACAGATATGCGGACAAGCGTAAACAACTAGCTATGAATAAGAAACACGGAAGCATATGAAAAACCCAACCCAACCCCCAGTCAAGATGAAAGAAAAGCTGTGGAGGGGGGGAGAAGGCAGCTATGTACAAGGGGGGCTACAATCATGTACTCAAGGCACATTCCTAAAACATAGGAAAAAACACAGCTGAGGCGTAAATAAGAAAGGGAGGTATTCGAGAAAGTAGCAACATTCAAGTGGAGCTATGATCATGTACGCAAGACAATTTTTCTAAAACACAGGTAAAAAAATAAACAGCCGAGGCAAAAATTTACAAAAAGGGGGGTGGGAGTGTAAACAAGCAATTATCTATAGAAGCAGGAAGCAATATCTCTTGGACGTTTCAAATCTCGGAACAGGTCTCGTGAGTCTACTTTCACAACCCCCTACCCTTAATACTGCTACACTAATAATTACTAAAGTGCACCACCTGGTTTTCCTTTCCTGCCACTAGGCCCGCCTTCTTCGCACCCCTGTCGTGGCCATCTCAGCACCACCGTCATCAGATCCCCATCAATCGGCGCAGCAGTGGCACGAGCGAGTGATGGCAAGGTTTGGGGGAGGTAACTTATCCAGCTTCTCATGGCCCGCCAACTCAGTCTGCTGAAACATTCAGTCCACCTGTTGTCTGCACGTCGAACGGGTTCGCCCCGATGGCTTTTCTACTCAACCTATCCACTGCGCTGGACCTGAGCATGGATGTGTTGAGTTGAACAGACCTTTTTTATCCCAACTATCTTGTCAGATTCATGTATCCACACACGGCTTATGTGTGCCCCTCTTTTCCTTGTTTCATCATTATGATCATGTGCCCTCCCATTGTGCTAAGTTGGCTTTTCTGCAATGCATTTTGATTATGACACCGCCATCAGTGAGACAAAGAAAGCTTTGCTGTAATTAAAACTTTGACCTGTGTGGTGTCGGCATCTATGTGCTGCTGGGTTAGGTTAAGTCACTTGACTGCCGGGCTCAATACCCGTTCCTTCCCTACCATGGCTTTTTTTTGTTAGACAACAGCACGGGAGTTCCTCGGAATGCCAGGTTTTAAACCTCAAGGGGCACATAATACTTTTGCATGAAAATATGGCACCAAGAAGCTTGCTCGTACTATAGCACATTGTCCCTTCTGCTGATGTGATGGCAAGAAGCATGCTTCAGATTCCCTGGTTTCCCTCTTTCAAGCAGAAAGGCTGCTGACCCACAGTTTCTGGCGCAGAGTATGGTTGAATCTTTACAAGGTAAAGTAGGATAGGCTAAATGTATCAAGTACGTACTCTCTCTCATGTGGTTGGATGACGTCGCAGAGGATCTTGAATTCTTACCTCTGCGGTTCAAGAGTACAAGCTCATAGTAACAAGCAGGGAACGGCATGTTGTGCATGTGCGCATTAGCTTGCTGGTCGACGAGGGCTGCTGCCCTGGGCCACTCCAAGAACTTGTTGGAAATACCTACCTTCCATTTGGGCAAGTTTTTGGCATGCTGAAGTTGCATACAGGAATTTTGGGCAGTGCTCCAGCTTGAGGGCCGTCAGCAAAACATGCCTGTGTCAAACTGGTTGACTATGTACGACTTAAGTTTCTGCAATTTCGCTACAGGTGCCGCAATGTGTACCTAGCCAGTCAGGCCTATGATGGTTGGATGGTGTAAACAGTGAAAAGCTGATAAGCTGAACTCCGAATCGCCATCCGAACTCGTGATGGGGGCAACTGGAGTGTTTTTAGCACAGTCTCATAGATGGCAGCTATTACCTGTTCGGCTTCACTACGTAGTGGTTATAGCATCATCCATTCTAGAGACCAACTATGCAATGCAAGCTGATTTGCTTTGCAAGTACAGATTCGTATTCTAAATTTGTAATGCCAGCTGGTTAAAGACTATGAGAGTGTCATTGAACAGAAAACAACTGGTTTAATTAGCTGGTAATATACGATGACCATAACGCAGTGTGCTTAAAAGTAGAAAAGGTGCAGAAGTGCAATCAGCTAGATTACCCTCTAGCAGCAGTCCCTGGCTCTTGTGTCTAGATCAGTAGCACCTCCTCTGAATGGCTCCATCTAGGATGAAATAAACACCGCAACAATTACTCGCGAGTGAACAAAGTTGCCAACAGAAAGGAAAAAAAGCAGTTATTCCAGTCAAGGCAGTAATCTCTAATAATTTTGGCTACTTTCAGCTAGCTGCAGTCATTTTATCATTCCTCCTCAGCTGAAATACTGAAGCAGCAAAATCATTTAAAAAGTACACAATACAAGCAGAAGTAGCATTTTTGTACGCTTTTCAGTGTTCCAAAAATAGATAAAAATCAAATAATTTTCCTTCCTCACAAATTACGTTTGCGCAAGAGGCCATTATTGCCTTAGATGTTGTATCCTGTCATCATGGTCCTTTTGTATCAACCAGTCTCGAGCAGCATTTACAACCAAAAAATTTCTCAACAGCCTCGCAGGTCATGGGCATTACGGAGGAGCCTGTTAGTAATACGGAAACTGTAAAGGCTGCTAACGAGGCACTGCGTGAAGTACTCAAAAAGAACCCCAACGCATGCGACGTGTGCCGGAAGATCTTCATGGCGCCTGGTGCGATACTAAAGCATCTGAAAAGTGAAGAACATGCTGAAGGGTTGGTGGCTTTCTACGAGGAACAGCGGCCAAAAGCCATCAGACGTCCGAAGATTCCTAGCCGCCGTAAGTGTGACACTCAGTAGGCTGCAGCTACACCTCACGATGACCTATTTGGTGTAACAGTGTGTGGTCTGACCGACTTTCATGGTGACCAGTCTAAAACCATGCTTTGAAAGCACCTGGTTGGGCCACGTTTTGGAGGCAAATGGATGGACGACCATGCTTTGAAAGCATCTGGCTGTGCTAAAGGTGTATCATTGAACCAGGGTTCCTCAAACCATGTTGACGAGGCAACGCAAGTAATGAACACACTACGAAGGAAATGGACAGGATGATGGTGTGTATTTGTCCTTTGCATTGCCCCATCAGTTAACTCGTACCACTTTGCCGAAATATAAATTATTTTGCAGTATGTTTTTTTGGGGTTATGCTTTGAAGATCAATGTGTTTGAGGTTAGTTTGCTTAAGCGAAAAGCAGGAATTGAAAGAACTGTGCTCCTAATAGCATGTCAGAGGGCAAGCGGCCAAAAGCAGTGTGCTTTTAGGCTGTTGTGAGCTCTTCCCCCCCCTCCCCCCTCTTCAATCATGCTCTCAGAAAAAGCTAGCGACGGATGTGCTGTGCCAATTGCACCAAACTATGCCAAGGCGGTAATGCCGCTTTATACTGCACTGAATGGCCTTTCCTGGGTACAATTTCACCACAGTTGCACCAAAATCTCACTTGACAGATCGAGAGGAAAAATGCACTCTTTATTGCTGGGCAATAAGCCAAAAGAAGAAGAAAAAAAAGCACAAGTGAGCTGTAACATAATAAAAGTCCCTGAAACCTGCTGCCGGCAATGCACTTAAAAAAATTATGTACATGAATTGGGGATATTCGACGCGCCAAGTTCCAGGTATTCAAAACCCGCAAAGTTAATCTGCGTGCACCTCGCATCTGAATGTATGTGGCACACGTTTTTATACATAGTCTTCTGATATTGCGTGCTGTCGCGTGCTCAGAAAACAAGCAGAGGTGCAGAGTATTGCGAGAATCCTCATTACCAGGACTGTTTTTATATTTTTAAAGCTCACTATGTCCCATTGGTGTCTCATATTGTACTGCGGACACGAATAACTTTCCAAACACTTTATCACATCTCTTGACGCATTTCCACCCTCATATAGTATTTAACTAGCTCGACCACTCAAAGACCTTGCCATGTGAAAAGGCAGTTGTTCTCTGGCAGAACAAGGGCTGCTATCTTGCCTTGGCCGGCTTCGAAGCAGCATCTTGGATATGTGCTTGTCTTGGAAAGCAAAGGTCACAGACAAGCAGGCATGCGAGTGCATGTGACTCCTGATCCTGTGCTTGTCGCATTTCCAAGAACATCACATTCTCCCCATAACGCACAGCTCTGGATAGCACTTGTATTTCTCCATAATCGGTTCCCAAGGTCATAGGGTTTGAGTCGTGGTGTTTGAATCAGGTGATAGTGTTCGAATCAGTTTTGTTCCTGAATTCATGCTGCTTGAAAGTTTTACATATCATTAGAACTAGGCATTTGTAAATATTCGTTTTTCCCCCATATATTCTATAGAAGAATGCAAGGTTCAATATTCGCTTCAAACAGTCTTGAAAGGAGAAAATTTATATATATTCTACACCGCTGAATAGTTCTTATCCGTCCCAAAGGTGACTGTCAGAGGTGACTATTGCAGCAAATGGCAAATAGGGGGGGGGGGGGGGGGGGGGGGCACTTTTTAAGATCCGACAGCACCAAATGTTTCTAAACTTAGAAACATGGGTGATAGCAACTCGCAGGCTGTGCACGACCCACACATTTTAGCTGCATTTTTCTGGTTGGTGCTGCGTTTGTGCAGAGGAGGCAGAATCCGGAATTTTTGTAATCACTATGTGGGGTGCATTATATATGTGAACACATTTCAGCCTGCTCACATGCGAGTAGGTACCAGCATGCAAACAAATGCACTCACACCTTGATGCATGCCTAGTTAACGAGAAAATTGCAAAAAAAATATAAATGTCTGATAGGGGCAGAGCGAAAGTCATATGTTTAGTGCTTGTGTGCGAAGCTGAGGTCATTCTTTCTGGCATCCACACGAGACAAACTTAAAAATAAGCAGCAGTGTGGCTGGCACATTGTAAAAAAGGAAAAAAAAACATAAACTGCACTGCAGTACATCGAGACAGTTTTTCTCTGGTGGCAAGGACTGCGTGTGGCCCCCTCATGCAGTGGCTCTTGATGGCCACAGGGCTGGTGCTGTGCATGGCTACTACTTCCGAGCTCCTGCTAAAAAGCGCTGCTGGGGCTGACTGCTTGCTGCACCAAATGCAAAGCAATTCTCTATACTCAAGTGGGGTCTTGAGAACTTCAACAGTCGCTTGTATTGCGATAGAATAAATTACCATGAGGTGTTTGCGGCCACTGCTGGTGACTTAATTTTTTATCTATAACTCTTGAAATCATTAGCTCCAAAATTGCCCGAAAAAAGTAGTTCTCTGCTTCACAGTAACGTCTGAGGCGAAAATCACCGTATGCACATGCCTGATACTGTAGTGCTTCACTGTGATCACGTTTCTGGCGCTGTACGTGATGCGTGCATTCCCAGAAGAGGCATTTCGTGTCACATGGCTTGATTGACAATATTGGCAATAGCTGAAACAGACGAGGACATGAAACTGACAGGACAGCCACTAAGTCCTGTCTCATTCAGATAATCAATGTTCTTTGAAGTGCAACAGCAGATGCGGAAAACTTGTGTGATCAAAGTAACCCTCATTTTCATGCACACAACCCACGCTTCCCAAGCCCCTCTTGATGCAGAAAGCTTCGTTCACTAACCAAGTTGATTGATTTCAGTGTAATGCATCACGCCGCAATCGACGGGTCCATCAACAGACGAAGTTTTGAGGTTACAGCTTGGCAAATAAACGAAGCTGCGAGCGTTAGGAGGAACTCGCGGTGTGCTAGAATGCCTTCTTTGCAGGGGAATGAGTGTTGCTTTTCAAAAGCAATTACCCATAGGTGATTCTCTGTTTCTATATTTGAAAGCATGTAGCATACCCTGACAAACCTCTTGGGGGTTAGCGGTTGCCGTGGAGGCGTACTGGGCTGTTTGTGCGCTAGAGTTGTAAATAAGGTATGCACCATGTAGCACAGCGTGTCTCCTTGTAAATATACAGTGTGCTTAGTGTCATTCCTTTTCATTACTGCTTGTGCAGTATGTTCGAAAGTAGTTACTAGTAACCTCCTCCACTGGTGTTTTCATCTCGTAGTGACACGTTAACTCGTTTTGGCATCTGCTCCAAAGACTCCTGTGCTGGCTCCATACCTACTCCAAAGCATTAAATGGCACTTCCATCACTGAAGACAGGTACCTAGCTTACAGTTCCACTTTGTGCTGTTCGTGCTTGAGTGGCAATTACCACTTGCACAGTGGTTGATTGCTTCAGTGCAGAGTCCTGTAATCTCTAGCTCCATTTAGCTGAATTTTCGGGTAAGTCAAATAAGTGTTATTCACATGGTGGTTCTCATGTGCAATTGGTGAAGAAATGAATTCCACAGCATTAGTGCAACCCTTTACACTAATTCAAGGACAGTGGCAGTGCTCAATATAAACCAGAACCTGTTTGATAGTGATGTATATTGGAACAGCCCATTACACTCCACACATGCTTACACTGGAGAACACGAAGGAACCTTTGGAGCATATCGAGCTTCCTTCCCGCCACTCTGAGCAGACAACACAAATGCACACCAAGGCATATGACTGTCACTTGTCAGACTGTACAAATGCCACAAATCCACTCGCACATAGGTCTACTGACCTTCCCCTTCCACTACGTGTGCAGCAGCTAACCTTGAGCTACCCTTTGTGAACCTTTCGTGCTAGCACACTAGAGGACCGAGCGCCGCAGTGGCACTGCCTAGCCAACTGGGCTACGCACATGCGCCCAGTGGCAGTGACAAATAACAGAATCCCCGCCAATGACTTTTGTGGGCTCCTGACAGTTGTTTGCAGTAAGAAAACGTTATGGGCCGATCCGATGGATTCATCTCTAGGTGTGCAAGAACGCCTTCTTTGGTTTATTTGCATCCCTAAGCGGACCTAACTTAAAGGCCAACTGTGGAGAAAATGTTGCCCTCTTGGAAACCATATTTCCGTATAGCCTGTCTAAAAGAACTGCAAGCTACAAAACATGACACCTGAAATATGTGCATGCATGCTGCAGGCGACCAGCGAATATGGGTGATTTCAAAACCAAAATTGACAAAAGCACAGCCATTATGGCCAGGAGCAGGTGACATTGCACCCAGAGGGTGAGTACCGGCCAGCTGCCGAACACCGAGCAGCCGTTCTGAGACAGCGTGCAAGCAATTCATGCACCCACGCACGACAACCCCAGGAGGAGAAGTATGCCAAGCAAAGCTAGACCAGGCAATGTCACTTCTGCTTTATGGCTGCTTGCGCAACACGCAGGCAGGTGCAGCGTCGCCTGCTACGGAGCTATTTCTAATGCCTGCCGTTGATTAACCAGACATTTTAGGAACCTCCCAAGTGTGCCTTCATTGATTTGACGGTACCAACTGCACTTTCAAACTAAATATGGCCAGGGTGAAATTGCGGTGCAGTTGGCCATTCACCTGTGTGCATCTCCTTCTCTTGCACCATTGCCGATGGCGAAGGCCATGCACAAAGACACCTGCGCTGCGACCCACATGCGACCCTCATTGAGCTTCCCCACTGCAGGTGCAGCACATGCTGACCTCATTCATTCGTTCTTGGTATGTGCACAATTTCTTTGCAGTAAACCCTCCTAGTGCTCGCTAATAACTAGAAATTCATGCTTTTATATGTTTTAAAGCATGAGTTTCCATGGCACCCCCTCAGAAATGCATCAGGAAGCGCAGCAACAGGCAGAAAAATCACACCCTGAATGAATATTTTTCTCAGCCTAGGTAACGTAAACGTGCACACGCAGCCTGTGTGTGAAGAAATACAGCCCGAAATGCTGTCTTGTAGCAGTATTCTCACGCTGTAGAGCTCCTCAATTACCGATTTGCTGGCACAATGTTTTGGGACCATGTGTTGGGAGAAATCTAAGCATGAGCAAGGTGGATCTTCTGCATTCTTTTGTTTCTGCTCAATAGAAGTCAGCACTTTTTGTTAATGTGATGTTTATTGCAGGAGTTTGCTGGCAGTTGAACGGTTGAAATTGACATTGCCATAAAACGGTTCGATTTGGGACAAGAACCTTCGTCTGTCTGGGGTATTTTGTTTTTACATTGCATGCACCCTGGCAGATATGTTTTTAAAATAACAAGGGCTCAGCATAATTTGTGAGGTCACGAATCATGTTGCAAAAAAAAAAATTATTGGGTGAGTGGCATCTGTACTCGGTACTCGTGCCTTTGTCCTTGTCTCCATTAAGGAACTAGTGCTGCTGCCTTGAGAGCTGTATTTGTTTTCACGGCTCTGCAGGCTACCTGTATAGGCAGACACGTGTGTCCCACCTTCTTTTGCAGTCACCCAGGAGTGCGTCTTGTGCAATATCACCAGCTTCAAGAATCCCGAGGCCGCATACTACCACTACGGATCGCCAGAACACATGGAGCGCAAGAAGCAGCTGGCTATGGGAGGGCTCCCCCTGCCGGATACTCTGGCCAAGCCTGGGACCTCTGCCGACAAGCAGCAGGCAGACCCCAAACCTTGAAACTGCACACCTCGACACTGACCTGCAAGGCTGGAAGGACTTTTGTAAAGGGCACATGATCTTCCAATAAAAAAACACTTCCAGCCAGCTCAGCGTGCACTGTCCCATATGTTGCCTGAAATTTGGCCACCATCTCATTGGGGGTGGCAACAAATAAACTGCGTGTGGCATGGGTGGCATGATTTACCTGCAAAGGCATAACAGTGGAATGCAGTCCATGTGATAACTTAACAGTGCTTCAAGCACACCTGGGCAAAGCACCACCATTCCGCGAACGACAAAGAACCATTCCGCGAAGCACTGTGCAAATGTGGTCAGGCTGGCAGAAGCGGCTATTGAAGGGGCAACCACTCCTACTGCAGGTGCACACCTTGTTAAATTTTCGACGGCAATAGTTAACTCTGTTGTTACAGTGCATTTGTGGCACACAAAATGCGCAGCACAGAAAAGAAAATGGCGGCTGACTGCTTATTAAAGGATAAAAAGCAGGTCAGTGAATGCTTGGAATGACACATTTACCAGGGAAGCTGCTATCAACAAAGTAAGTTTAAAAAAAAATTCAGCAAATTTTGTGCTAAGTGGGATTTGGTCCTCCAGAATGCCAGACGAGCAAGGAAGCCCTAGACCACAACGGCTTGATGACTGTAGCCCACTAAAGGGGAGCCTAGCTAAATGGCTGTGGCCTTCGACCTGAATATTGTCTATTAGAGGCATGTACTCATGACTACAGGAGAAATTTGACCACGGTAATTACACAGAAGCACGTTCCTGATAATAGGGTATATTTAGGGCTAACAAGGGTAACTGGCCAAGCCTCTCACTCGCACTAGCCAAAACAGTAAGATGACAAAGGGAAAAGGATGATAATAATGTTGATTGATTGTGGGGTTTAACGCGCCGACGCAACGCAGGCGATGAGGCGCGCCGTAGTGGAGGGCTCCGGATTAATTTTGACCACCTGGGGATCTTTATCGTGCGCCGAAATCTCGTACACACGGGCGTTTTTGCTTTTCGTCTCCATCAGAAAAGCGGCCGCCGCGGCCGGGAATCGAACCCGCGACCTTGTGCTCAGCAGCGCAACGCCTTAGCCACTGAGCCACCGCGGCGGGTGGATGATAATAATGTGAGGACACGTGTACCACTGGACGCGTATATGCATTTCCTAGTCAGCACAGCCAGTCATCATCTGAGCTTGCTATGGGGCGATATTGTCACGAATAAAGGTAGAAAACGGAACATTGGGCGTGGGAAGAAGAGGCTAAGGTGCTACCCCGCACCTCTACCACAAATGTCACAAATAAAGGTAGAATAAAAAAAAAAAGCAGTGTTTACTGGGCTTAGAAGACCTACAGACGGCACTGAAGCTGACGCACAACCAGAGCTGCCGAGGTAGCACTTTAGCCTCTTCTGCCCACGCCCAACATTCCGAAAGAGGCACATACCCAAAGAGGGCAAATGCCCCAGGCATGCGGCAATATCACGGAAGAAACCTACCTAAAGCACACAGAACCACCCGAAGTGAAATAAACAGCCACAATGGGCCTAAAGTGGATGCAACAACGTAATTTTAATAAATAATGTACCTAAATACCTACTGCATTTAGCTCAGCCAGCCTTTTGCTGACCTATACGGAGAGGTGAAACCAACATAAAGCGGACAAAATCACCCAAATTGAAAAAAAGAAAGAAAAACAACCGAAACCCATCCAATAGGGAACCAACCACAGTGTCCAGAAATATTCAATAAAAATAGCCCAAACAGACCTAAGTGAGGCAAAACCACAAAAACGTAGAAACAACAGTAGCTGAAACTGGCCTAAAGGTGTGGAAATGCCCGAAAGCACCTTTAAAATGCATAAAGTGCGTGACAAAAAATATTAATGTTCAAGTATGACAAGCTATTGAAAAATTAGGGGGGGGGGGGAACAGCACTAACGGGATTTGAACTTGGGTTTGGATGTTCGCTACGCAGGAGCGGAACCACTACACTACAAAACCAAACGATTCTGGGTTATTAAATTGAGCGCCACAAGCATGTGGCTATATCTTCATACATGCCCCTGGATGGTGCTGTGTGTAACTTGGCTGTGCAGACTAGGAAACGCCTATACGCCCACTGGACACGTCCCACTGTAGGCACCACGTCATTACCACGAGTGGAATGAACGTGTTGCCTTCCAGGAGACACTGGTTCTACAAATCACACTGGTGCAGTGTATCTGGTGATGGATCAACAAGCCGTGGATCAACAGCAGCCGTGATGGATCAACAGTCTATATCAACAGCAGCCGTGAAACATGATGGCGCGCACAATATTGGCATATCCATTACACAATTCAACCCTCATGCTTTTGCATTCACTACATTGTAACAAGTGCTTTGGTGCCCTATTTTACTTCTTTCCATCCCTGCAATGAGGGTAGGCATGTGAAAAACTGACTTCCAACTTGAGAAGACCTCAGCCCCCTGTTAGTACTACATTTAACGCTAGTAGCACACGCAATGTGAAAGCATGTTTTCTTCCGCGTGGTGAATGCAATATAACTTTATAGGACATTACATAGGAAAGCTATGTTATCAAACTTAGAATAAAGCTACAAGAGTTTGATGGGAAGTCTGAAACCCAATATTAATGAATGCTGAATCCTGAAACTTAATCCTGAATCCTAAAAATTTCTAAAGCAACCTGCCAGCTCACCTCTGGCAAACAAATGCTAATCCGTAATTTCATTAAATTTTGACATTAAAAGTACATGGTGTGCTTCTTAGATGTCTTATATGCAACATCAAGGAGACAGATAAGCTTGACTTTCTTTTTGCTCAAAAAGAGTTGAGCTGCTACTATTTTTCAACAAATTCTCACTTTTTATGTTTGTGCAAGTATCCCGATTCCGTGAAATACAGCAAGCCTAATGTGCAAGAGCACTGTATGCAGCTTGCACCTGCAATATCTGGTGTCCGTGCTCTTTTAGGATCAAGATGCTGCTTCAGAAACTTCAAAGCAGTCGTGTTGTGGAAACCTTGTAGCAAAATTTTGCAACCAGTATCATAAAAGCAGCCAGCACTTCAATGTGAGGCAGTGGAGTCAAGTCTGACTATGCATCTTAGTAAAGCATGTCTGAAGAGATGTGTGACAGAAAGAGAGCGCAAGGGTGGTACAAGTGGTGTCACTGGTGCTTCTGGTGTTAGAAACAAAAAAGGCAGTGTTAGGAACTTATATATTGAACTTTTCTTCCAATATTTGTAACAGTTTATTTGTCATAACCCTACAGCTTTCACCGATGAAATACATCATGACAGTGCAGTTCCGTTGCACACACGAATGCTGCACAAAAAATTTAATATAGGTTCTAAAAACTGAAAATATACAAACACACAAATCGTACTGCCAACTTTAGCTTTCGCAAATTACAACAGAACATGACCAGCGAAACGTCAGTCATCGAGGGCTTCAGCAACACCATGACAACCCTCGTCACCAAACAGTGTCCGCATTTGTTGGGGAATGAAAATGTGAACCGGGATTTGCACAAACACAATGCTGATCACTTAATCCGCAGTTCAACCCCAAGGAGCTCTTCGGCCTTGGCTCCAATTTGCTGGTGAATGGCATTGGCTTCTTCCTGAACAAGGGGTCGCTCCATATGTCGGTACACCAGGCGATAGCAGTAGCTGGTCCGATTTGTCTTTGGGTGGGTAAAAGTATCGCGATGCTCCACGCGTTCCACCAAGTCACCACCACAGGAACGAACAAGGTCAAAGAAGTCGTTGGCTGTGAACTCTGCAGGTGCCCAGAACGACATGTCTGCCAAGCACGGAGGGTGGTTGCTCAGCGCCTGTTATCCCAAAACAAAACAAGCCTCTCACTCAGCAGTGTCTCCAGCTGGGCAAGGAAAATGAATAGGTGTAAAACTAATAACACATTAAAGGGACCCTGCAGCATTTACCACCGACTACTCGTAATGTATTTTGGATTGAAGTCCATAGTCCCAGCAATCTCCTCCCACAAGAATTATAAAAATTCATTCACTATCATCGAAGTTACAAGCGATGAAATATCGTGCTTAATCGTTCCCTTTCAACTTGACCGCGGATTATGCGATGAAAGCTGCGCGCTCTCTCCCGTAGCTCGAGGCATTCTCTTCGGCGGCCTTCGATTTATCAGAGGCCGGGGAGTTTTCTCTTTTTCAACGCAACGTCGAGGGATCTATTTCCAGTCTGGTGCAACAAAAAAGCAGGCAATGCTGCCTGCTCGCAAGCCCACCACTCTCAGGCTGGTAGGGTGTTTTTGAAGCAATAAACGTTTGTTGCTGAGTGATTGATTGATTGTGGGGTTAAACGCGCTGACACTACACAGGCGATGAGGCACACCGTAGTGGAGGGCTACGGATTAATTTTGACCACCTGGGGATCTTTAATGTGTGCTGAAATCTCGAACACATGGCCGTTTTTGCTTTTCACCTCCATCAGAAAAGCGGCCGCCACAGCCGTGAATTGAACCCGTGGCCTTGGGCTCAGCAGCACAACGCCATAGCCACTGAGCCACCGCAGGAGGTGTTAGTTGTCGAGTGGTCTGGTTGAAAGGGAAGTATTATGTTCGTCACTTAAGCTCCGCGTGCACGCAAAGCACAAAAGAAACGCCAAAACTGTTCAAAATGTTCAGGCATAGAAGAGGTTGGTGCACAGTGCCGACGACGGCGGGTCCTCACAGGAAATGAGAGAAATAAGCCGTGAAGTTGACCAGAAACAGCCAATAGGACAGGTACCGCTGAAATGACGTAATTACAGCAGTGCCAGTGATGCATAATGAGGGAAACTGAAGAGAGCGCAGTTGGTTTTTCCGCGTCTTCCATTATGAATTGCATGCTTCCATTACGATTTGCAAATATTACACGTGCATGTGTAATATTTGGCTCGGGTATTCCTGGCACTAATCTAAACGTTGTGCGGGTTTATTTGCACTGAACAAAGCCTGTTGCAGGGTCCCTTTAAGTTGGTAACTTGGTGAATGAGCCTACAACATTTAAATGAAACCTTTGTTCTGCAGGGATATGGTAGAAGCATGCAGCAAGACCAAAAAGTGATGCGCCTGATGAGGCAGTAGTGTTCATCATCACCATTCTCAAGTTTGGTGGTTCAAAGGTCTGCCACTGGGGTGGGACTGTGAACGTATCAATATTTGGTATTTGATGAAAAAAAAAAAAAAACTTTTTGTGGTTCCACTTTGACCAGCACCTCTTTTGTCACCACTGGCGCTTGCCCTAGCAGGGCACCTCAACGCCATCGAATGGCAGGCATTTGGGGCCAAACTGTGGCAGGCTTAAGGATTGAACATTAAAGCCACAACGATGAGTACTACAAGGCAACAGTTGTGCAACGCTAAATGTAGGTACTTGTTACGCTAGTGCTGCGACGTCCAGGGTGAATGTAACAGTAACTGCCGAGGCGTGCGTGTGGCTCACCCGAAAGACGACAGGCCGGTAGGGGTCATTGTGCTCAAACTGGGCAAGGAGAGCAGGGTCCGTGCTCCAGAAGGCACGGATGTCTGGGATTCCATACAGGGCCATGGCGATGCGCTCCAGGCCGAGGCCAAACGCCCATCCCACTTTGTGCTCCACACCAGCTGCACCCAACGCAAACATGGACGCATGCTCACCACTCTGCTTCAGCATTCATACCCCCTTCCCACTCAGCTGCTTCTCTTTCTGGCCCCCAGGTACATAGCTAGCAATACCTGTTCCAAGGTAAACACCTTGGTTGCAAAACGGCAAGGTGGTAATCTTGGAGGCACTAGGTATGCAGCCCCAATTACCACTGCTAGCACTCCTTTAGCGCTAGCTGATTTTTAAGTTACGCACATTTTAAAGTTACGCTTGCACACATGCACAATCTTAATATTCCAAGTAAAAATTAATTCGCCATTTTAAAGGGACACTGAAGTGCATTGTCGGAGCCCCACCTGTGACAGCATTGCACAGCTGAGCCAATGTAATCTATTACTTGAGTAATTCCTGGCAATCTAGAGCCCTAGTTTGCCTGTAATGCATGGCAGTAGAGAAAATACCGTGCCCCATTCACAGCTGCTGCATCAACTGTCATAATGATGTCAAGCTGGTTTCCAATATGTTTGAACGTTATCTCAGCACCCAAAATTTTGAATTTCAACCATTTCACAGTTCATAGAAATTTTCTTGTTGGCATGCTAGCTTTGACCCTCAGGAATTTCCAATGTGTCGTCATAGCTGATGTCAGCAAATCGGCGAGCAGGATGGTGCGAGAGAAACGCCACTTTTGAACTTTTACACTTTCCTCATTAAAAAATGCATGCAAATGAGAAAAAAAAAAGAAGCTGGAGCACAGCCTACACATACTTTAATCCGGCAAAGTAAATAGTGCTTACAGCTCACTCGAGTTCCCCTTCAAAAAATTTGCCAACCTGCAACATAGCTCAGAATGAAAAAAGAGGGCAAGCCTTCAAGCATTATCTGGGCTTGAAAATTGAGCATAGGATTAATAGCATTGATGGGAGAAGAAGCATTTTCTCTTCAGATATGCATTAAGCTGACTTAATACTCAAGTCACATGGCACTTTCAATCCACATTGAAGCGACGTAGGCTGCACATTGCAAAAGAATTGTAACAAGGCCTGTTACAATTCTCATAAGGCAAATTTCAATGAAATATTCTAGACGGCTCCACAAACAGTTATTAGTGGCAAAGTCAGGCAAAGCTGTCCAGCCAGAGCTGGTATAAGCCATACACCAGCAAAACACACAGCCATTCCAAGACCGTGAATAGTAACGAACATGATGCATCACTCTCATGGTTTCTGGTCCTCCTTTTGCAAGCTTTTTAAGCAGACATATTCAAATAATCAAAGTCACCATGCACACATTTTAGCCAATTATTTGACAAAATTAGTGGCGTTCCTGCGTCCTTTCAAGTTTTCATTTTTTATGAATTGTTCAGTGAGTACGAGAATATTTGGGACCCCTTCTGATAGGGCCTGTGTGACATGGATAACATGTGACATAGGTAAAAAGCATGTGTGAAATGGGTAACGCTTCCTTTCTGCCATTACGTGAGTGCCTTTGGACAATGATTTAGCAGTTAGAACGCCAGGGTAAAATAGATGTAGATTATATCTGCCTGTGGCCTGCACAGTTCCCAGAAATTACTTTTGTGACCGGCTGTGACAAGTGAAGTAGCTCAAAGCTCAATTTACTGTGTACCCCATCACGCTCCTTTACTTGAGGACTAAATGGGAAAACTAGAAAGCAAGCTCAAACGTCCAAGAGAATTACAAAAGAGGCAGCCTTAAATTGCTGTCCAATAATCTTTCTCCGTAATTGAACCAACAGACCCCAATCCTCATATCCTGCTCGCTTCATCGCAAGGAAAGGCCCCACTTCATTTTTTTAGTGCAGGAGAGGATCCACTGGAAATGAGTTTGTGTCAATGAAGTGAAACTTGAGGGGAATGTCAGAGAGAAAGGGGGCAAAGAATTTCGGAACGCTATTTCATGGAGCACCTCAACTAATTAACTGGGCCATTAAATTGACTGCCTAAAACCTCTGCGCACAGAATCAAGGCCATGCAAGTCAACGTGAAATTGAACAGTCAGAGTAAGTAAGCAAGTCAATCTTACAAGCCAATATAACAACTTAACCGGACTAAGAAAGTGTGCCCAGCAAAGTATCTATTACGAGCCATTCAACGCACCTCTCCGTTATAAGCAGGTGTCGACTGAATCTAAGTGTGGGACACTAAGGGGCAGTGGAAGACGTTGAAAAAGACAATGAAATTCTTAATATATTATCATCATCAGCCATTATCATTATCACCTCTTACTGAGATGACGTGATTAGCATATTCCTGCCCGAGCTATTTCTTCACATGCATTAGATGCCCTGAAATCGGAACTGCATCAGGACCTGAAGTGGGTGCGGGGCTCATTCGGCACTGCGTACGCTTTGGCTCGTCCTTCGTCACAGGATGCGATGATACTTGCTCACTAGAATCGGTGCTTGGACGTTTATCAGCCCATTTCTGAAGCACAACATGGGAATAGTGGGAAATGGCGATTCCTGAAGTATCACTAATGCGTGATCACAGATAATGTTGGAAGCCATGGACGTGTTGCACAGAACTTAAACCGAGACTGGTTTGAACAACTCTCCTAAAATAAAACTACAACTGCATTCCAACACATATGCTTGTTGCCGATAGTACTAAAGATTTTCCTAAAAAAAAAAAAACGTTGACACACGCGCAAGTGCGCATGCATGAACTTCAAAATGTTGGACACCTTTAATTTTCTGTGAAAACATGTTTTTCGAGAAAGCAGAAGGTCAGTAATGGATTCTTCACTGCACACCACACCATAGTTCTTCAATACAGTCAGTTATGAAACTTTTCTCATTTGAATCATGCAGACCATGGCAACATCTAGTGTGAACATCACCACTTAGCTTTGGCATTGCCATCTGCGAGTGCTGATTGCAAGATAACAAAACTCCGGAACATGTACAATGTGCTGCACTTTGTTTTGAGCAAGCGGTGTCGTTACAGTACCTTGCTGACGCCTCCGCGGACAATTCACCTCAGTTTCAGTTTTTATTCACTTTGAAATAAAGTTTAGTGAGCCAAACAACAGCTGAATGTCAGTGACTACATGTGTTTCACTCTGAGTGCTACGTACCCGCACTGTATGCCTACAGCTTTTTTTTCTTTTCCCCTAAATCTCTATTTCTCATATTTTTGAAACAAAAGCTATTTATTTGAAAATATATTATTAACTTTCTGCTGTCCATGCTGCATTGAGCTTCAAATTAAAGCTCAGTGCATGAAAACAGAAGCAGTACATTCCGCATTGGGCTGAAATACACACACACACAATACAAGAAATACTGCACACCCAAGGACAAAATTCTTGTGCTCCTTCTTTGTCACTGTAGGACTTACGGTCATGCAAATGCTTATACAAATGCCAAAAATTCAGTTTTAGGTGTTCATATCAGGCTACAGATGAATAGTAGAGATCTGCGAGTCAGAAAAATGACAATCAAGGCTGCAAGCAACAAACAAAATTTGTCCACTACGCTATCAAATGCCCCGTAAAAAAGAAATATATTGTTACTACAAGCAGCAATAATGTATGCAAAAGCTTCAGTTGATCAGTACAGGGAAACACACACTTGACTGCAACGCCGATATTCCACAGCCCGATAGCCAGCTGCATGCAATGAAAACTAAGCGGGTCCACATTCCCATGCTTTAGTTACACCACCGACTCTCCTCGCAAGCTGTTTCCTCAATCAAAATTTCAACATCAACTAAACATGATCACAAAGAATTCTGGGCTGTCAAATAGCTTTAAGGTACGCTGAGCCAGCTAACGATTTTTCATTATGAAGCAAGACAGCGAGCCACCCAACCCATAGAACTCTGGTTTGACCTGCATGGCTTGACCACTACTGCCTCCTAGCAGCAGAGGGGCGAATGTGCAAAAAAAGCCATTCGTGTTGATGCACACAGATGATACCATAATTAAAGAAAATCCAAAATAGCGGACCAATTGAAGGGATGCGTTTTGATACATGGGCCCATGGGAAGTTTCGTAACTGAGCATCAGAGAGCTCGGCACCACAATGGCTTCATACGATAAAAAAAGGTTTTCACAAGCAGGTACTGGAAGCCTTATAAAAAGAACTGACTCTGGAAAAAGGTGGCTAATGGGGCGAGTTAACTTGCAAGGTGGAGAGTAGCGAGAAAAGACTGGTAGAAACGAAACAAACAGGACAAGCGTAGCAGACTGATTCTCTCGTAGTGAGACATCACAAAACAATAGTGAAGCGAGGAACACAAGTACACATGGAATCTTCCTGGTCTACAAATGCCTGAGCACCTTTCCCCAGTTCGTTTTAAACCTGCCTTTACCAATAGCTGCCTAGCCTTACAGTATTTCTTCAGAATGCATTCGCTCAATCTCTGAAGGGCACACAAAAAAGTTGTTTCATTCTAAAAGCTTCCACGAGCTGTCAATGAGCTGCTCTGTACATTATCAGGCAACAATGCTCGCACCCTTCAGATGAGCCTGGTGCCAACTGCAGGCCTTGGCACAAACTGTTCACAACTAAGGATATAAAAATCTAGGGCCCTATTCTCAACTGCACAAATTGCCGGCAATTCGCCCATGTTTTTTTGCATAAGCACGACGTAAGCAATCAGTGATGTGCTGCACCTATAGCTATGACGACATGCAGTGTAATTTGACGAGTCACTCATAAAGATCGCTACCAAGGTATCAAATATTGTGCAAGAAAGATATAAAAACACTTGGCATGTACTATAAAAATTAAGACGGTAGCTGCGGCTGACAAGAAAAACACATTTCTGGAGGTCAAATTTGGCATCAACACCACAAGGCGATCGAGTAACGTTGATCCAAAAGCGAGCGAAAGGCGGATGTCGAGCTAAAGAACACCACACAATTGTTTTACCGTATCTATTTATTTCTTTCAATCGCTTTTAGTAACATAGCTGGGCTCTCTGCTTCAATGCAAGCTTTGTTGTGTTACCACCTTCCTTGCCGCCACCACCGCCATGCCATCGTCTGCTGCTATGTTACAAGTTTATGGCGTGATCACAGAAAAAGACGGCCGCGACCATCGCTTCTATGACACATAAGAGCAGCGAAGCACTACGCCTGATAACCGCGGAGCGCACCAATGTTGCCGATTCACTCATTCGTCAAGCTCAACTTCAATCAGCGCTGTAATGAACCAAATAGTCACTTTTCTTTGTTATTTTTCTCTTGATTTCGATCGTGTGAAGCTTACTAGGATGAGTATGGACAAATGCCATGCATTGGGTTCTCTTTGTCATGGAGAGGCTTGTACTGCCCTCTTATGTTGCGGTTACCCCAAACAAATAATTTTTATTTTATTGCCAAACATAAAAGCAAAATACTGCACGTTATTTGTATGCTCCATGATCGCTGACTTGGAAGCAGTTGAAACTATAATTTGTTTCGGTAGGAAACATGCTTTAAACAGCGCGCATGCGAAACTGCGCCTGCTGCAAATTGCCGCACATTTCGCGGCGCCGTAAGCCGGGGCAATTTTTTGCCCTATTGTGCTTGTATTTTGTGACAAAAACAGCCGCTATTTTCAAGCTGTTACGTAGCATTACATCACTTTTATGCAGGCTGAAGTTGCCAATGCATGACGTAATCGTTCCCGCCAACTGTTTAAATTACATCACGCCTTCTCAGCCAATCACAGAGGGGGTGTGTATTACAAGCAGTATTGTTGTTGAATAGCAAAGACAGGCTTACGTTGTCATGTCCGTTGCATTTAGTCTGGTTTTTCATTGTCGGCCAAGAATTATGCGCCTTTAGTAACGAGAAATAAGGCAAACTTTAGAACTGGTGTCCGTAAACGACATGAAACGTCAAAATGACGACAGCACACACAACCGCTTTGTCAACCGGAAGCACGTGACCAAAATTGAAAGCCAATCAGAAAAGACTTCCGGCAAATTGCCAGAATTGCCGGCAATTTGTGCAGTCGAGAATAGGGCCCCTACACACGTAATTTCGTGACAAAAAGGTACTGCACTTCGCAATAAAGCAATGCGTTTTTGATGTTGCGACGTTAGAGCGAGCCGCAAGAAACATGCGAGAAGCACCCATGAGCCTTTTCTCACGCAGTGTGGTGCAATGGCGGCATCTAGTCAGCAGTTTCCGAAGTTTGCTCAGTCTGAACAAACCACGAAAAGATTGAATGAGCAGTTTGCAAAGCCCTAAGAAGGTAGGCAAGGACAGCAAAAGTGCATGCACATAGGCGTAATGTCTATTGCATTACCTCGCGCATTGCTGTATCTAAGAACACGGTTGCCTGATTTATTCCGTGGTGCTCCTACATGTTGTCCATTCATGGTGGTCAGCACGAACGGAAACAATACACAAAGAAGAGAATAGACGACACAGGCGCCTGTGTCGACACAGCACCTGTGTCGTCTATTCTCTTCTTTGTGTATTGTTTCCGTTCACGCTGACCACCATGAATGCTATCCAACTCGCCCAATGTGCTACCTTGTTACCTATATGTTGTCTTTTAATATCATTGAATGCAGAGTATGCCTGCGCTCCAAGCAAAAAACCGGGCCACCTCCACTAACATAAAACCTGGGGAGGGGCGAAGCATGCAGTATTGAGGAGATAGGAGCCGAAGAACCGAGACGCTGCTCGTCCTAACATTGGCGCATCCCCCCTCCACCCTGCCGTTCGGTCGGGGCCTGTTTTTGACCCTGATCGGACATGCAAGGTAGGTCTATTTCTACCTCCCGAGTGGCCCACGTGCAACATCGGCCATAGCCGCCTGTTCGGGCAGGGCCTTGAGTGTAGTTCTTAGCCCTGTCTTGGCGTTCAGTATGCGCTGTACCATTCGGCCAATAAATCTCCTGGTTCGTCCTGGTCCTTTGGAGCCTGTAGTCGCCTTGTCGGCGAGTGGAACCCATCGTGGCATCCCTCGCAGACGCCGCGAACCTCTCTGGGGCATTTTGGATGGGTCATTTTGTGGGCTAGGTGAAACCCCATGTATCCCACATCGGCCCTCTTAGTCCCACCGTATCCACAGTGTATAAGTGTAGTCTCGGCACCTTGGCGATGAAACCGATGGGGGTAGAAGTAAACAGCTTTGCTGTAAAAGTCTCGTGTCTTTGAAGCACAAAGCGTTCTAGAGTGAGGTGTTGGAAAACAAGTGCCCCGTGTGTTCTTTTAGTACAAGTTTTTGCCCACGGAGATAAAACTAGAGCTAGTGCAAGGAGTTGGAAGACGAATGTCCCGGTGTGTTCTTTTGTACAAGTTTTTGCCCACGGAGATGAAACGTTCTAGCTCTAGGCGTTGGAAAACGAGTGTCCTGGCATTTTAGTACTGTGACTACATGAAACGACGACAACGACAACAGGAGACGTCGACAGCCCGAGCCCCTAAGGGGCTTCGCCCCTAAAATTACATGTTGTAGATCTTTTCTTTCAAATTTATTGATCTTTATACACATTGCCACAACTGCAAAACCACAAATGAAAGCACTGTTCTTTAAGATTTTCAGGCATGTACCCAATTCCCAAAACATACAAAACCTTCACTGTTGCCCGAAATGCGATAAAAGTGGTTGTGTGTTCATTTCAAATAAACGGCTGTTTATGAATAAAAACTGTCCAACTTGCACTCCTGTAATCAGCATCTTTAAGAATACTGAGCCTAGGTCAGACTAACCTACATAACAGAAGTTAGACATTTTGAGTCAGTGACAGGTCAATATATATAACTGCCTAGTAATGGGCTTCCTCGATTATCATTCCTGGACTGTCCAAAGACTGTCCAGGACCTGATCCAGTGCTTGATTTTCTCATGCATTTCTACAGGGTCTAGTCCTCGGACTGCCCGCGGACAATCCAGGACTGGTTAAAATCGAGGGCGCCCAATACCAACAGCCAATGTTACCTAACCGAATCCAGCCAGCACAACAACCTGTTGTGCTGGCAGTGAAGTGCAACTGAATTGCCGTGGAGCAAGCAGAAGAGCACAGGACTCACCATTAAACAGCATCTCTTGTTCCATGATACCACAGCCCAGCAGCTCTAACCATTCTCCCTGGAACTTGGCTTCCAGCTCCCATGAGGGGTGTGTGAAGGGAAAGTACGTTGGCACCCAACGTGTTTCTGTGTCTGTCCACAAAAGTTGAAAGGAAATTTTAAAATTCAGAAGATGCACTCACTTCTTGTTTGAGCAAAAATGCAACACGGCTTCATCCGTAAGCTGGTTTACTCATTAGTGTACTAAAGAAGGAAAGCCTAGAATTAGTGTGGTTAACGAGAACTGACCATTGTGCTAGCTGTTATGACATTTTCCCCCATTTGGACCAATGAAAACAAACAAAAGCAAACCAATGTGTTCTTACTCCCTCCTTTTGTCTTTTTACAATTTTTTTCTGTTTGAAAATGTCATTTCTTTGCTATCAAGCATTGATCAGCCCAAAATGCATTTCTAGAGCTTCCTGTTCCTGTTCCGTATCCTGTTCCTTAAAAAGAACTTAAGGGGGCAGTTGGGTCTTTGGGGCCGAAAAACGGTCAAAAAAAGCTTTTTGAAAATGGCATTTTTGGGCCACCGCGGCTACTTTTCTATCAGTCTGTAAATTTCCTCATCAAAAGGCACGATATTTTGTTGTTATTATATTATAATAGCATTTTCAAGTGCACTGTACAGCTCAGTTAGCGCATAATTCGATGGTGAAACGGCACTTTTCTTGCAATGCAAAGCTAGCATTTCGTCCTCGGATATCTTTGCACCGAGAGCAGGTACAACTGTAATTTTTTTTTGCTTCTGATACCGAAATGTGTGGAGAATACAATGTTGGAAACAAATTTTTGAAATGGAGGCTTTGGAAAATTATTATTGTGTTCAATTGGCACCACCTGCGAAGCCATTTCTGGCAGAGCGCGGAGGAAGCGAAGTTCGTTGTATTGTAAAACGACCAAAAATAGCTGAATCAAAAAAGTTCTTCCTATTTTGTATTGTTTAGTCATTTGTCTGCCTAGCCACGTGGTAATTGCCATTCTGTATGGAGTGGTTATTTAGTAACTGTGACCCAAAATAATGGCAATTAATCATTAATTAACTCAATATATAATAAACTTCCAAAAAATCTAATGGCAGATTTGAAACCAGCACAAAAAACTCTATAATGCAGTGCAGTTTTACTAAAATTGGTTGGTAAATAAAAAAAATAGCTCTAAGAGCACTTCACTGTCGGGGTGTACATATTTTTTTTAAGCAACAAAAGTAACAATGCCATCCCTGAAAAAATAACTACTTAACAAAATCCTTCTAACAGCAGTCACACAAGGGCTCTTTTTTTATTCTCCTAGCCCATAAAAACAAACAAAAACTGCACGCAGGCACGTATACAGGCCACACGCTGCAACTGACATTTTTGCATTACAAATTTTCTTGTTATGTTCTGCCCCAATTTAGCAAACCACAACACTGCACCAGATTTAAGGCAACATGCTCTACAGGGGCAGCTAAAAGGTGACTGCATCTTAGCTCAGCTAACTCTGGATATGCGAAGCAAAAGCTTGGTTTCACCTGGTTAAGTCTTGGTTTCACTTTGTTAACTTTTAAGCTGTAATTATTATACTTAGGTATAAACTCTTCGTTAAGCCAGGTATGATGGCTGTGTTTGTTGTGGTCCCGCTTCAGGCGCTTGCGCTCTTCCTCAATTCTGACATTAGCTTCGTGTGCTTGGAATTCCAGACCCTCTCCAGTGAAGCAGCTCGCAGGGTGAAATCCCCGGGGTCGTCAGACGCCGCTTGCCGACGACGGCTCAAAGCCTCCCACTCCCGCGCAACGCTCAGAGAATACGGCCCGGCCTCGCTCTCATCCATGGCCAAGCCCGCACTAACTAGGCAAGTGTGGCGCTCCTCTTAGCCAGATGCGCAGTGAGTCGCGTCGTCAGGCGGGGACCCATCTGCACAGAGCGCATGCGCCAAGCCGCCGGCAGAGCTTGGCGTGGCAAGTCCCATAATGTGTTGTCAAGGCTACATACAGCACAGCTATGGTCAAATGAAGGTCAAATTGCTGGTGACGGCGAAACTCGGCTCGACTAGGTTAGTAAACATTTGCTTTAAAAGCTTGTTTTGTCTGACTACTGATGTTAATCTCACAGGAGGAGAGCTGTTTCATGCAGACAACTACAGGTGTGGTTATTGTGTTGGTGCTTGTCTGCTTCTGGCTGAAGCATTTGATTGATTGATTTATTGATTATAAGGTTTAACAAGCCAACGCTACACAGGCAATGAGGTGCGCCATAGTGGAGGGCTCCAGATATATTTTGACCACCTGGGTATCTTTAACGTGAGCCCAAATCTCAAACATACGGGCGTGTTCGCTTCCACCAGAAAAGCGATCGCCGCGGCCAGGAATTGAACCCGCATCTTTGGGCTCAGCAGCACAACACCTTAGCCACTGAACCACCACAGTGGGTTCCGGCTGAAGCAGCACATGGTACTCACGCTGCACCTGGTGCTTTGTGCCACAGAGTGGCCTTACATTCCACCCACTAAGGGCACCATGGTGGTGTCCCCTGCACTTTGTCTACTCTCAGTGCCATTCTCACATGCTGTCTTCACATTTCTGCTAACAAGAGCAACCAACTATTCCCTTTTCTGCTTACTTACTGCAGTATCTTTACAAGGAATCATTTCGTGACAACAATGTCACCAACATGAGCACCTTTTATCAAATGTCACTGATGGCAAAAGCGCAGAAGTGGGGAGGGGGTGTCATCTGACTTCTACAGTGTTTGTTATCCTCCTGACCGCAAAAGCCTTCTGCAACGGATGAACATGAGGACTTTACCTACTATACCCTCGAAACACAGCTAGTTGGATGAGCATCTAAAGCTACATGGTCTTCGCATTTCTTGATGCAACATTTAGCCTCGATTAAAACCGAGAGCCAGCTCCTTGGCTAACTGGTCACAGTGAAGTATAAGTCAGTCTTACCAGGCCCGAGCAGCTGCTGGGCTAGTCCCTGGAGACCGCTCTTGAGGCTGTGCTCCAGAAGCTTGGCGGCCTCCCGTGTGTGCAGACCCTGCTTGTCAGCTTCCCGCTCACCGCCGCTCTCAAAGAGAGACAACCCGTGGCCACTCCCAGAGAACAACTAAAGGGGAAATGGCCAAACAAATATATCACGCCAAGCATTAGCTGCACCTCGTACCTATCCCTGTACATAGAAAGTGAATTATGAGTACCGTATATGCAATCCTCTTACCCTGGTGGGTGCACATCATTCTTTTTTTTTATTTTGAAAGAGCCCTTGCCCCTAATTATTTGAAAACACACACAGGGCTTTGAGTATGCTTATGCCACTGCTACTTTACCAAAACAAGATGTACAAATACACAGAACTGAATCAATTTAGCTTTTTTGTGAGTACACAGGGGGGGTCACACACCGCTTTAGAGTGAGCGACTTGCTTGATAGAAAAGAATGTATGCTTGCTTTTTAGGCATCTGTTCGATCCATTATCAGATAAGTTTTGCACTGAAATATTGAGTCTTCAGAATTTTTACTAAACAATCTACAGCGATTTTGTTTTATCTGTGGCAGGTTAGTTGTGTTTCACAGGTAATCTAGTACCACCTCGCTGTCTGACGGACACTTTCCCCTTCTCTGATGAGAGATCTTTGATAATGCTAGAACCGATCGTTTTTTACTAGCATTATTGGGCCCGCTCGCTTTAAGCCATATTTTGTGTACCCGTGGTGGATTCAGTAGGCTCTCCGTGCGACTATCCGTATCAATGCAATGATCAAGGGCGAGGCACCTTGACCGTGAATGTAAACCAGAACGACTTGGTGAGCCACAGTGATCGCAACATGTACAACGAAACGACGAATTAGACTGACTATCAAGATATGAATAATTGGCATAATGTGCACCAACGTCCAATAACAAATATTTTCGAATACCCTCCGAAAGCATTAAGTCAGCTCCGCCACACTACTTGCCTAGGACCATCAGTCAGGTTAAGGTCTTTCGCTGGCATTACGTCGCTGCCACCTCGGAATACTCACTTCGTCAGCCGAAAACAGCCGCACACCTTCGACTTGGTGGAAGACCGGGTAGTGGTGCCTGTCGATTTCATCCCTGCGGTATACATCTCCGGCAACCAGAAATGCATCGAGGCCGGCCTTGACCAAGTCACGCTGGTGCGCTGACGTGTGCGCCCGCAGCATCAGCTCGTCGTTGATGTAGTAGCTGTCACTCTTGCACCGCGAGGGATGCGACGCCGGTATTAACAGGCTGTCAAAGTTTTGCTCTAGGGTGACCACGGGGCTGAGTCGATCGTAAACTGAGAAAGACGGATTTCCCCTGCGATTTGTGTACCTCTCAGTGAAGAAGTCGGTTATTCTCCTTTTCACCAGATGCAGGGGATGGCAGGCTTTCAGGTGCAGCTTTCGAGTCGTATGCTCCAAGATGCGAGATGTAAGGTTGCAATGGTCGCTGGGCTCGTACTGCTTGCCGTCGATGACCACTGGATCTTGGAGGAGACGACGAGGTCCTTCCGCAGCACTTGCGGTCGAGTGACGCATAAGAACATTTTGTGGCGAAGTAAACGACAGCAGCCTACGAAGGCAAGGTTCACTAAAAACACGCATGGTTAGCCGCAACCGACAACGTGAAGTGCAGCGTTAGCGACGTTACAGCCACCCTGCCAAAACAAACCATACAGGCACGAAGCACACCCACGACTTCAAAACTGTACCAGACTGTTCCGGAGGTGGAGGTCGTGGCCGTGTACGAAATCACGAAATCATACGAAATCAACCAGACTACACTAAAAATCACCGAAACCAAAACATTGATAGCAATAGCAATCCACAGTGAATTTGAGGCTTGAGCACTTGAACAGTCTTAAAAAAAAAAACGTACATACAGTCTGACACACCATACATTTTCTTAGTAACACAGAAATGTATTCATTTATGTAATGCTCTAGAACTCTCACAAAAAATTCTATTAGCAAAGAGAAAAATCTGTTATTTGGCAACTGATGAGGATGGTGATTCCCTAGTTTCGATGTTAGATTAAAAATGGCAGCTTCCCGCAGGCAAGTGTTGAGGCTGTACAAGGAGTTGATGCGTGAAAGTGGGCAGTTCAAGAGCTACATGTACCGGTGAGTAATGCATAGACTGAAGAAAACGTGCCCAGGAGTCGATGTGAGCAAATCAGGGCTGTTTTGTTGCCGTGGCAAGAAAATGCGCGGTATGACGCAGTAGAATGCCTGATGATGCGTCGTCGCATTTTCGTTACGGCATGTGTGTTGGGTACACTCCAGATAAGTTGCCTGCGCTGTCATTATTTGTTTAACTTGAGACCTGTACTTCAAGTGTTATAGGCCAGATACTGCGCGCCGAATAAATTGGACTGTTTGGACGTGTACAATCTCGGACTACTCGTAGAGAACGCGCTGGCGCATTTCTGCTTGAGAGCGGGAATTTTGAAAACCTCTTGCAAACGAACAGGTAATACCAGTAATACCATGAGCTGAACTTTACGAACCACCGGATCGCTAATGTAAATAAATTTTCCGTGACTGTTCAGGCCAAAAGGTTATTGCGTGCGGGATCGCGGTTATTGAATTTAAAAGTATCCGAAGAACATGCACAGTATCAGTCATGCGAGACCAAAGTTCCCGATATCGTGGTCCGTATACATGTGCTCATGACTCTACTACGTCCCTTAGTCCCGCGTCTTTTGTGCCTTGATGTGTCAAGGTACAGCCGAGGACAATATTCTGGACCACGCGAGCGCGTGGCGAAAACCGTCGCTGCACAGTCTGGAAGGCACGACGCCTGCTGTCGAGACCGACCTGGCTCGCATGCACGTCCTTGCTTACTCGCATGAAAGAAAGTTTTGTCGCTTTCGACAGCCCAGCTCCAATAACATGTCTGCTACCTTGCGTGTGAGCCAATTGTGCCGGCCTTTGCGCATGTGCGGCCTGCGTGCTGATCTGTCGTTACCCGGAATGGTCCCTTTGATGTTTGCTGTTTTTTACCCAACTGTATCTACAAAAAAACTTCCCAAGGGGTGATTACTTAGAACATGCAGAAAACTAGCGCAAAAGCCGGTGCATTGGCCTGTCTGGCCGTAGACTGCTCATCATGGGGAAATGGATGCCACAAAGGCGTCGCCCCACAGTACGTTACGGACAGTCGCAGAGCGGCTGCTGAAAGCAAGAAAACTTGCAAGCCTGGGAGTAAGCACGGACACACATCCACGCCAGGTCGGACTCGAAAGCAGGCGCCGTGCCTCCAGAGTACGCAGCGACGGTTTTCACCACGTGCTCGTGTGGTCTCGAAAATACCTACCTGTACATTGAAATACGAATGGAGTGCGTGGCCTTCAGTTCATGCCGCGCATTCTGGCAACAGGCCGTGTACGCACAGTAGGAACAACTTAATAAGAGAGTTCCTGTCCAACCTTGGTGGGGAAAGAGCATCGTTCGGCATGTGGGCATGTTGATTTAGCTCGCCGCCACATTTGGCGTGGGTTTCTGCCACCGTTATCAAACTTTGTCGCTGAGTAGGATGAATCAATGCTCGACAAAGTTAGATGACGGTAGCATGAATGGCGCCAAACACGGGAGTGGGCTACTGGTCCGCACGCCGAATGGTACTGTTTCCCTACCATGGAAGAACGAAAAGCTTAGGAGAAGCCCCGGTGGCCAGCAGCGCATTGGGAGAAGTGCGGAAGAAATGATGCAGTTATTTCGCACTCTCCGGAGGTCACGGGTAACTGCGTCCTAGCAACGGCGAAGGCCAGCCCACCAAGGCCCTACATCACTGCGCACCCCAGCTGATAGCCAACGGTCGGCAGGCACTAACGAAGCAGACAACAGTGGGGCGAGTGAAGGTGGAAAAAGGGGCGCGTATGCGTAAAATACAAGCAAAAAAGGGAGACTTCCGAAAATGGTGGAGCGGCTTCACGAAGCATGACATCAGGACCTCTCGTAACTTGTTTCCCCTGCACATGCACATACGTGGCCTGTTGCCAGGATGCACAGCATGGACTGGAAACCACACGCTCCGTTGTTCGTATTTCAATCTGTCTTGATTCTAAAGCACAAGGGGTACCTTTGTGAGTACTTAATAGTACATCTGGCTGTTGCTTGGAACCAACAAGCAAGCATTTGTGTCATCATTGTGCCCATCTTTTTGTTTTTAAGTGGATATGACTCTTGCCATTTGGTGCTTGGCCGTCGGTGCACGAATTCACCATGGCCATTTAGTAGGGGCTAGTGTTGTTAAAGGTAAAAATAGCAGCAAAAGAAATGGTTAAAAAATTTTTAACTAGGTATGTAATTCTATCACGTTTTTATGTCTAGGACATTTATTTTGCATGGACGAAAAATAAATTATCCCAACAAACATGAAATGTGTAGGTGGTGAAAATTCTGTCTATTATCCGGCAGCAAATCCAAATTTTTACTTGTTCAACACTGATTACTTGTGTCACGCTTACCTGCCCTTGTTGTTCAGACATATTCACGTTGTACGTTGGCCTTCTGTGCATGAGACAGTGGCTGTAATTCCCTGCCATGGTGGTGCTCTTTCTCATCTAGGCAAAATAATTGAAAACAAAAAATTGCACGTTTGCGTAACTTATTACAGACCTTTAGTTGTCCCGGTGTATCTTCACTATCCCTAAGCCATGTTTTGAATTCGACTTGTATCATGCAGCAAGGTGCATGTGCTCTGCACAGCTTGAAAATTTGTGCTCAGGCTGATGGCTATGTTCTGAAACAGCTTGAGTAATGCCAGTGATCAGCAGTATTCAGATGAGAGCTAGATGGTGACTGGCAGTTATGGGTTCATTCGCACTGCTTTTTATATGTGAAATTCAACTACTGTGTAGATTTCTATTTTAAAACTAGCACAAAATTCCTTGTATCAATAATATTGGTGTGCTTGCTGCTGTGTGGGCAATTTTTCAACTTTCTTTATTCTCTTTAAAGTTGGATTTTTCATCATTAGTTGGTGTTATTAAAGGGGTAAAAAAAATGAGGAAAAAACATGATGGCATGACCTCTACAGAACATGCCCGTAACAGTGAGAAAATCACTGCTGGTGAATGGCTTTCTAGAACTATTGTTACACGTATGCATCAGGAGGGCATTGCACCAGCCCAGCAGTGGTCCAGTCGGCTCAACTAACGCCACCTGTATAACATTGTCTGTCGAAACAAGAATGGCGAAACAACCACATCCTTCACCTAAACAATAACCAAGGCCTCTCAGTGTCTCATGGTCTCTTGGGCCTGGTCACGTGCTTGGTGGTTTAACACACACTGGAAGCTTTATTCCAGCTTTATTATGCCGCAAAAGCAAAAAAATTTGTTCTTGGAAAATGGTGAAAAATTAGCAGCAAAATTTTACTTCTCTGAAGTAGCCAATGTGACCCATTTTCACTAAGGGCAAACTTCATTCCCTTCGTTAGAAACTCTGTCAAGAAGCAGTTACACTGGAATTTCACCAAAATTAGCCTCAAGGTTCATTTAACTGACTTATGTTTGACAAGATTTACTGTAGTTATCAACAATTAAGCAAGTTGCGGTATCAGTTGACCACTTTTGCAGTGATCCGCTGAGCCAAGTAAATTGACAGTTGTAATGAAACTTGTGTACAAGTGCTTCCAAATAATTAGAGCATGGGCGCATTAATTTAGCTAAATTTTTCTACTCTGTGGGCCTTGCCTCGTGGTTTGCACATTTCAAGCAGTCCTTCAAAATTGGAGAACCACCTTTAGGCCTGCAGTAGCATCCAGGTAGCCACTTGGTGGAAAAATTTGCTCATTTTAATATAAAATATTAATGCTTTCTATTATATCTTATTGTGTATCATATTGTGCCTCGTCTCAGTATTCACGAACCCTTGTTTTAAACTCTTTTGAAAGTGCCTGCTACCTCCTTTTTTGTGTGTGTGTGTAAGCCTGTTGCAACTACAAAAAGGCAGCCTGTACTTTCATTCAGCGCACAAAACACTAAGCTGACAATTATTTTTTGTGTTAATAGTACTGTACCAGAAATACCGTTTCACCGGTTACAGCAGAGAATGTGCACACATTTTAAGTGTAATGCCTGTGTACAAAATTTACATTCATTGGAAGTGTTGACCATCTGGGGCAAAATTCTGAGTTTTGTCCGTTTTCAAAGTGTCCATTTTTTAGCGGGCCCTGATTGCCTGAAGGCTGACAACCTGAATCGGGCATTGGTTTCTGTGCATGTTGTCTCACGCCCCATAATTGGAACTACGTAACAAATGAAAGGAATTCAAAATTGCAAAAGGGACAACTCAGAATTCTACGCATGGTTATAAGCAGGTGCCTGAGGTGCACTTTTGCACATTGGAGTCAATTTTATGTGCACCATTTTTGTCTCGTTCAGTTTTCTGAAGTTATTGGTGACTTTACAGGTCATATGCATTGAGACGAGTTAGGGACGCCTTCAAGGAACACAAGGCGACTCAAGATAAAGCTGAAATTAATGAACTTCTGGATGATGGTCTGAAAAACCTCGAAATCATCAAGCGGCAGGTGCGGATAGTTTTCTTTTTCATGGGGGGGGGGAGGAGGGTTTTTGCACGACAGAAATCCTTTGTATGTGGAACCAGAGTCCTTCAATGCTTCTCTGGTCATGAAACTCCCGGCCAAGTTTCGTACGGGGACAAAGGCTACCGCGAGTGGTGCAACCGCAGATCGGAGGGCATCGGGCGGCCGCCGCTGCTCTGTAGCCAGACCGGCAGGCAGGAACGCAGTAGCAGCATGCCCATTCGCACCAAATTTTTTCGCCACTCACAAAATGACAAGTCCATTTTAGCAGCCCACGACACCTAAAGCGAAAGCGCATTCATGATAAGGCGGCGAGCGTCTGTTTTGTCTTACTCCGTGGTCCGTTCCCTGCCAAACGCGCTCTGACCACGCCCCCGGTTGCCCTCCGATCAACACCAGCGCCGCGGTGCAGCAGCGTACGAAGCTTTCCCATAGCGTGATGGCGAAGTTTCATGACCAGAAAGGCATTGAAGGACTCTGGTGGAACATTAAAATCTGCTGATTTTCATCAGTATTCGTATGTTTTCCCTTCACAAAACTGGTGCAATTATTTGAGCTTTAAATTTTGGCTAATGCACAATCAGCTCTCGTCACTTTATCTGCAAATGAAAAGCATCTGTAGCTAGCAGAAGCAAACTGAGATGTAGGGTCATGTTTTACAACAGGTAAATTGCTGATACATATGTCAAAATGTGCAAACTTCTTGCATTTTTTTAACATTTGGTTGTTTTACCAAAATTGTGTAGCGAATGGGGGCACGCCAAATGAAAAAGTCACTGTTAAATTTACTCGTCAAAGGTGAAAAATGATTTTTTTCTCAGGCATTGTAGCCTAACAGTCTGAAATGTTTACAGAGGAATAAAACAAAAGTAACGCAAAGGTGTCTATGAAAACCAAACTGACCAATGCAATTCTAAGAACTTAGTTAAGTTCTAAGTTATCAAAACCTGGGGTTCAGAACCGGGTGCATGCTACCCTTTAGCCCGAGTAGGGCTCCTGCACTCGCCATTTGCTCTAGACAGCTGGAGCATATGTTCATGTCTTGTCCTTGCTGCTGCAGGTGGTCATCAGCAAGCTTTACAGGGCCGCTGATTTGGTCATCGAGAAACAGCTCACACAGCGATGAGAATGCGAACCCTCTGCTGTAGAATCTTGTATCATATGCGCACTGTTTCTGCAGGCTTGCTGGGCCAGTTGTGGGCACGACAGGCTGACAAATAAAATTCAGCAACACTGACAGCTATGTGGTTTTTTCTGCAGGCTTGTGCTGTGCTTGGGTGAATGCAGAGTGCTTGCTCTGATCAGTTCCAGTAAGCACCCAGCAGCTTGAACAACACCAGCTCTTGTATGTCTGATATACTCCACAATGGAGCTGGCTTGACCATCCCTTACATGAAGTGGCATCTGAATGGTCATCCAGCTTATAATGCTTGTCTATGTGATGATGACGCTTGCCAGGAGAGCTTGAGAGTTGAAAATAACCCCCAGGGAGCTGTTGGAAAGTCGATCGTGAGTGTGAATCATAGCAAGCAGCACCCTCGCTCATTGAATTTCTCTGGGCACATTGTATTGACTTACCTTGATAGATTTGAGAACATTGTAATGCAGTGCACCTCTTTTGGAAGCTAGTATGTTCCGCTTCCGCAATGCTGGCACGTGATGGTAATTATTACTGGCAGGGTGGTGTTGCATGGCCTCAGTGGCTAAGGTGTTGCGCTGCTGAGCACGAGGACGCAAGTTCGATTCCTAGCCGCGGCGGCCGCTTTTCTGGTGGAGGTGAAAAGCAAAAACGCCCGTGTGTACGAGATTTTGACGCACGTTAAAGATCCCCATGTGGTGAAAATTAATCCGGAGCCCTCCACTACGGTGTACCTCATCGCCTGCGTTGCATCAGTGTGTTAAACCCTACAATCAATCAATCAATGGCGTTGCATGGCCATCTTACTAGTAGTGCTGCTGCTTATCATCTCGCCTTCCTGGTTTTAAAAGCTTGTACTCCATTGTACATGTAGGACAGTCTCATTTAGGATTTGAAGATTCCTTCCTGATTTTTTCAATGCTTTTTTCCGCCAACATTCTAACCTTCTTTTACTGAATTCTATTGCTTTCCTGTTCACTTTTCCATTAACTTAAACCCTAGAGCGTATGAAGCTGTATGTAACGTTGCCTTCATGGAGGACTGCTGGGTGCCTTTGCACTGATTTAAAATGATTCATTTTCTTTTAAATGCGAATGCATTTATTAGTCGGGGGTTGTCTTGCGTCCATCGAGCGGCGTGCGCCTGCATTCCTCCAGCGCGAGCGCACGTGAGCGCGCGCCACGTAGTTCTGCCTTCGTCGTCGTCGTAAATGCGAATGCATTTCTTAGTCGGGGGTTGTCGTGCTCCGTCGGCGTGCGTCCGCAAGTGTTATCTCTCCGCGCTCAATGCCGAACGCATGCGCTTGAAGCGAGCTGTACTAGTTTGCTCGAAGCGGCAAGAACGGCGAGTACTGCGGTGTTAGTCTCGTGTCTAACGTGTATGGGAACTTGATATCGCACGCCGTTGCCACGTCTCCCGTTCGAGACACGTCTCCGTACAAGGACTTGTACACCCTTGCCTACACCGGAGACGGAGTCTTTGTGGTGACCGTGTACCTCGCGCCCAACCTCGCTCGAGACGCCGTTGCCGCGCACCTGGACGCGGCTATGGAAAGTGTGCGCGTGCGCTCCAAACCCTCTGACCCCATAGTCTTGGTTGGCGACTTCAACGTTCACGTTCGCAAGAAGAGTGGCGAGTGGCTGGTCGAGTACATGCAGACCAGGCACTCTATGCATTGTCTCTCTGCCGGCTTCGACACGTGCCCCACTACCATTCACGGGAGTTGCATTGATCTGGTCTTGCATTGATCTGGAGTTGCATTGATCTGGTCTGGCGAAACTGTGACGCGCGTATGCTTCTCAAAGACCCTTTGACCGTGCACTTTAGCGATCACAAGGCAGTGATTGTGGCCGTCAAGTACAACGATAACACAAACAGGTGCTGATGAATAAATGATTACGTTCTGGGTATCTTTTTACACGTCGACACAGCAGCCACGCTTTGTTACCGTCACTCACACCCACCTTATTACATACCTTAATTCATCCTAATCCCGTCTCCAAAATAATTACTATAAATCACTCATTCACCCCTAATCCATCTTAATCCCAACTTACATCATTACTATCAGCTAAAAGACCCCCCCCCCCCCCCCCCCCCCTCCCCGCTATTCTCAACATCAATAAATGCTTCTTACTGTTGTTACTACTACTGCCGCGGAAGCGATGTAGAGAGAGAGAGAGAGAAATGACCTGTATTGATTCGTCCTGCGAGAAAGGTGCGGGTCAGGCCACGCAGGGCTTCGCCGCACCTCGTCTAACTACCTGCGCTAGGTAGCGGGCGGAGCCCGAGGCGTCGTGCCCGGCCGGCCGCGCGGGTTACTCGGATCGCCCGCGCCGTCGCCGTCCGCTCGAAAGAAAGCCACACAACCGGTCACCCGATCGCTGCGCTGATCACGAGCTGACAGCCACGAGCGCGAGGAGCGAGCAATGCCCGTGTCTGTGCGAGTCTATATATGCCCCCCGCCGCCAAGGTGGGCAGGTCCAGCGTGAGGAAACAAATGGTAGCTGTGGTAGAAGAGGTGTCCGATGTTAAGTTTCTACTAGGGAGTACAGGCGAAGCACGGCGAAGGGCAGCAGCCGCAAGAGAAATCGCCCACACCAGCGGATGTGCCAGTGGAGACGCCAGCGCCAGGAGCAGCACGGCCACCGTCTTGAAAGTTGCAACGGCGCCCGCTCGCGTTGCCCACCCATATGCTCTGTCAGCAAGGATCCCCGAGCAGTAGCGACGTCCGGACCATCGGAGAACACCAAGCTGGGCGGGTCCGGGTGGGCCGCATCATCGTGGTATTCTTGGAGAGACCGGTGCCTTGTACGTCCGCGAGGACGACCTGTTCATCTCTCGACGGGTTGCTTGGAACGCCCAGTTGTTCCTCGAGGGGATCCGTCGTGCGCTCCGCGTGTTGCGAGGACGTGTAGGTCGCAGACGCACGGCGCACACGCAGCAGGCACGTCCGCCACCTTGTCTGGTTCCGCGGCCACCAGGGTTGCCACTGAGTTTTGGGTTAATATCGCCAGACGGCCAGCAAAAAGTCGCCGAAAGTCGCCATTTTTGCTTTAGAATTCGCCAACAGTGTCGCCACACTAGATGTCTACGGCAACGCCTAAAAATAAAAGCTCCCAATTTTGTATAACCCCATAAAAATCAGCAACGTTCAAAACACTTATATTGTATTGATGTCTTTCAATGCCAGTCGTATGGTACGCTTCATAATGCCTGGTTCTTCGACTAGCCGTTAGCCGGCGCCGCAGGAAAAGCCCACTCTGGAGTAAGCAGCGGCTGTAGTATTGGTGGAAAAAAAGCAGAGAAGTCGATAAAGTGTCATCCCAAGCAGGGGTAGCGGCAGGGCAGAATTAAAAAGAAATCTGAGTTTAGGGTTACCTAATTTAAGTCAGAGTTACTGGATATAGACAGTTGCGAAACTCCCCATAGGCCCCATGTATCGAAAGCCGGTCTTCGGTTGCCCCCCTGCGCCGGGGCAAGCACGGGGCAAGTTGACTAGCCTGTCGTCTGTCGGCAGGACGTTGAAGCAGTACTCAAGTGCTTGCGGCTGCTGCCGTAAGTCATAAAAAGAAAAGCCGCAAAAACACAAGTAAATTTTACGTAATTATTGTGTTTTAATTTAAAAAGCAATCTTTATTTTACAGAAGAATTTTGAATAATAATAGTTTAGCGAAGTTTCGTTTTTATCTCCTAGGTGCCGCGCGCGTCGACTTGCCCCTCAGCTTCCACGGAGTGGGGGGGCTAGCGCCGCCCGGATTCTGAAGCGGAGTTTCGCAACTGTCTATATTGAGTAACTCTGATTTAAGTTACTAAGATAGGCTAGATGGCGCATGCCGTTACGCCGATTCAAAGGGGAGGCCTTTGATCATCATCATCATCATCATCACTTTGGCGGGAAAAGCCCACTTTGGCGGCGGTTTGCGCGCAGGCGGCCGCGGCCGAGGTGCAGCAATCCTCCCTGTTCTGTGAGACTGTGGCACAACCAGCACAACCACAGCTCGGGGAGCGCGCTGCTCTTCGAGGCTCGAGCGGGAGCTCTCCGTACTCTTGTGCGCTCCGTACTCGCCACTCTTCGGGGCGCGCGGTGGCCCCGCGCCTTTTCACACCGGCTACGTCACCGCTGAAGGCCTGGGTCGCACTAGAGAGGCTTTCTTGTCGCACAGGCCACCCGTTTTCGGGAGCAACGCGGCAGTAGACCATGTACGCTGTCGTAGCATACGCGGGGGCAGCGGAGGCTCGGTAAGCGCCACTCGCCAACACCAGCGGGCTGGGCGCACGAAATCTGCGGACAATCCGGCCGCCGAGCCACCGAACGACCAGCGAGAATTTTCTCGCCCCGCCGCGGACCCCTCGCCGCGCACGCAGTCGTTCCTAACGAAGATGCTCCCCTAGATGCAACCTCGTTGTTGCAGCAAGCCAGTAGCTTGATCGAGTCCCTTTCAGGCGCTCTAAAGGTTTCCCTGGAGGCACCGAAGCTGTCAAGGCTACTGGTGAGGCTGGAAATACCAGTTTACCGCGGTTACGAGGATACCATCAGCGTGACCAACTTCACTGAGGCTCTCACGCACTACCAGACAGCCATGGGACTCAGCGATAGCGATATGCTCGCTCGTGTCGTGCCAGTCGTGCTTACGAAGCGAGCAGCGCAGTGGTACCAGCTTGCCGGTCACCGATCCGCCACGTTCACTGAACTCAAGGCGGCAATCGGAGGACGTGCCATCGGAGGACGCGGCGTGAACTGGAGCTGCGCACACAAGCTCCCTAGGAATCCCTCCTAGTGTTTGTGCGGAGTATGGAGAAGCTATATCAAATCGCCGAACTGACAGCCCCGAACGATGAACGCGTCGAGAGGGTTATCAGGCAGGCGCAACCCACTTTTGCGGCGTACCTGCGCGGCGTTCGGTTCCGCGACCTGGAGGAGCGAGCCGCTGAGGCGAAGCGGATACAGGGCCACATACTCGCTTCCCGAGCGTATCGCCCTCTTTCTCCGGCAAGCCAGGCTCTTGAGCCCCACTGCGCATGGAAGGGAGCTTCCTCTTTTTCTCGCCACCCGCCGGACGCCGCCCACGCAGTCGGAGCGGAAGACAAAGGTCTGTTGGAAATTAGCGAACGAGCTTTGGACCCATACACTTACGGACGCCACACGGCCAATGCCAGGAAAAAGCCTGCAACAACCGCCCTGAACTCCCAGGTCCGGCGGCAGGCGGAGACACTCCAAGGGATGCCAATCGCGGGAATACCCGTGGTGGGCTGCGCTGTTTTCGTTGCAGAAAAGAGGGCCACATCAAGCGCAACTGCTCCCAGCCGCCGGCGCAGTTGGGAAACGCAGGTGCCGGCCGAGCGGGAAAGCCCGTTCGGCCCTCCCTAGGCCGCCCGGGGTTACCCCGTCGGAGGGCCTGCTCCGTTCATCAGTGTCGTCATTGCGGGCCGAGAATCCCGGCTTTATTGGACACGAGAGCTAGCGCTTTGTTCGGAGAAGGAATGTTGTACGTCTTGCAACAGCGTTCTGTTCGCCTCAGGGAGTGCCGAGCTGTGTTCAGCCTTGCCAGCGGTGTGGCGCGTGCCGGCGCCGCCGCAAGGTTGACAGTTCGATGGTACGGGCGGAGGAGTCGATGTCGTTTTATCCGTCTGCCAAGTCAGAGTGTCCCCGTGATTTTGGGCCGCGACTTTCTTCGGAAGTCCAGAATTACGATCGACATTACGATCCCGCTTTCTGACCCCCGATGCCAACCCCCACGCCGGCGCCTCGACATGCCCACGCCTCGGGCGAAATAAGACACTGAACAGAGACGACTGAAACTTTCGAACACCGCATGACCGCATCACGCGCAGAGGTATTGCGGCCGTGTCAAAGCAACACCGACTAGGCAGAGCAACGCCACCTAGACTGGAAAGAATTTCCTCTAGGTGGCGTTGGGCAGAGCCGTCGGGACGGACGGAGAAAGAGAAGTGGGGGAGCGAAAGTCCCAAGCCGAAATTCGCCATAAATTCGCCATGTCGCCATTTGTGATTTTCGGTCGCCACGGGCCTCTCAAAGTCGCCAATTTGGCGAAAAGTCGCCACCAGTGGCAACCCTGGCGGCCACCTTGCTGTCACCAGAGGGCGCCGTGGTCGCGCCGTGGTCTTGCCATGCCAGATAACGGCCTAACGGCGAAGTCGCGGCCTGGCGCTCCGGGATTCTCAGGAGTGCCGGCGTACTGCGAAAGGACTGGCGAAGTCGATGCGCGTAGTTGCCAAGTCGACGTTAAGTTCGTCCAATCGATGACCTCCAGATGCGCTCGTTTTGGGCCTTCATCTCGTACTTGCGGTTGACGAAGCGCAGGTGCGAACGAATCGCGGCGGTCGGCTTACCCGGACCCTGCAGTAGTGATTAATTGCAGCTAAACTCGTGTGACCGTATTCACGACGGCGGCGTAGCTCCTCCATGGCAGAGGGGGCGGCGAAGCCGGGCGACCGCGTGTCCTCGGAACGAGCTCAGGCGGCGGGCAGTGTTCGAGGACAAGGCCCCCTGAATCAGCTATCCCGAGCTTAGAGTCAGGTCTCTTTCCTTCGCGCTTCCTGGTTACGGCACCAAAATGTCGCGGAAGCCATATAGAAAGGGAGCCAGATGATGATGATGATTCCCTCGAAGTTTTTCTAACGTACCCAAAAGGGCTAACATTAAAATTCGTGAGGCCGTAAGATGACATTTCGCTACTCTTAAAACTCCAATTACCATTTAATTACTACCCATCAGCAATTTAAGCGACCTGAAGCAGAAAGGAAAGCTTGAATATATATATATATATATATATCCCTGTTTGCATACCCCAAATTTGTTGCCCCAAAAGATAACATAAGTGGTCAACCCCAAACACTCATAAGCAGGGGTTTATGCAGAATTTCGATTTTGGGGGGGTGTCGGTGGGATGTTTGGGGGGCGGGGGGGGGGGGTGTTGTATAAATCCCTAGGCAGGGTGCTTGTGGTTGTGGAATCTTTTTTTTTTTTGGGGGGGGGGGGGTGTCGAAGTCCTTCTGGGGGGGTGTTATGGGGGGGGGGTGTATAAATCCCTGCTCATAAGGGTCCTTCAAACGCAGTTGTCTAGCTGCCGAGAAGCAGCGACAGGCGCGAAAAAAATGTTCGCTTGTTTCCGGGACCTGGCACCGCACACATAGTTCCGTAGGGGAAAGCCCTGTTCTAAAGAGATAGAAATTCAACCTCCGTATCCTATAGCGCAGCTCGGTGTAGGTCACTTCGCTTTGCCGCGAACCACAAAAACTAACATTCCACCCGAACTTAAAATGTTGGTACTCTTCGAAGGATATTAGTGCATCTGAACGAGTAGCGTCTAAATGCAATATCGCCTTAATCTTGAAGATGCAAAAAAGCCAAAGAGCCTGCCCAAGTGGTTGGTTGGTACTAAGAAATCAATGTCGCACACCCACTCTGGGGGATTGACCAAGGTGGATTTTGTAAAAAGGTTAAGAATTACAACTACAGGGAAAATAGAATTGAGGAGGTTGTGGGGAACGTGATGTTAACAATTTCGAGAGCCAAGGAAAGTTTAGATAATTATAACATACTGATAATGAAGTAAAAATAGATGCTTCACGTACCGGAAAAGAAAGTACGAGATGTGTTTTATTAACAGGGTAAGGGCGCGACAAACATCCCCGTGTCAAGGTATATACCCCTGTGCCCTGGAACCCACACCAGTCGGATTTCTTGTACATAGAGTGATACGAGCATCGAGAGCGTTCGGCGAAGAGGAGTAAAGCTTGGAGAAAAAAAGATAGTGTGGAGCAAACTTAAAGAGAATCCGTCACAATGAGCACATCAGAATGGTCTTCACTGAGTTTTCGAAGAGCGAGGGCAATCGCCAAAAGTTCTGCCAAGAATATTTTCGTGAAATTGGGTAGGCGCAGAGAAAATGCCCAGTTAAGCGCAGGTGAAAAGATACCAATACCAGCTTTTTTTGACCAGCTGAACGAGCGCGAGGAACAATAAATGCTCGGGGTCATGCCAGCCGCTTATTTTATTATCATCATCTTCAACAACTGCTACTTGTTTTTGGTGATCACTAATCATCTCTCATACACGGCTGGGACGGGAGGCGGCGGAATACGCAAATTCGCTATGCAAAGAAAACTGGTTTACAATGTGTGACGGTCTTCGGGGAACACTATCCACCCCGAAGACAAGGCGTTTGCTTCGATACCTCATTGACCCGCTCAAAAGCAAAGGTGAAAGCAGCCACTCTCCATTCCCACCAAGGTACGGCGGAAACCTCATACGAGATCTTACGACCAAATACCTCAAGCCTGGGAAAGGAGCTCCAGGTTTACCATAGGGACCCCCAATTCCTTACTCGACCGTACATCCAGCTACCCGAGGTTCGAGCAGCCATCTGCGAAAGCAAGCGAGCCAGCACACCTGGGAAAAATAAAATCACCACAAACTCCCGGCAAACATCGATGAAAGCCATGCAGAGCCTCACAGACCATTTCAGCTCCTGCTGGCGCTCTGGCAAACATCGTCTGGATGGCAGTGGAAGTCTGGATGATCTCCAAACCTGGCAAATCTCCCAACATCAACAACCTCAGGCCGACATCTCTCACTTCGTGAGTGGGCAAAATTTGAGAACGTATAGAGCGTATTCATATGCATGCAGGCAACCATGCGTGCGCCGCCATATCTGTGGCCAAGCGTCTGTTGCTAGGCGACGTTGTGCGCACGGCCCGCAAATGCCGCAAATCAGGCCCTCCTCTCCTCCTCCGTGCCTTCATGGCGGCCAGGCAGGTCGCGGTCCGCGATATGAGCTTGTGTTTTCGTGCAAGGCGTGTGCGAGTGGCTTGATAGTCTGTTGCACCGCGATAGCGTTGGTTACGCGAAAATTCATGGTTCCGCTCATGAGTGTGACAACCTTATCTGCAATTCAACCCCAGCCTCTGCGCACACCTACGAGCGAGTGCGAGTCGGTCGGGGCGCAAAGGTTGCATCGTTAGGGCATTGGTCGTTTGTCAGCATGAACTGCATATTTCCAAACTGATGCCCACTGAACGCAAAGTAATAACTCGACGCTAAGTACTGTTGAGTACAGTGCGATCTACCAATCGCCAGACGCGTATATCAAGTCGCCGCCGCAGATCAGCTGATGGCCAACCGCCGCGCTCTAATGTCACAGGTGAGTTGTTTTGCTGAGTGTGAAACATTTAGCGCACGAGAAACCCAGTTCCAATGTGTCGCCCGTGCCATCTTGAGGGAAGCCGTTTGTTGGGCTGATTTTTTGATAACGACTCGAACATAAGCAGCAACGTGTTTTCTTTTTGTTTTTTCTCGTGCGGTGATAGGATCGCATGCAGCGATCAATTTACTTCTGTCAATCTCAGCGCAGGGCATGAAGCCCTGTGTTTCGATTGTCCTTGGGTGGAGTGAGGAAACCGGCAAGCATCAGTTAAAGGTCAAAACCTCGGGTACTTCTATCCTGCGCACTTTTGAGGCCGCTATCTTTTAAAGAAATTGCTGTTCGATCACGCCGTCCGGAAACGAACGTCGTCTCAAGCTGTTGTTTTGCGCCAGCAGCGCTTAGCAAAACTCAAAACTTACTATTATGTGTTTTTAGGGGCAGCAGAACTGCCATTTCAGTCTCCGGACAAAACTTGTAGCTTTTGCTTGGTATAGAAAAACTAATTGTGCCTTTCTACTTCACCCCGCTCTTTAGCCCGTTTTTTCCTTTCTTTTTCATTGCAGGCGTATGCAGCTGCTAGAAAAGAAATACGGCGCCCTCACAGAGCTGGTGTGCGTTCTGCGGGGCAAGCCTCAAGAGTGCCGTTTTTTGCGGCATCCGTGAGCAGCAGCAGGTTTAAATACAGTGATGGTGTTTAGCACACTTCGAAACTGATCTACAAAAATATTCAGAAATAAATAACGAGGTCGACTGGTTCCCTTTTATGTGCATTTAGGTGCCTTTCCAGCTACTGCTATTTGAATTTACAATGACTGTGGAAAATGAAAAAAAAAAAAAAAAAACATTTTGGTGAGGCTCTTCATGTGCTAGAATATTTTTTGCGAGACGTGGTTTCTGGCCAGGAAATGATAACTCATGGCTATCGCCTTCATTTTGGCTAATTCAACTGTTATGAAATGGTGATATATGTACAGTGAGCACAAGGACTTCATTGAATTATCGGGCCACATTTTGTCACACTGCGAAAAGTTGCGCTTGTGTTCCACTTTTTGGGAAGTGCGTTCATTGCTTAGAAAAGGAAAAGTTCACACATGAATTGATAGGTGTACTTGAAATTGAATGTTTAATAATACATGCATTAGAGACCCTTCAGTTGCACTCCCAAAAAAAGAAATCGAGTATCGAAACCTTGCTATGTAGCAGGGAAGGGGCGAGATGACGTGTTGGTTTCGGTGTGCTTTTAGCCTTTTCATTGGTTGTAATCACATTGGTATGTTTATTCCTTGAATAAACAATCAGTCACAGTTCAGTGCTTTGTCCTGCCTTTGTTCATATTGCTTTGTAAGACCCACTTTTCATTATGCAATACCAACTAGCTTGCCAACCCATCATCTTTGTGCACCACCAAAGCTTAACATGGTGTTTCCGGGCATCAGCAGCAAGGCTTGTTAACTTTGATTGATTTGATTGATTGAAGGGTTTAACGCGCCGACGCAACGCAGGCGATGAGGCGCGCCGTAGTGGAGGGCTCCGGGTTAATTTTGACCACCTGGGGATCTTTAACGTGCGCCGAAATCTCGTACACACGGGCGTTTTTGCTTTTCGCCTCCATCAGAAAAGCGGTCGCCGCGGCCGGGAATCGAACCCGCGACCTCGTGCTCAGCAGCGCAACGCCTTAGCCAGGCTTGTTAACTTGTTTTACTTACACCTAGGGTAACTGCTAACAGCAGCTTGGGACACTATTAAAAATGGCATGATGAGAACATGTATATCAAGAAACATTTTATTACATATCAATAAAACACCACCCGACAGTTCACAATGTAATTACCCATCAGTTAAATATTAGTGATAGTTTGCAGTAGGTCACAGGAGCACTTATGCAGTCTGCCGATTCTCTGTTGTTGTCACTTCTGCACTACTACTTGGAGCTAAACAGAGACAAGGAGCCTTGCTGGGGTACAAAAAAAAATTACACCCATCTCCCCGAAGAGAACCATGAGTAGGATGCGGAGCGTCATGGGGGTTCCGTTTGCGTTTCCGTTATGTTTAATTGAGTCAGCGCACTCGCTGACGGGACTGTTGCTTCCATCCTACTTCATCTGAAGAAGCACGGAGTCAAGCGAAGCAAGCGCAGCACTGAACGCGCGCTCCGCGCGCTCACCTTTATATTCACAGCTGTAGGAGAGGAGACTACGAGAGAGAGAGCCGCACATGCGCGCGAGAGAGCTGAAGCGAACGGAGGAGGAGCGTGCGCAGACGGTAGGAGAGGAGAGGAGAGTACGCAGCTGTTTGGAGAGGAGGAGAGGAACGCATGCACAGATGGTGTGCGGACGGTCGCCACCGGTCAACAAGTGACATACCCCCGACCATAAGACACTCCGCATCTAAAACACGGAAACACCATTTTTTCCCATTCTATTCTGTTATTCTGTTTTTGTGTGTGGGTGCTTCCACTTGTAACCTTCCATTCTTTGTGTTACGATTGATACACATAGCCATGCCCTATTGTGCACAGTTAATCTAAAGCAAGGGTGTGAAACACCCGGGCCACATGTGGCCTGCAGACCTTTTGATTTTTTTTTTACCTTTTGATGTATTAAAGGATCACCGTAAAACAAATATCAGTGCCTAGATTTTAGTCATCCTGGAGATCAGTACTGATATGTTTCTCGAATGGTGACACCAAATTCCATACAGAAATGACCAAGCATATTTACAATGTGTGGGAAAGGACTTGTTTCGTTTGAACAGCAGCATTAGGTGACAATTTGTTACACCCCCCTCCCCCCTGCCTTTCTTGCATTGCAACCTTCCCATGCGGGACTGAACTTCTTGATTGTGGCTTGCTTGCTCACTGATGTGAGTTTGAGACCCCTCATGTCACTAACTAAGATGCACAATTTTTTTTGCACAAAACGTTAACAACTCTTCACTTGCATACTACGACGACAATCATCAATGTAAGTTTGGACAAAAAAGGGAAAGAAATGCTGACATCGGGCAGCATTACAAACACCCTGTATTTTTTGTGAAGACACAGAACTAAGCTGAAGAACGTTTACTAGAGCAGCAGCAGCAGCATAAACTGGACAGTGGTGTAACAACTGACAAAAAATAACCTACCTAAACCATTGGAATCAAAATCACGAGCGTAACAGTTCAAAATTGGGCTTGATGTCTTCATCTAGACTCCCATTGCTTTAAGCTCGCAATGGGTGCTGCCATTCACTGCGTGGAATAGCATCACTTTCACATTATGGAAAATTCAGAGGGCTTATTTTACACATTACGGCACATCAAAACACACACGGTATACGCATTATGGCACACATGTAAATTTATCAAGCGGCTCCGGGGCAGTGTCACCAATCGCCCCAGAGCTAAGCTGGTTCCACAGGCGCACGCCGGTGTTGCTGCGACGCACGGGCCATCGGTTCCACACCCGGCCACCCCTCGCATGATCGTCAAGTGGACCGGGCCGCCACGTGCGGAACGGAGGTCGGCGAAGACGCTGGGCGCGTGGGGTGTGTGAGAGACGCCGGGCAGCGAGCAACGTTCTGTGCACCGTGTGACGTAACTGCTCCTCGCGCATGCGCAGCACGGCTCTCCAGGAGCCACGCGAAACTGCTCAACCTCGTCCAGTGTAGCTCACGCTACAAAACACCGGGGCACTCGTTTACACCTCGCGCTGGAGAGCTTCGTGCATTAAAGACAAGAGACTTTTACAGCAAAGCTGTGTACCTCTACCCCAAATGGTTTCATCTCCGTTGGCAAAAACGCCAAGGCGCCAAGAACACACTTATACACTGCATGCTTCGTTCCTCCCCAGGTTTCACGTTAGTGAAGATGGCCCGGGACTTTTTTTTATTGAGGCGCGCATTCCCGACACCTGCTCGTGGGCTCCCTGCCTCCTCGCCACTTTCCCTCACACTTCTTGGCCTAGCATTTTACCCTATTCCACTTCGCCGACGATGATAGTTTTCCGTTAACGAGCTGCAGGCTTAAACAGCTCCGCTGTTAATAATCTGGGTATTGAAGAAAACAGATGAAGTAGTAACGACACCCCAGCCACTTTCTGACGTCACATAATTTTGTGCAGTTGGTGGCCTGGGCGATTGCATGCAGTGGGGTTTCTTGATCTCTTTTAGCCGTGACATTCAAATGCGAACGTGCACTTAACACACTGATAACTATGCTTTTTAGTGCTGGCTTTCACGACGTCACTACTGCCGCCATTGCATCACGGCTGACGTCGCAATGTATATTGCGTTTTATTCGGTTTAAAGCGTATTTCGTGGCTACGTGAGTTACCAAAGGCTAGTTCTTTTAAACTGAACCAGGTTGTATTTTGTCTTCATGGCCCCTTTATTGCGAGCGCAGGGCAAGGGCATAGCACCACCTCTTTTGGTGGTTATTAACTCCGTGTAAAAAAAAAACAGCAAAATTCACACAAAAGTGCGTGACCTCTTAATATACATAAGCAAGCTTAGAATTCCATCACATCGGCAAAAGAGAAAATGGATTCCAGCCCCGAATAGCGACTATCGCTGGCCATTTTGGTTGGCATTTGCGAGTCCCTCATGGGCAGTCGAAAGGGGCAACAAACGAAGCCTTCTAGGCGTGACTTTGGTGGGCTTCATTGTCCACTCATTTATTTTTGAAAAGTTCCACAGAATCCTATCCTCGTGTGCGGCTCAAGGAAGCAGCAGCCGTCCGTAATAATGGGAACCCTTCCAGAACGTATTCTTTTGCGACTAAGCTCTTCGAGTATCTCCCCACCCTTGCTGCCCCCTTTCCTCTAACCGAAAAACCCATAAAGCAAACCATCAGCCTCCTCGCAACAACGGTCGCGTGACGAATCATTCTATCGCGAAGGCGCCGCTGTTACCAACCGGCCTGACGAAACGCCTAGCATGTTGCGAACGGGCCGTAAGTGTGTCCCTGTTCTGTAGTTCACTCTAGTTCTGTGCGCCCATGCACGACAAACGCCACTTCATTTTCAAATGCATTGTTCATTATAATAACAAAATACCCACAGCCATTTTTTATCGACCTCGCGCTTAGTGGATTCACCAAAATTTATAAAACTAAAAAAGGAGGGTAGGGTGGAGTGGGGTGGTGGAGCCGGCAACATCGGGATCAACAGTAGTCTGCTCAAGAAGGAAGAAAAAAAAAAGAGAGAGAGAGACTTCAATGTGCCAATGATGTATAAGCCAGCCTCTTCTCTCTCGTTTCCAAGCGCACGACTTCGGAGCGACGCAGAGGACGGAGTCGAGAAGTCCCGCTTTTCCTGCGTAGACAACAAATGTAAATAAAGGCCATCACGCGTGTAGGTAAAATCTATAACTGCTGCGTGCAAATCTGCCCCACGTGATGTTCGTTAATTCTGGTTTGGCATGGTTCACCCGAACATCGGTTTGGGCGGAGTAGCGACTGCGAATAACCGAGCCTCTGAGTTACTTTCTCACTTCCGCGTTGCTTTGCGTACGTATGCACGCAAAGTGCGTAATGTACGCTTGTGAGCGAGTTCTGTGCACAAAAGTTGTCAGTATTTTGGCTTTGTCGCACCGTAAAGTTCCGAAAGAACGCCCACCCAAAGTAGAGAGATATCAAGTGAAAAATACGGGATGGGCGTTCTTTCGGGCCAGGTGCGAAAGACTAGAAAGAAATGGCCGCACCACCAACCAAAACTGCGGAGATATCGAGAAAAAATACCATGATTGGCGAATTTTTGGCTCGAGTGCCGAAAGGACAAATAAGTGACAGCATCTGCGCGTAAATAGATGATTCGCGTTTGTTTTGTTCACTCATCGGCGCTAAACCCATCGATTTTAGGGGGTGGGAGATCTTTGGGGTGTTTTAGTAAACTGAATATTTCATCCCTAAAAGGGAGTGGGCGATGTTGCGGGGGTGGGCGTTCGCTCGCAACTTTACGGTACGAGCATTAGAATGGGGATATGCGGAATGTTAGTACAGATGGTCCCGTTTTCTCTGGCCTTTCACAAAAGTACTTTGTGTGATTGAGCCAAACGTTGCCCTCAAATTGTACGTATTTTCAGAAGCATCGCAAAGCCTGCATTGCACCATCGCCTTTGACGTCAAGTACGTGTCGCCAACTGCATATTTTGACTGCACGGCAACTGAGGCAAAGGAGGAGGGTCATTGTCAGAACAGCGGGGGCTATAGCTGCACGTGCTTCGCATCACGAAAGTGTTATGTTTCCAAAAGGAGCTTCCACCTGTTTGTCGAAGTACCGAGAGGAATTTGACGCTATGGTTCAAAGGCCCTGTGTTCCTTATGGCAATAGCGGGCTATTTCAGCTATAGATCGACCACAGTTTCTACGATACACGTGCGCAGCTCTCTAGGGGGAACGGCGTGGTTACAGAATTACTGCCACATGCCTACAATATGCACCAAATATTCACTATCAGAGCGCGCATTTTACTCGCGAGCCAGCACCTATAGACAACGCAAAATGCTAGTCAATGAAAATGTCGCTGTGCGTAATTTCAGCAGAAAAAACCAACTCGCGACCAGGTCTGCTGGTGAAAGCTGAGGTGGCATGCTAAATTTGCGGGGATACAAAAAAAAAATAATAACCAGCTGTTATAACCAGAGACAAAAAGAGGCACGTTCGTTTCTATGTCTCTTGCTCACGCCTCGCTGCACAATCTGCTGCGAGGCTATCACCAGAATTGGGGAGCGACCTAGGCGAGCCAATTTACGCCTGTTGGTGCGTCTTCCCATTCGAATTATCAATACATACATACATACATACATACATACATACATACATACATACATACATACATACATACATACATACATACATACATACACACACACCCACATACATGCATACATACATACATACATACATACATACATACATACATACATACATACATACATACATACATACATACATACATACATACATACATACATACATACATACATACATACATGGATGCATGCATGCATACATACATGCATACATTATACATAGATGCATGAGCACGCGTGCACGCTCGTAACTTAAATTTTTCCAAGTCCACACGGCCGCACGGTCACAGAGACCTCTGTGGCCGTGTGTTTGAATTGACGATCGCACTGCGTCCAGTGGAAGTGTTTCATCAACAGTGGCAGTACCTGTTCCGCTCAGAGCCGTCCCGGGAAGCTGCGCAGTGAAGAACCTAGGCCGTAGCCATAGCCCTGGGGTCCGAGGTGGCGCCGATGGCAGGGCTCACAGTACAGCTCGCCCCCGGAAGACCGGTACGCGCCCGAGGCCAGCCGCTGCTCGCAGGCGCGGCAGCTGAAGCAGCGCGCGTGGTACGCGCGCCCTTCGGCGCCCACCTGCGCCGCGAAGAGTAGGGCTCGCTGTCAGGGGGTCCGTCTCGCTTCACAAGCGCCCTTCTTCGAGCCTCCTGCTGTGGCAGCGCTGCTGAGCAAGCTTCGTGACATATTGCATGTCTATGAAACACGGATTGAAGTCGGGCCGGTTGGTGCGTATCTGAGCAAGGAACGGCGCGAAAAAACGGCAGAAGAGGGCACACGGACACAGCACCGGCTAACAACTAGAATTTATTATCGCTCAAGAAACAATAAATATCCACAGACGGAAGACTTGTGACTTGAGTATCTACAGACATTTAGAAAAAACTGTGGTTGATTCCTCTGCCATAGGAATCGGTAAAACACGAACGTGAAAGGTGCAACAAAAAGTGCAGCTGAGCACGATTTGCCGGTCGGCGGCTGTCTTGTGGGTGGGCTTGGCGAACGACGTCGTACTGGCGGGTCGCTTCGGCAAGGGTGTACTGGCGTCATTTTCATGACGGATATGACGTCAGTGAAATCTTGGTGTATTCCGAAACAAAACACTTTCGTGCTAAAATATAAAACCCGAAAACGTACAACCATGGAGGAAAGAAAAGGAAAGAAAGAAAAACCCTAAGTATAACCCTTCAATACTTTACTGGTCACGAAACTGCTCCGTAACTCAATGGGAGAGATTCATATGCTGTGTTTGGCCGCCGCGCGGTGGCGCCACCCTCTCACTGAGGTCACTCCTCGGGCGGCATTGCGCTGGCTCGAACGGCGGGGCCGCGGCGAGTTGTGTTTGTTTTGTACGGGAAAAAAATTTAACGTGCATCTCGCGCTCTTGTGATGCGACTTAAGTAATGCAACGACGATGCCGAACATGTGTTGCGTCCCGGGATGTCGTTCCTTGTACAACGATACCGCAGAAAATGTTTCCTTGTTCTGTTGACCGAGCGACGGGGAGCTGCGTGAGAAATTCAGTGTGTGAGAATAGAAAAAGCAATGTACCCTTTTGAGAACATCGTGGACCTAGAATTGTACAAGGCTAACTTAAAGACGGATTTTTATCATATCAGTCCGGTTGTAGCGGTGCTTCATTACCTGTTTGCAAACTTGTATTACCTTGCGCTCAGGCTCGCGTGTAAAAAAGCTTTGGGACGTCCTTGTGCTTTTACTTTTCATATTTCCGCGAATTATCCCTTAGGGTTCGTTTTGTTTGTTTTGTAACCGCGCGTGGCCGATTCCGGTTTCTTATCTGGCGTTTCAAACGGAGCGCCCGTTTACTCTTTTTGTCGTACGTCCCGTCTGGCAATATTGTTTGATATGGAAAGAGTGCCACCTTGCCGCTAACTTGATTTTTTGTTTCTTCGACAATGTACTCGATCCTATTTCCATGGATTTGAAATTAATAACGTTCCGAGAGTAATGCATGCATAGCAAACGCCGCGCAACTCACTTTATCGACGTTCATCTGTGCACGTCACACTGCGGACTGCTTCTTCGACGTTTCTGTTTCATTCTAGTCTTTTGTAGAGCAGGAGCTCGCTAGCTCGCTGCGTTCAGAAAAGCTTTGCGTCGTTCTTGGCTACGCGGCAATATTCGGTTTCCTCCGTGTGCTGCACATCGCAGAGCGAAAAAATAAATTTTTATACGCTGGACCACGCTCTTTTGTCTCCCTTCGTAACATTGAAATTTTTTGTTGCGTGTGATAAAATCAGTTTTATTATTCTTTTTTCGCTTCCTGTTTTTGCAAGGATTGCAAAGCGTGGAAGCGGAAACACACATGGTGCAACATATATCTCTTCGTGTTTTGATCCTTCGCGTTTCTGCAGCGTTTTTAGATGTTCTCAAGTATGTACCCACTCATCTAAACGACAATATACTATGGGGCTATCTCTTTTAGCGTTCTGTGCATTCCAGAACAATCAACGGATTCATTAAGCGTAGTCTGAACGACGCGCACTTGATTTCTTTCAGTTTTGTTTTATTGTAATATCGATAGGCCCGCAGCAGTCCGTGACTACGCAGCTACCGTATGTGTGGTATTTACAACTTTTGCTTTAAGAAAAGAAGCAATAGAGATTTAAAAATCTGTAAACACGACGGCGCAGCGCTTGTGCCAGAGCACGCAGAAGTCGTTGCCGTTCGCGGCCGAAGTCTACGGTAATTTACTTGGAAAAATAAAATCCCATTGAAGGCAGGTGATATACACAATGACTGGACTATTCATCGCTAACTACTACGAAAAAAACACTTATTCAGCGCGCAGACACCAAAAGCAGCGAGCGTTTGCACGCCAAGAGCTGGCCAATACGCCGCACACGCGGCAGCTGGATGCCCTTCGTGCGGCGGTGGCGCCTGTAGTGGCGCGCGTGGTCCCTATATGAAACGAGCGCCGAAGTTTCGGGACTCTGGTATAACGTACTCTTTAGTACTAAAGGTTGCTTCCCCGCAAGAAGACCGTGTGTGCAGGGGTGCACCCCCCTTTACAGGCCGCTTGCTTCGTTGCACTGGCGTCATTTCCATGACGGATATGACGTCAGTCAAATCTTCGTGTATCCCGGAATAAAACGCTTTCGTGTTAAGAAATGCACAGAACGTCTGCAGATATTCAGAAAAAATATACAGGACAAAATAAATCACGAACAAATATGAAATACCATTCACATACACAGCACTGAGATAACATGTTCGAAGGTGCATTTCGAACAACAGGTCATGGGCTCCACCATACGCACAAACAAATCTAGGTGTTAAGAAAAAGATTTCCTTCCTCACAAGTGTGTTGGAGGGTGCGGCAACGCCATCTTGTTCTCTCTTTTGAAATTTCAGTGCCTTTTGAAAACCTTGGAGATTTTGGATTTACTGGAATTTTTGCATCGAAAACCATCACTTGTATACAAGAGCCTCCATAACAGAAGAAAAAGGAGGCTCCTGTCATTCCTTTCATCCATGGTGTAAGCCACATGCCGAAGAAAATAGAGCGATCTGGCGGAGATTGCATTTTTACAGCGGAGCCGTGATAGGCTAACAACCCAGTTTTTTTTTCTTTTTGCATGCATGGACCAAGAAAAGCCGCTCCCTCCTCCCTTCCGCGCCCCATCTCCCTTCAGGCACCTGTTCGCCTCCGGCGTTTCATATATTGAAACAGGATGCTGTATATATATCTTCTCAACAAGTGTCTTCCCTGCAGTGCATTTGTGTTTAGAAGTGAAGCCTTTGTAAGCTGGATTTCTAATTGTTTCTGGCACTGAAGCCCTACTCATAGAGAAGAAACAGGCAGCAGCAGGCACGATCAAGAAAAGGCAGCGCAGCTGGAACTTCGAACAAAAGGAAGACTTGACACACATGAGCGCTGTTTCCAAAAAAAAAAAAAAAAAGTACACGAAACTAAGCACATATTGACAACGACTATAGAAAATATTATTAACAGTACAGGGCATTGAGATATAGCATGCCCGAAGGCGCATTTTCTACAACAAGTCATGGGCTCCACCTCACTCACAATGTCGTCTAGGCTTCAAGAAAAAAACATTTCTTTCATTGCTGCTACGCTCCCTTATGTGAACTGGTACTTTCAAGCAAGCCACAGCACACAAGCTTCAACGGCTTATGTACAACTACCAGGGAACAGAGGACGAACTGCTCAACGAACTCCGAAACCTCATTGAATTAAAGCCGACCACCTCACCCAAGACCTACAAGGCCCCGCCGTACACTGGTACAGCCAATCCCGCCATGAACGAACCCTTTACAATGGCTGAGATCGAAGCGGTGATCAGAAAACTCGTCCGCGACGCAACCCGGGGAAAATACGCACAAAATTACTTCGCACTTTGGGTTACATAGCCTCATCAACTATATCAAGGAATACTGGCTAGCCGCCACTCTGCCCCCGCAGTAAAAACATGCCGACATTACACTAATTCCAAAACCAGGCAAGCCACTCACCCCCCAAAGCAGTCGCCCAATATCACTGACTTCTTGCAAATTTTTGAACATCTAGTTCACAACCGACTACTCTCACACATAGAAGAGAAAGACAACTTTCCCGACACGATGCATGGCTTCCGACCACATCTACCAACGCAGGACACCTTGCTCCAACTAAAAAAAAAAACCCGCCGCGGTGGCTCAGTGGCCAAGGCGTTGCGCTACTGAGCACGAGGTCGCGGGTTCGATTCCCGGCTGCGGCGGCCGCTTTTCTGATGGAGGCGAAAAGCAAAAACGCCCGGGTGTACGAGATTTCGGCGCACGTTAAAGATCCCCAGGTGGTCAAAATTAATCCGGAGCCCTCCACTACGGCGCGCCTCATCGCCTGCGTTGCGTCGGCGCGTTAAACCCTACAATCAATCAAATCAAATCCAACTAAAAAAAGACATCATTGACAACCTCAGCAATCAAAACAAGAAATGCATATTGGCTTTAGACGTCAAGGGAGCTTTCGACATTTCCCACGAAGCCCTCTATGCTGGCTTGCTTCAACAAACTGTGGCCAACGGACCTACAACTACGTATCCTCTTTCCTCACTGACCGCACTGAAACAATAAGCATCGGACACCTTCGCTTCCCGACTTTCTCAACAATACCCAAGGGAACCCCACAGGTCTCAGTCATATCGCCTCTGCTATTCAACATCACCATGAAGGATCTGCCACCTCTCCTTCAACACACCCCAAACCACAAGCATGCAGTATACGCAGATGACCTGACTATGTGGACCTCCATGGGCTCCACAGGCACCAGACGCTCTTCAAGAAGCAACACAGATCGCCCAACCATACCTGCAATCTCGTAGTTTAGAATGCGCCCCTGAAAAATCTACACTCCTCACGCTATGTAAACGGACTCATAAAAAACAGGAATAACCAATCCCAGATCCTGACCTACACATCAATAGCCAACCTGTGCCTAAAGTATCCCATGCCCGTATTCTAGGTCTCGACATCCCGAAGGATGGCTCCGGCTCTCACACTATTCTTCCTCTACAACAAACTAAGCCAGTTGGTCAGCATTTCTCGGCGGGTCTCGCCGATACGGCCTCAAAGAAGCCGACACCACACGCATAATCCACACTATTCTGACGTTAATATCCATAAAACATAAAAAGGGCCTAGGGCCTCCATATTTTGATGTAAACCGCCTTATGTTCCCCCCTCAAAAATGTCTTTCCAGCAATGCATTTGTGTTTCGAGGTGAAGCTGACTATAAAGAAGATTTGTGTAAGCTTGGACTTTGTAAGTTGGCTTTCCCACATTAGGTGTTGCACAGTGAAGCATGACCACCTACCGGGGGGGGGGGGCATACAACAAGAACAAGAACAACAACAACAACAAATACTACTACTACTACTACTACTGCTACTACTACTACTACTACTACTACTACTACTACTACTACTACTACTACTACTACTACTATTACTACTACAACTGCTGCTGCTGCTGCTGCTACTACTACTACTACTATACTACTAATAGTGATAGGATAGGAAAAGGAAAGGAAGTGCACTGGGCATATTATTGAGCTCGGCAGGTAGCTCATTTGCATACGACCCAGGGCGGATGAGATGGAGTAGAGGGGAATGAAAGGATAGAGGGAACTGTATAAGAGATACAGAAAGAGCAAACAAAAAGAAAGCAGCCATATAGCCCCACTTTATTCTCCTCTCCACTGCCGCCACCTCTTTCCTTAGTCGCCACGCGTAGCGTCTCTCTTCCCCATGACAGAGAGTTTTAGCATAGAGGGTAGCGTCAGCTAACGCTACGGCGGCGGGTACCGGGACTCGACTGGGCACTTGCGGATTCGTTCCGGTAAGGTGGATTACTTCTTCGAGCCGGTCCTCGCCATGCCCGCGCATTCGCTCCGCTGAGGGGCAACTTCCTCGCACTCACCGCGCGCGCATGCGCAGTCGGGTCCCGGCAATACCCGTGCCATTGACGTTTCGAAGGCCTTTGAGTCGAATGTCACTTGACTCAAATGATACCTTTGAACTGCTACACGACGTTCTTCAAAGGTCTTTGGTTGAAATGCCATTTGAGTCAAAGGAGCACCACGAACGACCTGCGAGATTCTCAAAGGCCTTTGAGACGCGAACGACCGTACTCTCGGGAGCAGTTTCTGCATGCCGTAATTACAAAAGCAAGTATTTACGAGCAACAATTGGTGTTTAAAGTGTACAATCTTCATAATTTCTCACTTGTTCTCGTTTTCTATCACTCGCTCTACGATCACAAGGTGACTTGATACTCTCAACGCTGGCGCTGTGAAAAAAAACTGGCTGTCAGCGCACACTTTGTGCGCGCTTGTAGATTGTTATCAATTTGATCGCTAATAAATGTTTTTTTGCTCATTTTGACTCTAAAAATATTTTTTTGTCAATAACTAAACAGGGCAGCAGGGGCGCGACACCAAAACATGGCGGGCGAACGCGGAAAGTTTCAACTGCCTTTGAGAATCGTTGCGTAGATTGGCGAAACTCCTTCCAGTTCGAATGGCATTTGAAATTTCGAAGGTGATTCGACTGAAATGCCCTTTCAAACGCTCGTGTGTCACAGGTATAACCCGTCGCCGTAGCGTGAGCCTCCGCTAGCCGCTATGCTAAAAACTAGTACCGCGGGCTCTTTAGCGGCCACCTGTGCGGCACACTAGAAACTGCGCCGCGATTGGCGTAGCCGCGCTATAACAACATGTCATTGTCTCTACCCACCAATCGCGTGTCCTCTTAGTTTGTGACGTAGAGATCACGCCACTGTCCTTATAATTCAACGCTGCAAATCCCAACTATAGCTAAGCTCCAACATAACAAATCCCAACCGAGCACCAGCTTCGCTGGACTTCCCCCTTCGCGGGGTGGCAGAGCTCTTTTGTTTTCCTTTTTGTTTTCGGCTCACTTCCACCTCATTTTTGCACACGGACGCCCCGAAAAATCCCGACCAAAGAGAGGCTTACAGCTTCGCTGTAAAACTTGCTTGGCAGACATCTTAGCTGAAATTATGATCAGCCCGTGTATTTGGACAGGAATGCAAAGGACGACCGAAGAGTAACACAGAAGGCTAAGTACCGAAGAATAGGGCGAGAAGTTGAAGAAGCGGAGTCGAGAGAAGGTTCGAGAAAGAAATGGCGAGGTACGGTGGCGGAGATTGAGTTGATCTGTAATAAGCAGGAACACAGAGAAAAAATTGACGCATCTCCACGAAGTGAATCATGACGAGTGGGCGAAACACTGGGGATCGTTCTTACCGTAAATCACCCGTGGCATTGCCCACTCGCGCATGTAAATGAGTGACAACGTCTGTGTACAGTATATACAATTCCAATCCAATCCAATTCGACACAATTCAATTTATTCCAATCCAACCCAATCCAGTCCAGTCCAATCCAAATTCAATCCAATCCAATCCAATGCTCCTCGCGCATGCGCAACACTGTGTACACGGACGCCAAGCCCCGGACAAAGCGAGGTCCTATGGTGCTTCGCCCCCTTTCACTGACTGACTACGACGGCGATTATGGAACGTTATCCGCACAAGGCAGGCTCTCTATGGTTCCTGAATAAGTGAAAATAAATGCTAAATTCGAGGGGTGAACGTGAAAACAGCAGAGCGAGCGGGAGGCTGCGGAAGTAAAGCTTGTGCTATTTCCCCTGTGTTGGCCTCGGGACTAATCACTATTGCCGAATTCAGTGGGACTATATATACGCACGGGCGTGCGAGAGAAAAGCGGCACCTGCTTCTCAGCGAAGTAGACGATGTCGTTGCACCGTGCGCAGACTTCTCCGCCGCCGTAGCCGAAATCAGAGCGTGGCCGGCTGCTGGCCCGCTGGTCCGACGTGCTCGTCGTGCTCAAGCTCCAGGACGAGCACGCGCTGGGAGCATTGGAGCACCTGCACCACCACGAAAGACGGAGCAGAGTCCGTGCACCAGCCCCTCAGGGACATGCAGCGGCCGCGCGTATAGTACCTGGAGGGCGTCATGCCCGGCGACAGCAGCAGCGCCCCGTAGCAGGGGGCGCAGTACATGTCCTGGCCCAGGTTTCTGCTCGCGGGGCGGCCGCACGCCGAGCACGGGGGCTTGGAGCCAGAACCGGCCGCCCTGCACGTGTCATGCCTCGTGTCATTCAGGTCAGCACGTGAGCAGTCGCAACCGCAATGTGTCGGACACTGCCGTCGAATGGTTGCGGTTCGAAAAGACTGCAGCGCCATTTTCTGCTCATCACCCCAATGAAAGCGTATACATGTTCGGAGAAACAAAAGAAAAAACAAGACAGGAGGAAAAACAAATGGAACACCAAAGAGAAAGATCGGGCAACATGTAAAAGCCGTTTGGGGGGAGAAACAAGAAGGGACTCATCCCAGCAGCCGCTTGACTGCGTGGGGTAACAATGGCTTATATGAAAAATAAAACGAGGTAACAATGGGGTAACAATGGCTTAAGAAAAATAAACGATGAGAAAATACAACAGATTCAACATCATTCATGAAAAGGTGAGCCAGCAGTAAGGAGGGCACACAAGCAAAGGTGGCGGACAACAGGCTTGTAGTGATCCCTTCAGTAGTGTGAGCACATGTAGTCACAAGAGGAAATAAGGAGGACACGACTCATATTATATTATATTATATTATATTATATTATATTATATTATATTATAATATATCATATTATATTGTATTGTATTGTATTGTATTGTATTATATTATATTATATTATATTATATTATATTATATTATATTATATTATATTATATTATATTATATTATATTATATTATATTATATTATATTATATTATATTATATTATCTCGCCCTGGAACCGAATGGCTATTTTCGCCAAAACTGAACTCGAACCGGAACTGAGCCAAAAAGGAATTTACGGCTACCGGTTAACGACGAAACGGTTCGGCCATGCGTTATTGACAAAGCATAGTCAATGCCATTTAGTTCCTTTCTGTTTGTAACACCCCCGCTCATTCCTTCCTTGTAGCTCGGATCAATCGCAAAAATATCAACGCGCTATTTTCGGTCCGTGAGTGGGAAAAGACGCCGCTGGTCGCACTGCAAAGCCCCAAGAGGAATGAGCGGCTTGCAGGCTGTGAACCACCGCTCTTCCCAGGCATTGGTCGAGCTTGCTGAGAGCGCGTCGACGAGACCTATAAACTGAACTTTCCCACTTGCAACATTTCCTAATTCGCTCAAAAAGAGCAAGTGTAAACGTTGGATAAGTGGGGTTCCGCGGGAAAGGAAGAAAAGAAAATGACATGCGCGTGGCCTTAAAAGACCCGGTGGTGACCGAAGAAGAATAATTCCTGCTCGCAATAAGTACAAAAATACAACTCCGGTTTCGCTGTAGACGCTCCTTCCCGTGTCTCACCCTTCCCATAACCAGACGTATCATCGTTGCGAAGGTTGAGTGATAGCCTGTGGTTCCCGGTATATAATCGTGTGTTTGTCAGGGCGCGCAGAGCGGACAACTTTGAGTGTTTTAACGAAGCTGAAAAATGGCAATACATCTAGCACAGAAAAAGTATAGCCCAAAAAACCGTGAGCGCGTGGAGCCCAGTTTTTCTCCTCTTGAAGGGCCCTTCTACGTATACTCCCCATGCTGCAGGCACTGAGTATTTTATTTCGAATTAAAAAAAAAAAAGCAGCCCGAAAGTAGACGAAACATGGGGAAAGGCTGACGGGATGGGCGTTGTCTCGTTTGCCTATCGCACTCGTGCCGTCAGCCTTTTCTTTTTTTCTTTTCGTTTTTTTTAGCCTCGCGTTGTTTTCAGAAATTCAAATTCGCCGATTAGCACAACTTGCCTTTAAGCCACTTTGCTTCCTGCGATCCTGCCACCAAATTTCTTTGTCGTGCACATCTCTAACGACGTTTTCGGTTTCATTTTTTCCCTCCATTAATTTGTTTCGGTCCACTTTGCCTCCTGTTGGTTATATTTCCTCTCTTCGCCTCTCCATGCTCTTCACATAGAGTTGTATTTAGACATTCTGGCTGTACACTTGAAGGAATTCGTAGTTCTTGCCCTCTCCTCAAAACATCATTTGCTGCGACCTTCTCGAGCTTCAAACGATGCCTATTTTGTACACCGTTAGCGGCCCTCATCCGTTCGTTGTTTTACTATGCGCTCCTAAAGCCAGGCGGTCTATGCAGTTCTTTGGTGTACTGCAAGGCTTGACAGTGTGTCTGATTTTAATCAGCGTACTGAGTTCGCAAATGGGAGGCGTGGAACCATTACTCCTTTCCAAATGCCTCGCAAAACTCTGTACTTGTTATACCCACACAGCTCTCTGTTTCATTATAGCCGCGTTTCGCTTTCCTTTAACTTTACGTTGTTGCTCGTCTGTACTTCAGTAATTTTTTTTCCTTCATTTGTCCACGCCTTAAAATGGAGCACCGGCTGGCGCAGTGGCAAACAAGCAAGCGCAAATGTGGCGATCTGGGCTGGTCGAGCGTGGGCAGGTCGTTATCCATAAAGCCAGTCACGCACACTCCCAGTCTTAGGAATTTAGGCATACACACCACATAAAGACAACTGATTTAACACTTTTGCAGCGAAGTTGTCTAGGATCCAGCAGATCGTCAGACCAACAAAAAATTCATAAAAACACAAAAGTTCCTCGATATAAAACGGCTTATGTACTGCCCCTAAAATTTCTTCCCAGCAATGCATTCCTGTTTAGACGAGGAGCCGACCTGGAGGGGGTCGGCACAATCGTGGTCTCTGTAAGCTGGCTTCGTCACATTGTGTGTTGCACACTGAAGCTTGGACATGTACGGAGGGAGTACGGGTGCAGCCCCACTTTGTACTCCCCTCCGCTGTAGCCGCCGCGATGCGATGCGATGAGGTTTTTGCGATGCGAAAGCTGGAACAAAGAGGCCCGGAATTGTCTGGTGTGGGGTGTCGACACCCATCCGCCGCCGCCTTTTTCCCGAAGCCGCGCGGTGTTTCTCTCCCTCCTCACATATCGTAAAGACGCGAGCTCTTCGGCGCCACCTCTGCGGCACACTAGAGCCAGCGCCGTGACTGGTGCAGCCGCGCTGTAGTAAAACGTCATTGTCTCTACCCACCAATCACATGTGTCATTAGTCTGTGACGTAGGGATGGTGCCACTGTCCTTGTAATTCGACACATCAAATCCACAATGTAGCTAAACCCCAACATAGCAAATATCCACCGGAGCAAATCCAACTTCCCTTTTCACAAGGTGGAAAGGCTCTGATTTTTTTTTTTTTTTTTTGCAGGGGATAGCGTACAATTTCGATACAGTCAAATCTCGATATCATGAATGGCGCGGGAGCACCGAAAATCGTTCGCTATTTTGAAATATCACTGTAATGAAAAACTGGCGGTTATAAACGAGTGCGCTAACATAGGAATGAAATGACGTACGTTAGCAGTAGACACGTGTGCAGACAGGCAAACTCTCAGATAATAATGTTGCACTCACTTAAAAGCTACTTTATTTGAAGAAATAAGCTATTATCTTCTCGCGCGTGCAGCACGCACGGCCGATTAGGAATGCCACATATTCCACCTTGCGCAATACCTCATCGGGTACGTCATTGCATCGCGCAATGAAAGCGCTGAATTTGTTCATGTGCACTAAAACATTGATTTTTGACACGATCTCATCTTCTGTGTTCGGTGAACCACAGTCGTCTTCCTTCGCGTCGTCATCGTCACTAAAGATGATTACTGATCTCGCTGCTTCTTTGCAATTGTCGCTATAGCTGCATTCATCTTTAGATCTCGCACGAACTTCGCAGCAAAATCACCCATAACAAAGAAATACCTGCCCGCACACGTGATTAGCGTGAAGAACGACCGACCGGGCACCGTCAAACGCGGCTAGACTGCTCGGCTACTGTACATTGAACCACAGCTTTGTAGTGGCGCTAGCTGTTGGCACTCGACATAGTGAGATGATAGCTACTGCGCTCAGGGAATACACAAAGAGACGGCGGTTTCTGTTTCACGCGAGGGTTGCGACGCTGTTACTTTTAGTCGAATTCGTAATACTGACGTTCCTTGATTATAACGGGAAAAATAAATTGCGTGCGGTATTCTGAAATATGCGCTATATTGAAATTCGTAGTTCTGAAATATTTTTACAGTGAAAATATAGGCAATCATGCGATGATTCTTAAAATATTCGTAAACTTGAGAAATTCGTTAATGTGGGGTTCGTCGTCACGAGATTTGATTGCATTTGCTTTTAATAAGTTTATTTATTGATAAATATACTGTAGAAGAAGTGACAAGTTGGTAATGCATTTGGGACATCTTGAAGGTAGCGCACTTAAACACGGACACTAGCGAAAGAGACGACAAAACCACGGCGCTGTGGTTTGTCGTCTCTTTTCCTAGTGTCCGGGTCTAAGTGCGCTACCTTCAAGATGTCCCAAATTATTAATTGAGAAGTTTTATAAGTTTATTGATAAGTTTATCATGAGCAGTAGCTTTGCTTGCGGGCATTGGGTAAATCACCTGAGCTATTTCAAGCGTGCTGATTTCCTTAAATGCTAATGTGTTTACGAGTTCCAGAGAAAGAGAAGTATTAAATTTGTCGTAACTGTACTTAGAGGCGTTATATTGGTTACGTCGCAACAATTTTAACATCACCGTTCGAATTTGTTATCGTTTAACCCCCACTCCTTTCTCTGAAGCCTTGGGGCAGGGCAAGTAAATTAGTAATGAAAATAATAAATACTTCAGGATGTGTCAGATGGCTGTTTCGGGTGATCAAATCAGATAGCACCTCACGTTATCGTCGTAATTTCTTGAGTTGATGTCATACTGAATATCTAGTGATAAACTACGTGTGCGTTTGTATCGCTCTTTGTAATAAGCATTGTTTCTAATTTGTCTCATCTTAATGAATCTATTATTTTTATTTTTTATTACATGAAGCACCGAGTCTCATGTTAGGGTACATTGGTTCGGAAACGTACGCGCGTTACACGCAGAGTGCTGCGCTTCCTCGTATCGCAACAATGGGCAAACTCGATCGCAACAATGAGCAAAATGTTGGACAGTGCATACTGACGTCACTGTCGCTGGCTTCTAAGAAGGTTTTCTCCTGACGCGACGTTTTGGATCTTCGACAGTCCCATAGAAAATAATCAGCACTAGTACCTTTGGGTGAATGCCTGTCGGTCAACGTAGGAAAATTATGATTGATTGTAGGGTTTAACGCGCCAACGCAACGCAGGCGATGAGGCACGCCGTAGTGGAGGGCTCGGGATTAATTGTGACCACCTGGGGATCTTTAACGTGCGCCGAAATGTCGTACGCACGGGCGTTTTTGCTTATCGCCTCCATCATAAAATCGGCCGCCGCAGCCGGGAATCGAACCCGCGACCTCGTGCTCAGCAGCGCAACGCCTTAGCCACTGAGCCACCACGGCGGGTAGGAAAATGGTCGATTAAATCCTCCCGCCTGCTTGAATTTCTGAAAAGATATGATCGATTGTGCATGTTGATATTGGCGTTACTCTCCTGGCACTTAAAATGCGTGATTTTGAAATACGTAAGATAAAAGGCTGCGGTAAAGGCGTCGGCCCAGTTTATTTTGATATCACTGCATACGATTACGTGTTTGTGCGCGTAAACAATTACAGCATGCCCTCTAGTTTGTCCACAAATTCCGGTATTTGTGCTTTAGCTGGCCTGTAAATTACAAGTGAAATTTCATTTGACAATTCGACAGAGAGCATGTCACACTCGCTTCTTTGCATTCATCAATTGTACTACAAGAATTACGCGGGTTCGATTCCCGGCCACGGTGACCGCTTCTCTGATGGAGGCCAAAACTGAAAATGCCCGTGTGTACGACATTCCGGCGCAGGTTAAAGATCCCCAGGTGGTCAAAATTAATCCGGAGCCCTCCACTACGGAGCGCCTCATCACCAGTGTAGCATCGGCGCGTTAAACCTCGCAATCAATCAAATCAATCAATTTTACAAGAATTGCACGAAGCTGCTTCAACGCTTCTGCCGCAGAACATTTTTGGCAGAGACAAAAAATTTTAATCTCTTGTATTGATAAATTCGATCTCAGCGCAATAATGTCGTACTAAAAGTTGTTTTTACCGAGCAGCGCGTGTAAAGTATCGAGATTTTCTTTGTGCTCCAATATTACAATGCAGAAAACTTGAACGTATCCGATGGTGGATGGGCGAGTTCAAAAACCAAAACACTGAACATGTCACTCTCTCCCTAATCGGCAAAGGCTTCGTGATTAACACAATTTCGGGCAGGTCAGCTGCAGTTGCAGCGTGGACTGCCATTGTATTCTTGGCCTTTGTCATCAGGAATTAAAACGTGATCAACACCTTTAAGCGCGAAAAGAACTGGACGAAGGACGTGAAGGACAGGGTCAGGTGCTTAGAGGCGTTGATCATGGAGTGCCAACTGACTCGAAACCACGTGTTGTCGGGGAATTAAAAGCGGACCTGCAGTCACACGAATGGCCAGTGTTTTTCTTTTTCTTTTTTTCTCTTGGCAGCGGTAAGTCCAAGTAGAGCTTTATTTTCTGGCAGAGGTCGTCGTTGGCGTATACTTCTTCAGTGTCCGCGAATTCTGCATCAGTGCAAACCTTTTGTTTTTTTTGTGCGTATCCTGTGCTGTGGGAATGTCCCAGCCTTCAAGCGCAACAGCTCAAGTACATTCCGCCCGTAGTTCGGAGCGTTTCTGGCTGGACGACTCCGGTGAAAGCTGTCGATAAACGGCAGAAGCTGCTCTCTCTCTCTCTCTCTCTCTCTCTCTCTCTCTCTCTCTCTCTCTCTCTGGGAGTTTGTCGCTGAATGTAAATTCCCAACGCTTTCCTTTCACCAGGCAGACCAATGGGTCATCCATCTCCTAAGAAAGCTCTCTTAAGGTTTTTTTTTTTTTTTTTTCCCTACCGCTACCAGTACCCTGCCGCTTGTTCCATGGACAATGCACCTGACAATTGCCAGACGTTTCGCTTTTCTTAATTTGAGCACTCAAAAATTCGGCTAATAAAATTGCCAGGGCATCTTCTACAATCCGATATTGACGCGTTTTTTATGAGGCATAGCTCTCCACTAACTATAGTTTAATGACTGGTCGCATTTTCTTCAGCGTTCAGATTACGAAAGGCGTGGGGTAGAGTACAAACGTACAACGTAAGCGCGTCGTATAAACCGCCCTGTGACACGTGTCAGGGGTTATAAGATGCACACGTGCCTGGCGATTGAACGCCTCAACTAACAATGAACGTCACCGCAACGCCGTTCTAACCCGAAAAATAAAATATACTGCAGTGAAGTTCATTGGCGCGCTCACACTTTCGTGCGTGCAGCCCGTTGGGAACATTATAGCCTCAAACCTGCTGAGCGCAAAATCTGTAGCTTAGCATGCGAGGCGCTGTCAGCAGCGATTGCAGCAGACGACGCGTAAGTGGCAGCAGGCGAGTGTGTCTCCGCCGCGTGAGCAGACGAACTTGCACACTGCGCATATGGGACCATACTGCGCATGTGTGGTACTTCGCAACCCGTCGGTCGATTGCGTTGCTTGTACCGAGCGGCAGCCGCCCCCTTTTTTACTGTATTAAAGCCTGTGACTACGCTGAAGGCCGTCTGTCCGTTGCAAAAGCGCAGCTCTCGCCGACAGAAAATAAAACGGATTGACTCTAGCGCACACTCTCACGTCGCACAAGTGACATACGCTGGAGCTGAAAATAGCGGAGCAAACACCTGCACGACCACTCTGTCATGTTCGTGTAAGCCTTTGTTCGCAATCGGCGTCTTCATGGATTGTTTATTTCTTTGTTTAAACTCTGTTTACAGCTCAGGAGTGGAAAGAGCTCCTCAGCCGCCTGAGCGAAGGAACTTATTGTTTTGTAGTCGTGCAAACGTAGACACTGCCAACCGAGCCAAGTTCGAGATGGATGGAGGCGACGCTAAAAGGGTTACGCCAAGCGAGGGCGACTCCGCAAGTCTGATGGCGATGCTGGCACGAGTGCTACGGCAGGACGAGCAGCTTCTGGAGATACGTCCGGAACGGTGTCTGCTGTGCGTGTTCGCTCGTATGGCGGGTGGCATCACCGCGAAAGAGTGGCTGACCACTTTAAACCAGACAACCAGGTTCTGGATTGGACTGGCTAGGAGAAGATCAGGGTGGCAATACTGAAACTTTCTGGCAGTGTGAGAGACCGACAGTGTTGCACGTTCCGGAGTCTGAGAAAATTTATCGTCTTGGAGTGACGCGCTTCGTTAACCGTACGTTCGTTTGCAGTCGAAGGCACAGCAGTGGAGACACGAGGAAGAACGAGTTCAATGGAAAGGTGAGCACCACTGGATAAAATCTGGTGCTTGTGACTCGGGTTCAACGAGGCAAAATGAGAGACTGTTACAGAGCTGGCGTGAGTGGATTAAGGATTCGCCACCCACTCTTGTGTTAACCACCTGCTGTGTGACATCCCTCGTCACGAGATCTATGAAGAAAAAACAAACAAACGATAAATTCATGTCATATACGTAGCAGATGCGCAAGAAGGATAGGCCAATTCAGGCTTCGAAAACAACTGATCCGCCCCTGACGCGAGCGGACGCCGATTACTACAAGCACGCAGGCTAGCAAGCCGGAATGCCTCATTTGCCAAGAAAATGGGCACCTCGACGCGAGCAGACCTGAACTCGCTCTGGGAAGCAGGGTCACTACGTGAGGTCATGTGCCGATCGAACGTCGTGCGCTACGTGTGTTCAGTCTTAACGCAAGGAATAGCTCACTGTTCAGGAACTATCGCACACCTTGAACATCACGAACAGCGCTCTTTTTGACACCGGAGCACAGCACAAATCAGCCACATTAAAAGGTGGCATGCTGTTCACCTCATCAAAAAGCGAGGCCTTGGTGAATTTGAGTAGTTCCGTGACGTCAGAGGTACCTGCGGGACCCTGGCCGAAATACAGGCTGACCTGGAAACCGACGAAAGCCGTGCGTTGACAAGTTGGCCCTGACGGCGCCTTCTCAGATGTTGGAAAGATCGGTACGGATGTCATCGACACGTTGTGTGTTACTGCGGATAGATGACATTGCCACTTTACTCGACGAGCGAGATCTCCCGTGAATAGGAAAAACGACTTCGAGGGATGGACACAGTCGGGTTGCTTTTAAGTGTCAGCAGGCCTGTGTAGCTGGAGAGAAGCACGGTCCAGCGAGCCACGCTGATATCGAACTCAGCCCAAGCATGCCTTGTTCTGCCTGCAGGACATGGTGAACTGGACCTGTGTTAGTTTAGATGGAAAAGCAAGCCTTCCATTCAAGAACTTTACCGATTCCACTATCGGTTTAAGGAAATGGTACACCTCCATAAGTGCAAAATATTGATGACCTTGTTGATCCACAAATTACCGCGGTTGAACAAACCTGAAGAGTGCAAGTTCACTACTCATCAAAGCGGCGATAAGTGTTGGGCCGCCTTTTATGGAAACCGCCGCTGCCTTGATCCAGGAGATGGAATGCACGACAGTCACAATACTGAGCATCCAAAAGAAGCCAGGAAGCGCGACTGGGAGCATGCCTCAATGGCGCATTACCGTACTTCATAAACGGAATGACAAATCCTGAAGACGGCAGCCGATAACTTGTAGGTTATGTACACCGGGTCCTGCGGGCTGACGAGTGACCGTTAGACTAAATGCAACAACGCAGTGAAACTGGGCAAGAATAAAAATGTATAGTACGGGGGCTTGGCACTACCGTCGTCTGAACGTGCTTACTTTACGAGATCGTCTCCCATTGCCTGTAAAATATGACATACTTGACCAGCCCACAGGAAGTCACCTGTTTACAGGGCCTGTACATGACGAGCGCCTGTTTTCGCGTTCATATGTATGAATCAGACATACACAAAGCGGCATTGAGTACTGCGTATGGACAAATCAGAGCTATCTTTGTACTGGCCATAGTCTTAGTCGAGACTGGCTGTGTTACCTGTGTACCAGGTTATTAAGGTTCTCAGTTCAGTCGACTGCAGTGTGAACCCTTGAACGAGACTTGTACCAGGACGACTATGGTAAGAAGATATCAAGCTACAACAAGTGTCTGATGCCCCCGCCGACGCAGGATTGACGGTGCGTCTTTCAAAAAGTGAGTTTAAAAAGAAAAAAAAAACTGCAGCGGAGTACCGGGGTTTCGTCATGACCAAAAATTGCGAAAGCTTGCTGCACTTTTGGAACTACCAGCACAAACAAATGAAAGTGAGCTGGACAATTAAGAGGCGCCAACTTTCATCGGGTTTTTGTCTCAATACGCTGCCATTGATACTACTCTTCCATTAACTTTTCATGGCCCAAGCTGACTTCAAGTGGTCAAGAGATGCCAATCACGCCTTCGGGTGAAATAAATCGGCGTTAAATCTTGGCGTATAGTTTTTTTTTAGATCCAGAACGTGTAACCGAGCATCACAGGGATGCATGTTCGCAGGGACCGATGGGCACGATATATTGCAGAAGGATGACGCCATGTGCACGACATTCGGTGCATTGTTAAGTCGACGCAGCAGCGAGGGGCAGTAGAGCTATAATGTCAGCCGGCTTGAGCTTTTGAAGGCATTAGGGTAGCAAATAGGCTGTGGTGCTATCTGCCAAGGCTGAAGCTTAGTAATGGGACGGAGCAAGTCTGAGTGTTAAGCTAGACACGCGGAACACAGGGGACCGGAAGGTCCCAATGATGGTTCGATCATTTCACCTGTTCGATTACAGCACCCTGTATCAGTCAAGTGGAGAGGGGGCATGTGAGGGCAATCTTCACTGTACAGCGGTTGGTGAACCCTCCGAGGCTTCTGCAGGTTAACATGAGCCCGTGTGACAAAGTTGTGGGCTCCTGACCAATTAACTCTATACCTGAAGGATGGTCCAGATGCAAGATATGCAGTTATCCCACAAGACGATTATACAACAGAGGACGCGGAACCAAAGGTCTTCGGCTTAGCGACAAAAGTAGAACGTAAGGGTTCGAGCTAAAACGTTCTGTTCTACCATGAGTTCAAGGCTGGTGTCCTAAAGGAGGAGTCACTTGTCCTGTGAATATGCACGAGAGCTCACTGTAATGGAGGTACCACGACTTACGGGCCTAACCGATCCCGAATCCAACTGCTATGCGTTGATTTATTATTACAAAAATTTGCCGATTCTCTGCTCATGCGTTTGCAGGAGTATTTAGGATGGTGCGGACGTATTATCATCGTACTTTCTACTATCCCCAGTCTACTGATGTACGCTACAGGAAGAACGGTTCTCGCGTGGGCTTCTGATTGTTCTTATTCTGTTCCATTCAAAGCAACGCTTCTGCTCTCATCCCGTCTCTTTGCAGCCATTCCGTTACTCGAATGCCCCCCAGTTGTCCCTTCACACACATACGCAGTATACAGGGTGTCCCAACTCTCGTGCACTAATTTTAACAAGGAGCAATAGTGTTACTCGAACAAAACCTAGCGCATAATGTTTCCCGTACACTGGAGTACCCGCCAGTAATTTTTGTCGTTAACGAGAGTTAATTGGTTAATTAATTATCTAACTCGAGAAGTACTGCCCAAATCATTTGAGTGTATACCCACGAGAGGAATCTAACTGCGGTATTTTTAAGCGACGAACCAATTGCGTACTGATTTTCTGACTGATAAAGAAACCCCGCGAAATATGAAAAATACCACGTGCTATATGCGGAAATAGCACTAGGTGAGGCAGCAGGCGCGAACGCACCTCGTTGCGTCAAGTTAGCTTTCCGCGCCTCCTCTTGCTGCCGCACCGCACCTGTTACGGCAGGCGTTTGCGCCAAATAAGCGCAACAGCTACGTCAGTTCCCGGACAAATGAGGCTTTGCGAAATCCGTGACAAGAGTGCACGGTTGTCTGATGAGGTTACGCGGTGAACGTGAAGTGCCTCCAGCTGCATACGCGCATCGTTAAGGCCATGGTTGTGTGCTATTTTAAACGTGAATAATGGAGCCACCGTAAAGTGAATCAGAGGAAAAAATAAAACGGTATAGTCAGGAATAGAGTCACCTATTTGGTGACACCAAACAGGAAATGTATACAGCAGAAATGAAGCAATGAAAAAGATCATTTCGCAAGTGACGGCACATTTCCCGGTTACAAAATACCGAAAATTCTCCGGTCCCCGAAAATTCTCACAAGTGCGTATAAATACGCGCGTATTTTTGTGAAAAATTGGGGTTGGGACTCGCAGATTGCTTTATCACTTCGAAAATGCTTACTTTATTTTTATACGACAACGTTATTTTTGCCCTCCTTTTAACTGACGTTCTATACCCTTTCCGTGAATTTTCTGTGATTTGCTTGTGAGAGGCTCATCACTCGGGTTCTAAAGTTAACCCGGAAGAGCCTCCTCGGCCCCAGTGCCGCGTAGGTGGTTCAGCCGCATCGGTAACCTCGGGAAACCCAACGCACGCCAGGAACGTGTTTCGCAAACACCGATTCGTTACGTTCCGCATGCTTGCGACAATGGACGTAGCTGTTGCGTTCCGCTGGCACAAAATCACACCCGCCCAACTTAACGGCCGTGCATAGGAAATAGAAACGTTTGGAGGAGAGAAGCCGCTGGTAGCCCAGAGGCAGGTGCGCACTTGCTGCCCGACTTCATATGTACAGAAAGGAAGGCCAGCAGTCTAGAACTCCAAGGAATTACGCAGTGGAAGAAATTCAGGAATTGTTCATTGTGCGGTACTTTTATATTTTGAAATAAAAGTAGGGAGAAACATGCTCCCCGGGTGAGACCCGAACCTACGACCTTTTGAATACCGGTCTGATGCCATACCGTCTAGTCTACTAGAGCGGCTGTGCTTCTCTCCACTTTCTTGCGTAAATATGTGAATGCAATCATATCCTACAGACTTGAGGGTGGTAGCCTAGAGATGCTCTGACAACTCCGGGTGAAGGAGACCTTTTTAACCACTGGGCCGTGACTCGAGCGTCTACAACGTGTCGGGAACGGGCAATTATGGCACCAAGACTGCAAGAACTGAGGCCTTCGCTGTGTGTGTAGCGACACAGAATTCGGAACGAGGGGCTCGTTGAATGGACACAGAAATGAAAGCCAGCAGTCAAGGGCGGCAAGGAATTGCATAGGGGAGTTAGTTTGCCTTGTCGTTAGTTTCATTACGCGCGTTCGAGATTGGCTGCGCAAAAATTGCTCTGGTGTCATGAAGACGTGCGCTACCAACGAACGTTTTTTAACAGCACATTTTAAAACAAGAAAAAAACTCGTCCGGCGTGCGCCGCCCGGCCCGACCTTCGCCCAGCCGGGTAGAAGGAGCCAAGCCTCGCCTGGCTATCACGTCATTACGCCCGCCTCAAGCGCCCGACCTTCGAGAGCACTCTGCCCAGCGTACGTGGCGTGATCTCTCGCGTGCTCTTCTCCTCGTCAGTTCACGTGCGTCCGCGCCTGAAGTGGGGAGCACAGAACAGCTCGCGCTACAGACGCTGCATTTTTTTTTTTTTTTTCATTTGGCGACTTTGTCCCCGCGTAGTGGCAACTGTTTTCTTTGTATCCTGTTGGCGGAGAACCATCCGCTCGCTCACATCAGTCGACGGCTTTCCCAAGGGAAAAGTTAAGGCGCGCCTGTACGATTATCCAGTCGAGCTCGTGACGGCTTTGTTCTCCTCCCAACGGCTATGTTACTGCTGGATGGATGTATATTTGATTTTTAGTTTTTGGTCTCTTCTGAGTTTTAAATTAATTTAAAGAAATTTGGGGAAGTGTAAACAAAATGTTGATTATGTGTATGTATACAAACGCCGCAAATCAACGAGCTGCGGTGCACTACTGAGACTGCAGAACTTGTGCCGTGTCTTTCAAGACGCGCACAACACAGGTTTCCGCACAGCACACGACGCAGTTGACGCAAGTCCTTGGAGTCGGGACTTACACGACCCTCTGCCTCACATTGACCGAGCTCGCATGCTGCAGGAATTGAGTGAAGGAGCACTAGCCGTGTATAGATTGTGGCTGCATTTAGAGCATCCGTATGCTGAGGAATTCGCCACGGCCTGCACCGTCTTTTTAGTATCTGGGCGCTTGACAGGCCAGCTCGCAGCGCAGGCAAGCCGGGGGCAGGCTGGCGTGTTTTGCGGGGGATCGTGGGCGCGTCCCGATTGTTGCCACTTATCGCAGCGTTCGCAGCACACTTATAGCGCTGGAGCTTTTGTGAAAGCGGCTGGCGGTGGCGGCTATATATAAATAAAGTTCACCGCCGCTACGTTTAGGCAATACGCACCCTCGGCGCATCCTGGCATGTTTATTCGTCTCAAATCACGGCGAGGCAATGAACTGGGTTTCTCCATCGTTGCTGTCACGCAATTCTCAGCGCAAGTAACCTATCGCTCTATTTCTGTCTCTCGAAGGTGGTCACGCATGTGTGCCGCAGAGTGCGGTGAAGCTCGCGGTGCGTCGCAGCAGCCTAAAATAACGGCGTGCGCATTTTATGATTAGTCAATCGAAATGTACCAAGTTCGTTCTGCTCCCAAACTATCAGGTTACTCCTGGATTATAGTTGATTTATTAGGCCGGGTTCAGACTGTTGCCACAACTGTCGTAATAAATTTAATGAATGACGTCATTTCACGTCTCAGCCAACCGAACTGCGTGACACGCCGTTTTTTTTACGTCCACAGATCACGATATGGCTTTTCCGTTGGTAGTCTGAACATATACTTAGTCTTTAGTTTGTTGAGAGGTTGTTTTAATTATTTTATTGCGGTAAATCGTGAAATGAGTAAATAAAGTGTTAATTTTTTTTGTCGCTATCGTGCACTTTTACTCCCAGAATTGACAAATAGTAAATTAAAACAAATCCTGTATTTAACAATTGAACAATTGAACAACTTCAGGCCGTGAAGAGAGTTTTAGCACCCAACTTCAAGAAGAAACATGACGCAATTAACCCCTGGGCGCATTTTTTAGGCTAAAACTACTTGTAAAATGTTGTGTAGTTGTCTGCTGCTGGTAAGCTCGCAAGAGAACGCTAATAGTACATTTTTTCATTCATTACATTTTCATTCATTTCATTCTTTCAGTCATCTTTTCTCACCTTCACGGATGCGAAATTGTGGACGCAGTAGAATTGCGCGGGAATCCCTTGAGATAACTAAAATTTTATAAGGCTTAGTACAACGATATTGAGGAAATCCTGAACGTTCAAGAACTATACTATTCCAGCATCTTTTGTTTGTTTGTTTGTTTCTGCAATAAAAAGATATCGTAAAACAGCAATAAATGCTTTCTACCAAGACTTACAGTTGACAAGACACTGAGACATACAATTTAGCAATTGTGTGGCTAACTGATACGTAGTGCATATGCAGTCGGAAAACTATTCCAAAATAGTACCCCCGGGATAAACTGCGCCCTATATGTGCAAAGGCAAGATGGGGTTTTTTCCGTTAATTCGTGCGCTTATATTTCACAAATTTTCACAAAAAGCTTTGGTTGCATGTCAGTCGTCTTAAGGTTGAACTTTCTCTTGCTATAAATGTGCAGCTGTGCTTAAACGAGCGAATAAAGAAATTGTTTGTATTAGACTATCCCGCGTAAAACAAGAGCTAGTTGGTAAACCTAACCACCAAAAAGAATGATTCACGCTATAAGTCACAGCCGCGTGTCCACAGAGCAGGATGCAACGCAATTCTGCACGGTAAAACAGTTTAAACACGACACACACGCACGTTGGCGTGTGTGTCGTGTAGAATCGCAAAAAAATATGCTGTCAATATTTTTAATGACGTTAAAACCAATTCCTGAAGATGTTCAAAGTAGTTTTCACAATTCCAGCAAATATGAGGTTCGCTGTAACAGCCAACAGCGGCATATGTCACTCAAAAATGGTAAATAACAACAGCAAAAAAATAATGGCATTGTTCTACGACAAGTTGAGGAACTCGCTAAAGGTCACGCGAACGATTTAGTGCTCATAGTTGTTCTCTGCAAAAGAAACTCAAAAATGGTAAATAACAACAGCAAAAAAATAATGGCATTGTTCTACGACAAGTTGAGGAACTCGCTAAAGGTCACGCGAACGATTTAGTGCTCATAGTTGTTCTCTGCAAAAGAAACTCAAAAATGGTAAATAACAACAGCAAAAAAATAATGGCATTGTTCTACGACAAGTTGAGGAACTCGCTAAAGGTCACGCGAACGATTTAGTGCTCATAGTTGTTCTCTGCAAAAGAAACTCAAAAATGGTAAATAACAACAGCAAAAAAATAATGGCATTGTTCTACGACAAGTTGAGGAACTCGCTAAAGGTCACGCGAACGATTTAGTGCTCATAGTTGTTCTCTGCAAAGAAACGGCAAACCGAAGACGTACGAACCCCCTCATCGCTGAAAAATTACGAGGGCACTTAAGCACTCCCCATGCTGTAATTACTGCGACGCATTAGTGCGCGATTGCTGAACCGAACATATCGTCTTCATTGCTATCATATTCCTATACCCCCTGCGCCTTCTCTCCGATGCTATGACTCGGAACATACCCACGTTCGCACAACCAAGGAAAGAGGACACTTCGCGGGGACGCCCTTAGCTGCTGGCCTAATCGCTACTTCTGTAATTATCAGGCTCATATTCTAGCGAGACGACGATGGCGGGAGTGGAACGTGGTGTACCAAAGTCCGAGCAGAAAGAAGCTGTGTGCGGCGTGTAGCCTGCGCGGGCTCTCTCGTGGACCCCGTGTGAATATTGTAACCAGATCATTCGCATCAACCTGCCGCCTTCTTCATGCGTATTGTGAATATAATGTAACTAGATCGTTCACATCATCCTGTCGCCACATAACAATATTACTCACGTGGGACTCAGCATACGCCTCCAGCAGACGTTTCTAAGTCGAAGGCTACTGAGCATTCACTGGGTCCACCTTTCGTCAGCTGCAGAGTCATCGTACGGTGGTGGTTTAGAGGTTTCGTGGTCGTCTCGCATGCCGGAGGCCCCGGATTCGCATCCCACGCAGACACAAATCTAACTCACTTTATTTTCAGCTCAATTACTTACAACATTGTTTACAGGAGCTTCCCTAAAGAATTCGGCTTCTATCCGAGCACTCCTTGACCAGTTTTTTTTTTATCCTTTGAGCTGTCGGCCATTTTGCATGCCATCTCTTGGCCACGACACCGGATCTACGACCTTGGCAGTTTGCTTTCGCATTAAAAGAAGGCTATACGAATCGACGAAGGCAAACAATTTGATATTTTATTGCGGAGGAATGTCAAACATGTAGTGTACAACAATGCAGCCTTGCTCGAAACTTCCCGCGCATTTTTTTTTTTTTTTTCTTGTCCTGATCAGCGAAAAGTAGCAGGGCCTATGGGAGCAGGCGTTGGAGGGTGCCGACAGCGGAGCGGCTGCGTAAACAGCAGCGACCGATAGCGGGGTTCAAAGCAAAGCCGGGGGCTCGTCGTGGGAGCACGCGCCGGGACAGCTTCAGGGGCCGTCCACGCTCAAGGCTGGGACCTGTGCTGCACGTGTCGGCACCCGGACGGAGGACTCGAGTCGCGCCGGCTATTTCCGTCACCTCCTCCTCGAGGCGGGTGCCACACTTTGCATCTTGAGGCCGCCCTGTCTCTCGTTGCTCAATCCTCTTTCGCATTCGTCCTTTTCATCCTCCCGGCAGCAGTTAAATGAGCTCCCACGCGCTGGATCTTACAGTAAGGCACGCTTCACAATCACCAGCCATGCACAAATGGCTTGGATGTTCTCTGCACATTAAGGAACATGTGAATTATCACGATCGATGGCAGGTTGATTAAAAATAGTTATGAGGTGGGCGTGAATGTTGAAAACATTGAATTTTATCAATGCAAGGGATGAAGAAAAACGGTACCGATTTTCAAATCGATTTCGCATCATGAGACCCCCCAACGAAAAAGGAACACACAACGAGCTGGTAAAACGCAGGATGCCGATTTCGCCTGCAGGTCCTCTTTCCAGCCTACCGTCAATGAAAGGCTGTGTGCTTGTGAGCACAATCCCATTTCCTTGTGGCATTTACTACCGCTTCCATTTTGCGTGCAGTATACGCGTCTCAGGGACTGTTGGATAGCACTTCCGTCGAGGGTCTTCATCCTACTGAAATAGATTGCTTGCCCGGTGGTTTATTTTATCATCTTCGCTACAGCGCTGCCACCGTAATACTGAACCACAGCGCAAGACACGACGACAGGAAGAGGGCACGCGAAGCAAAGTGTCCTCTTGCTATCGTCTTGTGTCTGGTCGCTTGCGCTGTGGTTCACCATGCATCACCAACTCGCTCACGTTTTCACGTTGACACACGAATGCGCCGCCTGCGTTTATTGCAGAGCATTTGTTTTGCAGACGTACATAGGTAATTTTATTAGGCGGTAGTAACGTAAATATGCCATCAATTGTATTTTTTGGCTTTAAGCTCTAGAACCTTATGTACAGTCACAGACAAATGAAATGAGAACAAGAAAATGTGAACCGAAACACGCAAAATCAAAGAAATTAGACAGTGAAGATAAAGTAATGGCTCGCGCTAGTAGTGGATATATGGAAAGACGCATCTTCAGTCTGTTACTGTAATAAAGCCACGCAATTATTTCACCTGCACTGAAAGAAATCGCGCTATTTGTGTGTTCTGGTTCATATATTCGTGTTCGCGTTTCATTTGTCCATGACTGTACGTTTTGTAGCGACTTGCCGAGGCACCTGGGTATCACCAAGATACAGTACGTATCTGTTACGTGTCTGGATGGCAGAGTGGGCACTATATAGCGTTGCGCGTGCTTTGAATGCCATTTCGTAGGAATTGCCCGATGAATCTGTCTCGCGTGCATAGGCGACGCAACACAATACTGGTATCCATGCGCGAAAAGAACCAGTGTATGCTCGCACAGAGGACAAAACTGCTGCTACGGCCTGTTTAAACATCTTACTGGTAACGCAAGTCACAACATTAAAATTCTACGAGTAAATGTTTATCCCATGTAAATGGCTGTAATCAAATGTTCAATAATAATCGATTCCGTGAAGAAATCTGGTTATTTATTCTTTCCAAGCAATTCGTAAGAATATCGAACGCGATGTAAGGTGGTGGTGTATTCAGAGTCAGACTCACTCACTCACTCACTCACTCACTCACTCACTCACTCACTCACTCACTCACTCACTCACTCACTCACTCACTCACTCACTCACTCACTCACTCACTCACTCACTCACTCACTCACTCACTCACTCACTCACTCACTCACTCACTCACTCACTCACTCACTCACTCACTCACTCACTCACTCACTCTCACTCACTCTTACTCACTCTCACTCACTCTTACTCACTCACTCACTCCACTGTCGCAAAGAGTTCTGAAGAGCACGATTCCGCCCCTCAAGAAGCCACACCACAGCGCGTCGCTCCACTGCCTCTCACGAGGGGCAGGATGAGTGTCTTATGAAGCACTTTCCATTTCGTTCTTCACAGCAGTGAAGAGTGGCGATAGTAGTGAGGCCGTAATGATGATTGTGGCAAATCGGTGTCACGTATGTACGGAAAAAACTTTACCGTCCTTTCCTCAAGAAATTTGAGGAAAGTGCGCAAGCTTTGTCACATCAAAACTGCGTTAGTAGTGCATAAAAACCTTCGCTGATAGTGCGTCTAATCGGTCGTCAAACCTTCAAAGACACAAATCGAAAACGAAGAACGAACCCATGCGACGATTTTTTGCGCACTAAGAACGCATTTTAGAACGATCTAAATTAATACCGATGCGTTGTTTATGAGATAAAGGTATACTACTGTACTACTTCTTCATGATCGATGTGTGTATTGTCTTATCTAGAACCGTTCCTTTTTGCGATTTTTAAGTAACTGTTTTGACACAATGGAAACCCGGTTACACGCACGCGCCGTGTGTCTAGAGATCTTATCAGAGCTTTTCGGTCGACCAACTGGTCTAAGGGGAAGTGCACTAGTTTTTAGACAGGACGCCATCGGTCCCAGTAAGAAAGTTTTCGCTTTAATATCCTTGCTGGTAAGCAGGCCTACGTTATTTTCTATGATAAAAAAAGCCGTACACAGATTGCGTTCTTAAAATTACCTGCAAAGGTGTACGGATTGTTTGAAGCCTGTGCTGTAATTAGGTAGAAGCGGAATCGTTTGGCCGTGGGGTGTCCTCCTCAGCGGTTCAGCCAACTTTGTATCAGTGGCATGAGGAAGACCCCACCCCCTTCCCATATCCCATAGTGACAAGCGGAGAGCATTTCGTGCATGAAATATCCCAACACAGATGTCAAAACACTGAGGGCAGGTGGTGATGTGTTAGCCACGTCATGCGCACATGGCGTGGATGGGACGGTGCTGTTGCTGCCCTCCACCATTATTCTTATCGCGTTAAGTTATCTTTGTTTCACGACGCGACAGTCTAAAGGTGGTGCCGACATCCTCCTAGCCTTTCTTCTCTAGCAAAAGCTTGGTAGGGGCGAGTTGGTTACACGACTCGGGAATGAGGCTTCAGCGGTGGAGAGGCTGTAACCCAGACTCCCTTCGTCGATGACCAGGCTTCACTGTGTAACACTCAATGTGGAGAAGCCAGCTTAGAAAGACCAAGCTTACACCGATCCGCTTAAAGTCTGCTCGGAAAAATGCGTGGCTTGGGAAACAATTTTTCAGGAAAAATATACGCCACCTCAAAATATGAAGGCCTTAAGACCTTTTTTTTAATTGTTTGTGAATTTTTCCATAAGCTGAACGCCCTCCACTGCAAGTCTTAGCGATCGAATGGGAGAAGAAGAGGCATCCCTGCAGTCCCAGTTGTGGCGGTGGCTTTGGTTGGCGGCTACCAATCGCAGAAACGAGCCCCTGCGAAGTAACGAGGACCCGGCAAGAAAGTGACTGGCGAGTCACAACTGCTTCCCCTGTTTTCCTTAATTTGGAAGTTTGAATTAAATTTAGCATCATTGTTACTCGATCAAGGCAGTCATTGGAACGAACAACACTTGCCGTTTGTCTTCATGCATAGTCCCTTCAATGTACGAAATCTAAAACTGCACAGAAGCAAGGGCTGGATGTGTTTCTTTTATTTTTCCAAAATTTTAATTTAAACAAAATCGCCATTTAAATTACGTTTAGCAGGTACCACGCGATAGGAATTTTGAAGTGCTAAGATTAGCCGCTTGCCTGATCGAGCATTTGGAAACACATCGACCGAAAGGAACAAAATACGTTACCTTAAGACCATCCAAGAGTTCTGGTTGGCCAGAGGGGAGAAAAATATTTCCATGGAGGAATCAAGACCAATTCCACTAATATTAAACTAATGACTTCACGCGAATGCCGCTGCCTGAAGTGAAACATTGCGAAATTGAGGCCCAAAAGTGGGCATGAGGGCTAGCATAGATGGGATGCATATTAAGCAACACGTATTACACAGTTTGTGAAGTGGTGGTGTAGGGGTGCAGCGGTGGCGTAGAGGCACAGCATTCGCCTCGCGTGCAGAAGGACCGTGGTTCGAATCGCGGTGCCGCACAATCAATGCCCACCGGATGAAAAAAACCCGCGTGTTGATGGAATTGCAGAAGAAGGCTTGGGGTGCCGCCTGATCCCGACGACCACGCACTGCCTCACCAGAGCAGGATTGGCCACCCTGGTGTAGTAACGGCCACAACCTCCCACAAATACGCCAATCAACTCTCGGCCCTCTCGGCCCTCAGTCTCCAGTGGCTGCGAAGCAATTGACCACGGCGGCGGTCAGACCTGTGACGCCGCAGAGGGTGCTAAGAATCCCTGGATCCAGACAGGCCGCCATTGGAATCTGAACCTGGCAACGCTTAACACGATAACTTTATCCAGAGAGGCGGGTATAGAGGTGTTGTTCGAGGAATTAGAGGGAATTAAATGGGATGTAATAGGGCTTATCGAGGTTGGGAGGACTGGTGAAGCTTCATACAGTGCTGAAAAATGGACACGTCCTAAGTTACCGTGGTCTAGGGGACAGAAGAGAACTGGGAGTGGGACCTCTAGTCAATGAAAGCATATCTGGCAACATAGACGAATATTGTAGCATTAACGAAAGGGTAGCCGGTATCGTAATTACGCTTAATAAAAAGTACAAACTCAAGGTGGTACAGGGCTACACGCCTACATCCAGCCACGACGACCAGCTAGTTAAGCGCCTCTATGCCGATGCGGAATCGGCAATGGATAAAGTAAAAACACTGTATACCGTAGTTATGGGAAACCTAAATGGTAAAGTAGGCAAGAAGCAGGCTGGAGACAAGGCAGTTTGGAACTATGGTCTGGGTTGTAGAAATAACAGAAAAGACCTATTAGTCGAGTTCGCAGAACGGAATAATCTACGCATCATGGATACCTTCTGCAAACGGGAGAGCCGGAAGTGGAAGTGGTCCTCTAAGTCTGCTTTGTTCACCTTAGCCACTGGCTTTAGGCTTAGCCTTGAACCGTTTTGCCCGCATGCGGTCTGCCTTTGCGTTCAAGGTCAGCATGCGGAATTTCCGGCCGCCGTTGCTTATTCTGCAGTAACCATATAACTTCCCCCCAGGACATGGAAGCGATAAAGACGTATCGTGAGCATGCATCACCTGTTAGATTTGGAGTGATACCTGGACGCGTAAAGTTTAAGACCGGCGGATATCGAGGACTGGGCTCGTTAGCTTGCAAACGTAAACAACACGTTCGGTGGGCGGCGGAAACTGCCACGTGCCGCTCCCTTCAGCCGTCAACAGCATGCAGTGTGGCGTCTGGGTGCTTGCCAAACGCAGATGCTATAGAGGGCACGTTGGTGAGAGGGCTTCCGAGGTGAAGCACCTCGAAGAACGCACGCGCCTTCAGCGCCTCGCCGGATACCCTTTCGCGGGAGTGCAGCTGCCTGCTGCTACGCGTGGGCAAATCGTCACTCCACACGCGATAACTGCTTCCTCTCCTGACGCCCTTTTGTTTGCTCGCTCGCTTGTGCGAGTTCCCACCGCGTTCGGTGGCTCGGTGGCTAGCGGTACTTAGCGCCAAGTCGCGGGTTCGATTCCTCGTCGATTTGAGCGCACGTTCACCTCGCATACCCTGCAGGAACGAAATCCGCTTTACACCAGTGCAGTGGAAAGAAAAATGTTGGTTTCATTAACATTCGTGGCCATTTTTAAAGCTATAGGGTTTATTGGATAGCTCTAGCGCATTTTTCATGAGTGCTAGCGAAAACGCCCTTGCGGTAAAACAAACTTTATCGCGAATGCTCTGCAGAAAACGACTGTAACTTGTTTTATCAAAACTTTCCCTGTAGCAATTATATTACAATTGGCCGCTAAGAATACGCTGTCATTTAGACAATTACTTAGTTCACAGTTAGTTTGTAAACGTCGCAGAATTCCCGCCTGCTGCCAGTATATGGGCGTCTACGGGAGGGACATGGACAGCCCCATGCTTATCAGTCAAGACAAAACTCTAGTCCTAGAAAGTTTTATAAAGTACTAATCACAAATCCATAGTCACTGTCATTACCAAACGATGAGAAAAATAAATGCGTGTACATTCTCCAACCATGCGTAGGATGCGTATTTTATAAAGCTGCGCTGGCCGTCCACCTTCACAGGGTTGAATGGCTCCTAATATTTTTATGGCGGAAGCGGTACATACGAGTGTTATTGTTTTCACAGACTTCCCGAGTGAAAGATTTTAAAACAGCGCGCTTGGTATACGACATGCCCACTTGCTAGCGCGCCCGCACGCGGCGGGATGGTATGGCAGCGTGCCGGGTACTTAATTGCAGCACCCAACCTGTGCAAGGCTACGCTGCCATCTCTGGTGGCCTCCACCAAGGAGGCCCGACAGATCCACCGGATATAACATCATCTCTCTTACCCTCACGTTTTAACTAGGGCAAAACGCCATCCCATCAATAAGCATTCATTCATCGCCATCCTTAAGAGTCACGGCCGTAGATCAATCATCCTAATTCCACCCAGTTTCTCGCCTTCCTTTTTTGTCTCGTCCATCGACACTTCTACTGCGGTACCAAGCCGCTATAGCTCAAGCAACGGGGATCTCTCTGGCTGGCGGTGGGTGTCTAAGAGGACTGACTTTATACGCACGACGTCGTGTGGTCGACATGAGTGACGTGCCAACGCGGCAGCCAAAGCAACCGGCGCCGCGCTGTTTCCAAGCGGCTCTATCGCCCTTTTCCGTCGCACCACGGGTACCATACCACGGGTCGCGAAGCCGATTGTTCAAATGACAGCCGTACAACGCTCCTCGAAATGGGTTTTCGTTTAGCTTTCGCGCTCCGTATCACAATAAAAAAAAGCACAGCTGATGTTATGGATGCAAAGCAAGACATAGAACCGGATAATGCATTTATTTCACCTACGATTGCAGCTATGCGACTTATTTAACATGCTCTGTGCCACATTACGTCCTTGACAGACCGACCATATTCCAAATTACCGATGGGAAATTTGGGGCTCTTACATAACGTTCAGCTCCCTAAAAATAACCTAGGTTATAATTTTCACGTATTTTTTTTATCTTGGCTTACAATCTCCATAGTCAATGCAGTTCAGAAGCGCTCGGGTTGCGATCGCATCGAACCCTAACGGATGGCGTTGCTCTTATCCAGCCTCCGATTTAATACTGCGGGGTGGAAGCACCTGTCCTATATTTAGAATTAACACGTATATGGAGGATTACGTTGACCGATAGCCTAAACGATGCGGCAAATTGTTCTACTCATGCGCGTTAAGGAAGTTAAAGGTTCAAGTTCAGTTGCAACAAATTATTAAAAAACGAAGTCAGATGCACCCCCATTTCATTTTATTCTTAAACGGATTTCAGTGGCCACACGCAAGCCAATTTTCACCATTTCGAAATGAATACCCACGACATTTCATTTCAAGCACATCCACATGTGTGGAGCAATGATAACAGCTTTCATGTTTGCTTTGGGCATATAGCCATTTACGTACACTAAAAGTTAGAAACCAAATGTGCACTGAACGTTCCAAGAACTGCTTGGTCGTGAAGGAACTTCCTTCATGTGCGAAGGGTTCGCGAGCCTGACCCCCCTCGACGAAATGACGCCGACACGCAGGAAACAGAAAGAACCAGTTTATTCCGGTCAATAAAACAAAACGGCATGCGTAGAAGTATGAGCGTGTAACATAACACTCATGCGAGCAACCGCGACACTCAACAACAAACTGCACCGATCGTTCCGAAAATAATAGGGCGCTTTAATTAACACTCACGGCGATTTCCGAGTCTATTGTCCGATTCTGTTATCGTGATGTCCGAGTCTGTTGTCGCGTTTGTGTACTTCAGTTTCTTTTGCAGTCGTTCAAGTCGTATACTTAGCCGCGAATGGACAACGTCCACTGTTTTTGTAGCTTTCACTACGAGAAAGGCGTTGTTCCGGAGCTGAAATTCTCAAAGGCGGGATCGAAATCGCTTAAGCAACTAAATCGTGCCCCAACTTCGAATGCCATGCCGCCTCCGTCGAAGCCGCCAAGGGGCTTGGGAACCCGCCAACCCGTATGATGAGGGCGCTTTCAGTTTTCAGCAACTGCCGCGTTGGCGCCATAGTCGCGTCGTGCGTATAATGACTTCCGCCAGACCACACGACGTCGTACGTATACAGTCAGTCGTCTAAGAGATGCCGTTTAAACACAGCCGCGACAAAAGCGCGGCGAATGCAGTTCCTACCGCGTCGACGTCACTAAACGTCTCGGAAGAAAGAGCAAAGTCACTGCACCAGCACGACTGAATGCGTTCCCTTGCCGCGGCGCAACCTCGCACCTCGCTGCGACACGCTTCTTTGCAGCATGCAATGTAAGCGCGGCTTGGGTTGTTGTGGCGCTCTTGCACCTCCCCCGTCCCTTCTGTCTGAGACAGTCATGGCGCACGCCTATCGGACACTCACCTGGACGCGCTGGCCAGGTCCGAGCTGCAGCCGCTGGAGCACCGGCTGGCCTCCATGGTCCGGCTGCGCCCCTCGGCTGCGACCCCTTTCTCGAAACGTGCGCGTGCAGTCTCGCACGGCGGATGAATGACGATGACCTTGATGCCCACCTAAATTCGGCAGCTGCTCGCGGGAGCCCTACATTTTCTTCGTCATGTGCGCGTCATTTCGTCCTCTTATAGAGCTAACCAGCGTATGATGGTTCATTCTGCTTGGTCCATTGTGCGTCTACCATCCAAATATGCCCACATAAGTCTCAGTTGGCTGCAGCTAGGCCTAGGAAAGTTCATCTTACTGTTTACATTGGGTCCGGATCGAATTACACAATTAGCATGGTCTGGAAAGAAGTCCGAACGAGAGCAGTGATTATGCTTTGAGAAATAACTTATGCGCTCATTTATCCTCGTGTTTGCGTGTTTCGTGCCTCTCCCGAGGTTTTGAAGACGGATAGGACGACTGCTGCGCAAGCGTAACCTTTTTCATTGGCCAATCCCCCGGGTATGTGTCATGATCCCAGGGCACCAATCATTGGTTGATGGAAGCCTCCCCTCAAACAGTGTAACTTGGGACGTATGCACATTCATGCAGTTTTTTTCTCTTCTTTCCTTTGCAGTATCAGCAGTATAATGTTTCCTAAGCATGTCCAAGGCGGCTGACCAGCATTCGTGGGACGATTGCATAAGGTGTTTTATTCCCGTGAAGCACTCGCAAGCACGTGCTTATTCGCGTGAAGCAACGTGCAAGGTGCAAGAGGAAGACGAGGCTGAAGGCGGACGCAGGCATCGCCTGACCATTCCGGCCCCTAGCTGTATACAGGTGCTACGTACAAATTCTTTTAGACGACAGTAAACGAAGCGATGTGGAATTCAGTTTTTTTTATATGGCTAATCCTTGCTGCCTCACTTATTTTTGACATTCACTATCGCCTGGCCGCCAACCTTTGCGACGGGGTCACGACACTACGTCGTCTCGTTTGCGCAGCCACTGCATCGTTGCTGCGCCTGGATATCACCCGAAGAAAAAAAAGAGCCAGCGTAGTTAGGCCTTTGGCTTGGCACGTCTATGGCGGGATATTTACAATATATATATATATATATGTGTGTGTGTGTGTGTGTGTGTGTGTGTGTGTGTGTGTGTGTGTGTAGTTTGCACGGGCGCGTACCAAGGTATATGATCCCAACCATGGGAAAAGGGGAAACCTGCTTCCGTTGCGTGCGCAGCGAGTGCAGTGTTTTATCGCGGTGTTTTACCGAGCGTAGTGTTTTATCGGTCGTAAAATTGCGTGCCAGCTGCAGCTTCGGCGGCTGTATACGGTTGCAGCACCCGATTGCTCAACCGAGCTAAGCGAAATCTCCTAAAATTACTCCGAAAGCTCAACTGGCTGACGCTGGCCACGAAGCGTTGCATTGGCAAACTGTTCTCTTGCTTGCGTAAGGCAACCGAGAGCGATGTAACCATTCATCAATTACAGTCAGATGTTTTTCTCAGGGTAGAGTTTGGGCGCTGAAAGAAGGACCCCAAATGTAGCACTTACGAAACTGAATTGTTGCTTGTATATATATATACAGAATAAGGGTTGGCAGTCAAGAAAACCTCGGAAAGCAAAGAGGGGAATGCGGTAGGTCATAGAAACAGATGAAGAATTTTTTTACTCAGAAACAAAGTGGTGAAAAAATGCCCGCCGGGTGGGAACTGGAACGAACCGAAACGAAATATATACAAATATACATATATATATATATATATATATATATATATATATATATATATATATAGATATAGATATATATATATATATATATATAGATATAGATATATATATATATATATATATTGTTATTTCGTTCTGGTTCAGTTCCGGTTCGACGAGCTGAATTATCCGCTAAGAAAAAAAGATTTAGTATCTTAAAATCACATTAACAACAAAATACAAACAAGAACTCAGAATGCTGCTGTTTCCCAATAACAGTGGCGCAATTTCAAAGCCAACTTTAAATAATTAGATATTAGGATATTAGGAAAACAGGTGAAGAATGACGATGTACCAGCTACTTTCCTGCCCAGACGTTACGTTGTCCTAGGGAATACATAAAGCCACAGCCAAGAGATATGACTGTGAGATATATTTTCTACCCTTTTCTTTTTGTTGAAATCGAAATCCTTGCTATGAAATGACCCCCCACACTAGCCTTCAAAGAGTAAGGCCTGCGTACTGGCGCGTTTAAATACCAGCGTATAATAGCAGTGTTTAATACAAGTGGTGTAGCATAAGAAAAAAAAATCGTACAGCAGCCACGTAAATGCTACAAATGAATTGGTATACAGAGTGTTACATAACACTATTTTTTCCCCTGAGCAAACCGCTTCTCCGTTCGCGCTCAAACTTCCCACGAATGTCGCATTTTGTGGTCTATTTTGTTTGAAACTGGGAGCAACGACGGTACTTACCTGTGTATTCTGAAAACAAATGAAAACGATCTTCGCCTATGGGAAAATGGCGGCCGATTTGGACGTGCCAGCTGATCTTGGAACGACGGCGCCACCTGGAACATGCAAAACGAAACGTGCGATGGCGATTCACGGTAGGAAGGAGCCAAATGAGGCAGAATATGACCGGAAAACCTCTTTTGTCGATAGTTTATGAAGATCACAAATAGTTACGTAAGAGTTCTTGCGAATCATAATTTTCAAAACGCCTTGCTCCGAAGTGATCTCATGACACATAAGCTCCGAAGCGCGCATATGTTGCAGGGCAGCAGAGAAATTTAAGCCTCTTGGGGATATTTAACGTGCGTCGAAATCTCGACACATGGAATTTCTAGTTTTCCGTCTACATCAGAGAAACGGTTGCGGGGGACGGCGACCGCACCCGCATCCTTGTGGTCAGCCGCAGACGGCTTTGTCACTGATGGTCACACTTGTCAAGTATTTACACTTTCCAGGTGTGCGGCATTTTTTAAACAAATAATGAAATGAAAAACGTATGCGCACTTCGGGTGTGGGCCTCCACCGCTGTGCAGTCGAACTCTCTTGCAGCCTGATTGCTCCTATAAAGCCTCAGCGAGGTAAGGGCAAAGTCGCTTCATCTCGTCTGCAGGCTGCCCAGAATGACATTTTGTTTGGTGAGCTTTGCACTCTGATCGCGCTACCAGCAGGGATATACCATTGCTTCATCGGTGCGCATTCCTTTTCCCTGTTGCGACTACAAAGAGAGCGTTGATAGTGTTTTTTGTGGCCTGGAAGGTTAAGCGCATGAGAGGGTACGAAGTTGATCGTACGTGAAAGAAAAGGGCTTGAATGGCATATCAGCAGCAGATCGTCGAACCGTTTCGTCGTGAACCGGTAACGTACCTGCCGGCCGTTATTTATTTTTTCGGTTGAGTTCCGGTAGTATATATATATATATATATATATATATATATATATATATATATATATATATATATATATATATATATTTTATATATATACACACGGAGCAGAACGACTATTTTCTGCCGCATCCCCAACCTTACACAGTTCGCTATTTATCGCAGAGGAGTGATATTCGGCCAAGTTGTAGAAGCGAATAATTTGTTTTGAAGGGTGTCATCGCAAGAATTCTATGCTTTACCTCAGCGCTGCAGATTTACACCCCGCACGCACAAAACTTCGAACGTAGGTGGGTTCATCAAAAGGCATCTCGTGCCTATACTTGCTTGGCGCAGACGTGGAACCATGATTTCACAGTGGTCTCTTTGTCATACGGGAAGCTGCGTTGACGGCAGAGACCACATGAAAGGCGTTGTTATATTAAAAAAAACAGGAATTCCCGACAGAAGCGGCACATAACTTGGGTAAAAGGTACGATAAAATATTGTTTCTCTTGAGCGTTCAAGGGGGTCATACATAAGTAATGCCTGCGCTGCACGGCAACTAACAATCGACAGTTGGACGCTTACTTACAAATGCTCCTAATAGATAGCCAACGCAGCAATCCATAGACAATTGATTTGAAGGCCTTCGGAAGGCCTTTGAAACGTAGCACAGGTATGAGACACAAACACACACGCACACAGTTTTATTTTGACTCTACTGATCTTGAAAATGGTGACTGTCATCAACTAATGTACTCAAAATGCATATCCAAGTGACGAAACGGATAATCTCGAGGTCTAAGTCATATTTTGGTGTTGCGAGTGCTGCCTATTAATAACTAATTCACTCAGGATGCATATCCCAGTGATGCAATGTATAAGCATGAGGACCAAATCAGTTTGAACGGAGTGCGGCTATGGTGATGACCGCGTGCTACGCACGCACGCACGCACGCGCGCACGCACACGCACACGCACGCACGCACGCACGCACGCGCGCACGCACACGCACACGCACACGCACGCACGCACGCACACACACACACACGCGCGCGCGCACGCGCACGCACGCACGCACGCACGCACGCACGCACACACACACACACGCACGCACGCACGCACGCACACACACACACGCACGCACGCACGCACGCACGCACACACGCACGCACGCACGCACACACACACACACCGGATTAAACCGGAGCCCTCCACTACGGCGCGCTTCATCGCCTGCGTTGCGTCGGCGATCAATCATCAAATTTTAACCTGTTTTCCTGTGATTTGGGACGAACATCAGCTGTCAAGCATCGTATCGACACGGGTGATTCTAGTCCTAATCACCTAAGACCTTACCGCGTGTCCCATGCCGAACGCGCCGTCGTCCAAAATGCAGTGGATAAAATGTTGAAAAATGACATCATTGAACCATACTGAAGTCCATGGGCTTCACCTGTGACGTTATTGAAGAAAAAGACGGAACGTGGCGCTTTTGCGTCGACTACCGCCACCTGAACAAAATAACCAAGAGATGTTATGGGGGAAGTGTTTATTACAGATATTTACTATGCTTACACGGAGAGGGGGGGTTGTTTGTTTGTTTGTTTGTTTGTTTGTTTGTTTGTTTGTTTGTTTGTTTGTTTGTTTGTTTGTTTGTTTGTTTGTTTGTTTGTTTGTTTGTTTGTTTGTTTGTTTGTTTGTTTGTTTGTTTGTTTGTTTGTTTGTTTGTTTGTTTGTTTGTTTGTTTGTTTGTTTGTTTGTTTGTTTGTTTGTTTGTTTGTTGTCATGCTCAGATCAACTGGCAAGGGCACGCAAAGAGCTAGGTTGGCTTGCCCACTAGCTCATCCCGGCAGATGGTAACATTGGCAAATGCTCGACTAGAGATACTCTGACGGATTTTACGAGCATGTTGTCTTTATTAGCATTAATCATTAATAATATTATTATAATAATAATTCTTCCCTGAATTTCTCGTCCCACGTTACACGTGCTCTTCGATGTCTGGGTGCTGTATGCAGATATTCTAGAGAGTTTAAAGGTCCTCTTCCTTTCTTAAAGTTGTTTTCAGCTCTCTTCTTACCTCTTTTCCAATACTGATCAATTGTCTGGAATGGAACATGCAAGTCCAACAGTTACCGTATCAAAAGGGTTCAAAGTAAGTTAATTTCCATCTTTAAGTACCGTTTCTGTCATGTGCAAGCAGACGAAAATGGTAGCATGTCTTTTCTGAAAAGTATACCTACTCTTTGGTGTCGACGAATGTGGGCCGATTTCATCCTTCTTTTAAAACTTATTCATGGCGGCATTATATGTGAGTGCCTGGTTTCACTTATCAATGTCAACCTGCCGAACACACTTTTCCGAGCATTTCGGGCTTTCAGAACGGATGCTTTGTGTAGCCGACGTTCGCCCCTCAGCAGGATACAATGTTCATATAATGGCTGTATTCCGATCGTCTTGATATATTCCACAGCTCTTTTCCTTTGTTTTATAATGAATTGAAAACTGTTGCAGCTTAAGCGCCTTTTTGTCGTGATTGTTAATGTAAGTACCCTATTTCACTGCCTTCTTATGTATGCGTGATGTTTTTGTTTACTTGTCTGTTTTCTCCTTCCCTTGTTCCTTACATTTCTTTTGACTTGAGTGGATTTCTCACTAGGGAGAACTTCTTTTTGCATTTTGAATTTATTTATATTTTTTTGTTCCAAAGCTTTTGTTCTATATGTATATTTTGTCTGGCGTATGGCGTATCAGTCAGCTTTCTGAGTTCCTTATTCGCGCTGAATGAAACGTGTCTTGACATTTCTCCGCCCGAGTGCCACGGCTATCAAGACTGGGCTTTCGTTTTTGTTTTCTGAATTTTTTGAAGCTATTCTTGTTTTATTGTTTTTGTCTTATATGTGGTATTTTGTGTGTTAAATTGTCTTGATTTAAACGCATTTTGTAAACCAAACGTTTATTGAATAAACCTTGAAACCTTGATACCTTGAAACCTGGGCACCCTAAATAAAGATTTATTAAGTGAGTGATTGATTGATTCATTATTATTATTATAGAGGAGCTAATAAAGACTAACGCCCCACCCCCTTTTTTGTGCGCGTAGACCGAAAAAAGTCGCTCTCCTCTTCCTCACTAGAACAAACCGTCTCCCTTTTGCCACCTGTTCGCCTGCAGCACTCCATATTTAGATACAAGATGGCATACACTACTCTAAATAACGTCTTCCAGCAATGCTTTTGTGTTTAGGAGTGAAGCCGACTTTAACAACATGGGCGTAAACTTGTTTTTTTAAGCTGGCTCTTCCACAATTTGTGCTGCACAGTGAGGCCTCCTCATGTAGAAAAAAATAGGCGGCAATTATTATTATTATTATTATTATTATTATTATTATTATTATTATTATTATTATTATTATTATTATTATTATTATTATTATTATTATTATTATTATTATTATTATTATTTCATTTGTCTCTACACTCTTGCCGTTGTTTTTGTTGTATTACTGTCAAACTTTGTTGCTCTGCCTGTCGTGTGGCCTTTACGACGGGCAGAGCAACATAGGCGTCTTCTTTTTTAATTTTTTTACCTGTACCCAGGCTCCGCCTGTGCTTTATTTCTGTCATTTTCACTACTTCAATTTGTGTGTGTCTTGTCGCTTGTTTGTTTCTTGCTATATGTTTCTTGTATTTTGTTTTCATGTAACTACCCGTGCGCCAGCACTCAGGCCTCTGGCTGTTCCTGGGCACGTAAATAAACATGATTGATTGATTGATTGATTGATTATTATTATTATTATTATTATTATTATTATTATTATTATTATTATTATTATTATTATTATTATTATTATTATTATTATTATTATTATTACAATGGGAACATCTTACCCATCAACACTACAATTATTACGTACAGCAAAAATCCAGCATGATTTTAGACTTCGTAGATTTCACATCCTTGGTGCAACTTAATAATATCGAAAACAGCTCTCAACATATCTTGGATCTTTGCTTTTCAGACATTCAAAGCGCGCGTGTATCGTTGTCTGACATCTCTTTTGTCAAGCCCGACAAGCATCATCCTCCTTTTCTAGTGTCTGCTCACGTCTCGATTCAGCGTTGCAGTGCTACACTGAAGAATAATGAATTCGCTCCCTACTGTTATGCCCGTGGTGATTACATTGGTTTGTATAACTTTTTTTCTTCGTTCGATTGGTTGCAAATTCAAGAACTCCCAGATTGCGATGCGCAGGTCGAGCGGTTCACTGAAATAGTCAAAAGTGGCATGAATCAGTTTATACCCAAGTGTAAACCATGCCGTTCCAAACACCCCTTTTGGTTCTCTAATGAACTTCGTACCGCCCTTAAGTCAAAAGACCGCAGCCACAGAAAATATAAGAAAACCGGGCTTGATGAATGGAAAGAGGTCTTCCGCTCCTACCGTAAAACGTGTAAAAGTCTTTATGAGCGGGACCAACGCTCTTATCTCGATTCTGTAGAGAGCAGCGTTAATTCCCAGCCTGCAACATTCTGGAAATATATTCGATCCCGTAAAAATAACTCTCATGAGCAAATCCGTCTCGTTGATTCCTCTGGGGAAGAAGTTCTTGATGTTGCAAACCATTTTGCTCAGCAATTTAGTACTACATATGGCCAGCGCGATGACAGCGAAATAAACCTAATGTTAAATAATGTACAGGGTCCTAGCTTAGTACAATTGGACGAGCAGTTGGTGCTCCAGAGTCTAAGGCGCATGAAACCGTCGCTTTCGTGTGGCCCTGACGGAATACCTCCCGCTATTTTAAAAACATTCAGTAGCATTTTTGTTCCTGTTTTAACCGCGGTATTCAATCACTGTCTAAACACAAACACATTTCCTCGTAAGTGGAAAATTTCTCGAGTGCGCCCCATCTTCAAATCGGGCACCAAATCTGATGCAAAAAACTATAGGGCAGTTTCTCTACTTTGTGCTGCCTCCAAGCTTTTTGAGACAGCGATGCACAAGGTATTGTCAAGTTCTGTACAGCAGTTTCTCACAAGTAAACAGCATGGTTTTATGTCAGGAAGGTCGACAACGACTAATCTCGCCTGCTTCATGGAGCAGGCCTCCGCTGCACTTTCTGAGCGAGGCCAGTTGGACGTCGTCTACTGTGACCTGAGCAAAGCATTTGATGTTGTCTGCCACGCGTTGTTACTTGATAAGCTTTTGCAGTCGGGCATTGATACACCACTCGTGGCGTTGCTGGGTAGCTATCTAAGCAATCGATTCAGTTTCGTTAGTGTTAATGGGCAGACATCCTCTATGTATAGATCAACAAGCGGTGTGCCCCAAGGTTCCGTGTTGGGCCCTCTCTTGTTCTCCATTTTTGTGAATGACGTGTCAGTCGCAATTAGAAAGTCTTCTTTTCTTCTCTATGCTGACGACATCAAAATTTTCAGACGTATAAATTCCATCGAAGACTGTGATGCCCTGCAGCAAGATATATTCTCCTTTGCTAACTGGTGCTCAGATAACAGACTAAATCTTAACCCGGCGAAAACAAAGGTCATGTCTTATACCCGAAAAACGAACCCCATTTTCTTTCGCTACAGTATTGATGACGGTTTTCTGTCTAGAGTCGACGAGATCAAAGATCTCGGACTGCTCTTCGACAGCGCCTTAACTTTCTCGCCTCATGTCACTCAACTGACTCGGCGGGCGCTCCGCTCGCTTGGTGCTGTGTGTAGGTTTTCAAGAGACTTCCAGTCTCCTCATTCGTTCCTAAAACTTTTTATGGCACTTTGTATTCCTCAACTTGAATATGCCTCTGTCATTTGGAATGGAACCTGCACATCTAATTGTCAACGTGTAGAGCGTGTACAAACCAAATTTTTATCCATATTTATGCATCGTTTTCCCTCTGAGCCTCTCCCGATAACTGTCTCTTTAAGTTACCGGCGAACCCGTTCAGATCTTGTTTTCTTATATAAACTGCTTCATGGTACAATTTCATGCCCGGAACTGCTTGCAGCAATCGGGTTTCGTGTTCCGAAAAAAGCAACAAGGCTTAACCACCCTTTCCACACAGCTGCTAAACTTAGCAGATGTTCTCCTCTTGATAGACTGCAACGCCTATATAACCTTCACTCAGGGGAACTTGATATTTTTTGCCGTCCCCTTGGGGGGTTTTTGTCCGGGCTGTTAGCCGTGGCGCACTAACTTCATTTCGACAGTTCTCGTGTTCTTCAGTTATTTTCCGCATGTGTATGTTGTTTTCACAGAGTCTGTTCTCATTTGCTCATATATGTTGTTCATATATGTTCATATATGTTAGTGTTAATATGTTGTTCATATGTTGTTCATATGTTCATATATGTTCATATATGTTAGTGCTGCGGGCGTAATCGTTGTATGTACTATGCTACACTTGTGTAGTCAACTCTTCATACATATGTTTAAGTGGCCCGGGCGAACCAAATGTTATAGAAACAAATGTTTCTAAACCTTATCAGTTTATGTGAATAGTTACAAACATTTCCTGTACTTTGTTTCATACGTTTTTGTGTAATTGATGCTTCAGCCGATTGCTATGGTCATTGTACGCTGTGTTTGTGCAATGTACCATAACTTCGTATAATGTAGTTTGGATGCCACTTTTAATTTTTTCTCTGTGGTATTTCATTCACCCACATTTTTTCCTGGTTTTATATGTGTCAGCCACTGATGTATTTCAATGCGGCATTTTTTCTTTTTTTCTCAGTGCGCCAGCACCAAGGCTTCGGCTGTTCCTGGGCACTATAATAAAGGTTGATTGATTGATTGATTGATTGATTGATTGATTATTATTATTATTATTATTAATACAATGTGCATATAATGAATATTCTGATCGTCTTGATATATTTCAGAGCTCTTTTTCTTTGTTCTCAAACGACTTGAAAACTGTTGTAGCTTAAGTGCCTTTAGTCATTGCAAATTTATGTGCTGTATTTATTTTAGGCAAATCATGTTCTTGTTTGTTTGTTTTTCACATTTCCTGGTTTTGCGTTGCTTGAATTTCTGTAGGTTTGAGTGCCAGTGCTTGTAATGCTGAACTTCTTTCAAAGTTGAAACTTCCGAACATTTTGTTATAAAACCTTCGTGTTATGCGTATAACTTATCGCTGTCATGTTCAGTGAGTATTTCCTGTTTTTCACGTGCCTTGAACATTTCGCTGTCCGAGCGTCATGGCTTGCAACGCTAGGTCTCCTGTTTCTTTTCTTTTCTTTTCTTTTCTTTTTTTTTTTTTTGCTGTTTTGCTTTCTGAGATTACTGTAACTATCTTTACTTTATTGTTTCTTTCATGCATACAGTTTTGTGTGTTGTGTTGTCTTGATTTTAGTTTGTTTTTATGTACGATTTGTATATGGTGTACCAGTACCAAGACCCTAGGGTTGTTCCTGGGCACCGAAAATAAAGGTTGATTGATTGATTGATTGATTGATTGATTGATTGATTATTATTATTATTATTATTATTATTATTATTATTATTATTATTATTATTATTATTATTATTATTATTAATACAGAATTGCTACAACCGCTTCTCTGAACGCCTTGACATCTTTCAAAGTTCCTTTACAATTTACCGTACTGCGCTGTTGAACACAGTATGTTAAACATCTATGATATCTCTGTCGTTCGTTTTTCTTTTTTTTTTATTGCTGAAATTTGGTTTCTCTGCGGTTCTGTTTAACCAATATAGTTGCCTGTTTTTGAAACTGTTTACTTATCATGCTTGTCTTATCATTTGTCTCAATACTCTTGTCATTGTTCTTGTCGTCTTACTGTTAAACTTTGTTCTCTGCTTGTTGTGTATTCATTACAATAAGCTGAGCCACAAAGGCATCTTCTTTTTCTTTGTTACCTGTACCCAGTGCTGTACCCAGTGCCTGTGCTTTATTTCTGTAATTTTCGCTACTTCAATTTGTGTGTGTGTTGTCGCTTGTTTGTTTCTTTCAATATGTTTCTTGTATTTTGTTTTCATGTAACTATCCGTGCGCCAGCACCCAGGCCTCTGGCTGTTCCTGGGCACGTAAATAAACATGATTGATTGATTGATTGATTGATTGATTGATTGATTGATTGATTGATTGATTGATTGATTGATTGATTATTATGCTTTAAGTAGACGAAACTCGTCCATCTGCAGAATACAATGTGCATATAATGAATATTTCGATCGTCTTGATATATTCCAGAGCTCTTTGTCTTTGTTCTCTAATGAATTGAAAACTGTTGTAGCTTAAGTGCCTTTATGTCATTTATGTGCCGTATTTCTGTTCCATATTTATTTTATGCAAATCATCATCTTGCTTGTTTGTTTTTCACTTTTCCTGATTTTTTGTTGCTTGAATTTCTGTCGGTTTAAGTGTCAGTGCTTGTAATGCTGAACTTCGTTTTTCCATTTTGAAACTTCCTAACATTTTGTTACAAAACCTTTGTTTTATGTGTATAATCTATCTCCGTCATGTTCATTGAGTATTTGCTTGTGTATTTTCAATTTTTCACGTGCCTTCAACGTTTTTGCTGGCCGGGTGTCATGGCTTCTAACACTAGGCTTCCTTTTTTTTTTGCTGTTTTGCATTCTGGGATCTCTGACTATTTTTACCTTATTGTTTCTTTCATATATATGGTCTTCTGTGTTGTGTTGTCTTGATTTTAGTTTGTTTTTATGAATGCTTGTATATGGTGTACCAGTACCAAGACCCTAGGGTTGTTCCTGGGCACCAAAAATAAAGGTTGATTGATTGATTGATTGATTGATTGATTGATTGATTGATTGATTGATTGATTGATTGATTGATTGATTGATTGATTATTATTATTATTATTATTAACAAGAACTCTTCGATCGCTTGGCGTTGTGTGTCGCGTGTTGAAGGAGTTCAAGAAGCCGAATTCTCTTCTTAAGTTTTACACAACTGCATGTCGTCCTCAGCTTGGGTATGCATCGGTAGTACTGTCTGGAATAGCACGTGCAAAAACAAACCGAATTGCTTATCGAAAGGGTGCAAAATACGTTTATATCTATCTTCAACCATCGCTTCGGCGACAGCAGTAATTGTAACCCCGGGATCAACCTCTCCATTGACGCTATCATGCTTGACCTCCTGGCGGAATAAGGCTGATATTCTCTTCCTCTTTAGAATTACTCACGGCACAGTGTCTCGTGGTGAGCTGCTACAACATGCTCCTCTCCACGTGCCGCAAAAGTTGGCCACGAAACGTGATACCTTTTAAAATCCCGAATGTCTTCGTGCCCTATGTATCGACTGATATGCACGTACAATCAGTACTCGGATTACCTGGATATATTTCATGATTACCCTACTCTGTTTTGCAAACATGTCTCTGAGTTTTCATTGGCGTAACTGTCAACTTTAGTCATTCTTTATTTGGTCTTTACCCCTGTGCTCATGAACTTAATTGACTTCCATTCTGTGACTTCAGTACAAGCCATCCTTTCGTTCTTTCGTTTTTTATTTACTTTTTTCTTGTCTCGTCTTACTTCAGTCTGCTATGCCTCACTGTTAGGCATTACTTGTGTGTATGAGTGGGTGCTTGTAAGTGTGTGTATTTGTGTGTGTTTATGCCAAAATGTGTGGTTTTCTTCGTGTGTAACCACTAATATTACCCTTATATTTTTTTGCGAGATATGTACACCATGTTTTGTGCTTTTGTTTCCGTGCGCCAGCACAAAGCCCCCCCCGGCTGTTCCTGGGCACGCAAATAAATTTATTTATTGATTGATTGATTGATTGATTGATTGATTGATTGATTGATTGATTGATTGATTGATTGATTGATTGATTGATTGATTGATTGATTGATTGATTGATTGATTGATTGATTGATTGATTGATTGATTGGTCGATCGATCGATCGATCGATAAGGCGCAAAATGAGTGGTTGCCGATCCTTAGACATATCTTCTATCATGTCTCGCCCTCCTTACTCAGGACCGCTGTATTCGGGAGGGTTGCCTCGTCTTAAGGCTACGCGCGATAAAGCTGACCTATAGGACGTGCCCATGTATGGTCACGTTAGCCGCGCTTAACTTGTTGCTCAGCTCCTGCTAACAGTGCCTCTTTGAGCCACAAGAAAAAACCACCCCTTTCGTGCTTTCAGCTCCTGTAGCAGGCACTGTCCCCTGTTCAAGCTGCTCAGCACTTATAACTTCTATTCTGCACACGTCGATATTTCCAACCACTCACTCCATTATTCACTTCAGACACTTGCAGCGTAGTACCTCACTCTTATTATCTCCCATTAAACTGTATGGTATTTTTCTTTCGTCCTTCCATCGGATGTAATTAATTTTTATAGTATATTTGGCCTATATTTTATGTAGCTCCGTATATTCATGTTAACGATTTTTCGCTCTCACTTTTGAGATGCGACATGAAGGATCGTTGTTATCGCTGTACACGTTTACCTGTTTTGAGGGCATGTTTCCTTCATCTGTATGACGAAATTGTGTTTTTCTGTCGCGTCATGGCCGCTTGGGTCATGCTTCATTTTATTTATGGGATACATTTTCCGCGTTAAGTTTTTTTTATTTCTGTTTTTAATTCCTGCGCCAGCGTATACAAAAGCCGGTCGGCTGTCACTGGGCACGTCAGTAAACTCTCGATTGATTGACTGACCACCTGATTTTCCAATACCCAGTTGCAGGTGTTACTAATTAACGTGAGAGTTTGGGAGAGTTGGTACTCCATTGAATTATTGCTAACAGCGCGAACAATTAGACGAAGGACGAAAGAACAGCGCTTGTCCGTGCAGCCACTCTCTTTCGTCCTTCGTCTAAGTGTTCGCGCTGTTAGCAATCATTCAATGCAGGTTTTACTTTGACTAGGATTTCTACAGCCCCTGACCATGGTGGACTCTTTTGATGACAACTTACCCTCAGCCCGTATCGTGCTGCATCTGTGAAATAGCGAGCTCTTCGGCACATGGAAGCAGTTTGCAAGATGTATAGACGAGTCCGTAGTTCTGGGTCCTTCGCGTTTGAAGTACACGTTCCTGCTTCTGTGCAAGTCGGCTCAGCACTCCTCGGTTTTAGCCCTTTCAGCCCTGATTTATTTATTAAGAAAACAGTTTTCTGTGTGTTTTCCTAAATTTTAGGGCCCCATGAGCCCACAAACAAAAAATAGAGCTGGTAATGCACGCAGTAACTGATTTATTAATGAGGCAATTAATTATGTCATCTGACACTTAAAATTTTATGTTGAGCAGAAACATCTTTTTTTGCATGTTTTCTAAACTTCATGACCACATGAACCCACAAACAAAAAATTATCTGCGTAGTGCACGTATTTATAGATTTATCAGGTTGAGATAAAAACCACGACCTCCGGTTTTTTTAGCCTCGGCATCGTAATTTTGTTTTTACCGGAGCTGCTGCTTCTTTGTATACCGTGCAGATCCGCTAAAACGTAACAACAGTGAGGTCTATCGCAATAGGCATCATTGAAGAACAATTTCTCGGAAAACCCAGCCGTTTTGATTTCATTCTCTATGCTCTAGAGCAACGTTTATGTGAGGGCGTCAATTGACACCGCCAGGGCCGAAAGAGTGAATGCAACCAACATAGTTTTTAGGTGTACCAAATATGGGTTAAATTTGGATCTAGAAGACCTTTGTAGGCACGTCACGATAAGACGGCCTTCGAACTTACCCGCACTTCGATGGCGTTGGTATTCGATGTCTCGACTTATTTTCGTCATGGAATATTCCGAATCCGAAAGTCGAATCGAATAACAAGCCATCAATTTTCGATTAGAGGTGGGAATGCACGCATTCGCTGAACCCTTACGTGGCTACAAGGACACTGCGCAAATTCACCAGACAAGGCCTTCTAGAAGTAGAGGTGTATCAGTTATCGTTGTTTCCATATTAGCACGCAATACGTGAATATGGAAGAAAATGTGAAAATGTGCAGCCCATTGTTGATCGGAAGCGCAGACTTGGAACACTTAGGACGCGGGAAAAGCGATGTAATTTAACAGATTTTTATTCTGCTCCAGCCACTCGTTACGTTTCGGTTACTTTGAAACGGAAAGCGATAAAAAGCAAAGAGGGGGGTGGCGGGGGAGCGGTAAATACCCGAAGCGCACTTTGGTCAATGCAGCAGGCGCTTCGGAGATGGTGAGGCACCGCGAAGCGCAACAGCGTTTCGCAACAGCCATGCCTTCAATATACCAACACGCCATGCTGGCCTGCTGCTGGTTTTCTAGATTTCGCGCAAAGTAACAGCGCCAGACAGCACTTCAACCCAACGTTTCCTGGACTCCCAGGGCTCAGAACAGGGGATCAGGAGTGTCTCGCCTGCGGTGATGGGAAGTGGCCAGGCCTGATTGTCGGCTCTCGAAGAGCGGCCCGAACGAGAGACGACGGAGGAAATCGGCCCGTCGGCCTCGCGTAGGGCCGGATCGATAGCGGCGTCCAGACGAGGCAACCCGACACGCGCCCCCTCCGCTACCTCCGCTGCCGCCCGCGCCGCTCAACAGACGCCAGCGCCGAGCGTGCCGTGACAATCGCGGGCAGGGCCGCGAGGAAGGGGACGTCCGGGGCCACGGGTCTTCCCTAGTTTGGGTGTCTCACGGCACCCCTTTCGTCGATACTACGCGAAACGGGTGAGGCTGAGCCGGTATTCAACACTCTCTTTGACGTTCCGGAGCGGAAGAAAATAATTTACGATAACGTAGGGCTTGCCTTATGCCGCGCAACTGGCCTGGCCGCACAGGCCTTGAAAACAATAAAATGCGCTGTTCGTTTTCTCTTCTTCTTTTCTCCAATTTTTCTTCCCTGCATCACTGCCTGCGTACCTGCGAGGTTACTCGTAACCGCGCAGGTGATATCTCCGCTGTGGCAAAGTTGAAACGTTTGATTGATCGCGGGCATACCACGCTTGCAAATGCATGTGGATAATGCAAATTTTAGTAATAGGCAGACTGTAGTGGTGGGTCTTAACGTGGTCTCATTTTCTGTCTTGTTTTTCTCGGCACTCGTTGATGAAAGTTGTGAATACAGATCATCGTAATAGGAACAGTGTGATTAAACTCACCTAGCTTACGGGCGCACGAGGAATTACGCCTGGGATCGTGTGGAAATAATTTTTTTCTACGCCTACGATTCGCGATTCAAACGGTTAAAATATTTGCGTTGCAGCAGCACAAATTTACGAGATGTGGTGCCGGCAGAGCCGAGAACTTTAGCTAGAGCGTTCCGCTCATTTTCCCATACCTGCGCTTGTTCTGCTGCAGTGGGGCATCGCGTTTTATTGCTTTGCCAAGATGCGGGACAGCCGCCAGTGCCTTCTTTTCTCCCTCTGCTTCTTCGTCTTCCTACGCGAGAGGCTTGCCGCTTCGGCGCGCAGCTCCTGCGGCGGGGGTTGGCCGTAGGCGGCTCCCGTTAAACATGGCGGCTGGCCAGTGCTGCCGCTATCGTAGCGCCGCCCTGCCTAGCGGACGGTCGCGGGCGTCGCCGGCGGCGGCGTCGCGGAAGCCGGGGCCGGCGCTGAGAGTCGGAGCGACGCGAGCGGCTCGGCGTCGTTGCCGGAGCCCCCATTGGCAGCAGCGGCGCTGACGAGGACGACGAAGCTGAGGGCGGCAGGCGCAGCTCGTTCCAGGCCATGGCGGCCCCTGTGGAGCCGTGCCGCCGCCGGTGCGGGCTCGGTCCCGCCCGGCGGCGTCGTCGACGGCAGCGCCTCGTCCGGGAAGGTCGCCCAGAGGTCGGTGCGATGGCGTCGTCCGCGCGCTATATTTAGTCAGGCTCTTCGCGTGGGAGACTATGACCCAGAGCGAATGGCAGTCCTCGTGCGCGATTGGGCTCGCTAGCTGCCGGCTCCGCGCCGAGTCTTTGGCGAGGCAGCTCTACTGCAAGCCTTTTCCTTCCATGGACGACAGGCCAACCGCGGTGGTGCGCTGTCCGCCCTGCCGTCAGCAGTCGTCCTCGGCCACGTCGGTCAACGGTTCCACGGGATCCTGGCCCCGTACGCCGCCGCTGCCAGCAGCGCAGGACGCCTCCAACTTCCTGGTGCGTACGGGCCGTGCTTTATACGACCGGCTATTTTCACTGCTCCAAGATCAAGCCACAGACTGTGTAGTCCAATACTGCGAGCAAAGCTCTAACGCTGAAGACCAATCCCCGACTTCATCGCTTGATGAAAATGTCTATCCTGCGGCGCCGCCACCTGTCACTGCTGTTCCGCAGGCCCCGGCCGAGCCCGCCGATTCCTGCCAGCAGGAAGATCGGGTGGTTGTCGACGAGCCCCGAAGTGCGAATCCCCCAGAGCGCCCTGCACTGAGCATGGTTACCGACGCGCTGCAAGAGACCACCGCAGCCAAGACCGACGACAGCGCCGGGGATCCCAAGGGTGAGACGGGAGACGAACCGCGCCACTATCCAGCCGAACGGGACGTTGTGCGCGCCGCCCTCGCGCACCGTGTCACGGACGAAAGCTTCTCCTTCCCCATCGTACAAGGGCTTGTACGGCCTGGCTTACTAGTGCACAATGAGAGCGACTCCTCGTGCGACCTCTCAGACGACGCTTTCCACGACGCCGCGGACGGGCTTGCGGAGGAGTTTCGCGACGGAAGCGGCTCCTCGGAGACTAGCAACGAGGACAAAGGTCAGGCCGCCGCTACAGACACCACTACGACCGCTCCCGCCGTCACCGCCGGCACGGCCGCAGCGGAGGCGTCGGTCGCCACCGCAAGTTCTGCTCCGACGGAGCCGTCCACAAGTCCCCGGAAGTCTCGTTTCGCCAAGCATCGGTTCACTGAGGCGCCGCCGCGTAAGCAAACGCAAGAGGCTCCCGAACTGCCGTCACCTGCGTCACCTGCGTCGCCCGAAGAATCTTCGTCGTCTTCGTCCGAAATCTTGTCGCCTACGGTCGACGCCAAGATGCCACCAGCCACGCCACCCAAGCGGGACTCGGCGGACAGCGACGACGAAGAAGGCGGCCGCGGCGTGCTGGTGCGCAGCACGTCGCTTAAGAGCGGCAAGAGCCCGCCCGGAACGCCTTTCAAGAAGAAAATCGTGCGCTTCGCCGACGCGCTCGGTCTAGACCTGGCCGCGGTGCGGACCATCGTGAGCGAGGAGATCCCCCTGGTGCCAGCGTCCGCCTTCTCGCACCTGCAACTGGGGCCCGTGGTGCGGTCGCCGCCGCCGTGCCCGCTGACGCTGACGCCGCTGTTCCCGCAGCCCGGCGCCAGCCCGACCTTCATGAGCCGGCTGACGAGCCAGCGCGTGTGCCTCGAGTCCGTGGTGTCGTCGGGCTGCGCGCTGCACGCCGTCATCCGTGTGCTCAACGTGGCCTTCGAGAAGCTGGTGGTGCTGCGCTACTCGCAGGACAACTGGCGCTCCTTCTGCGACCTGCGCGCCGTCTACCTGGCCGGCTCCTCGGACGGCATTTCGGACCGCTTCGGCGTCGACGTGTACCTCACGCCCGCGGGTGACGCCAAGCCTCAGATGTGCGTGCGCTACGTAGTCGGGGACCAGGAGTTCTGGGACAACAACGAAGGCGCTAACTATTGTTTCGAGTTCCGGGAGTCCCCCAGGGACGAGCCCGAAGTGACGCCCCTCATGAACTACCTCTGACCCCTAGTATTTATCTGTGCGCGTAGGAGAGGGGCAGGCGCGGGCAGGCTCGGACACTCCTGTCGAGGCCGGCTAGCAATAATAAATGGACCGTGTCGCCAAAGGGTCCCTGCTTGCCGGCAGGGACTGCGGCCGCGCGGCCAGAGCAAGGGGCGGCCCGACCGGTCGCCCCCTGCTCTGCACCGACGCTCCTCGTCGTTTATTTATTATTCGCAGGACATGCAAGCAGTGTACAAAGTGTCGTCGTGATCGTCTTTCAGCGTAGCCCAGTTGCGTTCTGTGGAAGTGATATTTTCAGAAATTTTCGCGGTACAAATGCCGTCATTAAATTATTCCCCCAACGTTGAACAAAGATTGTGATGCCGGTGTTAACGTTAAAAATAAATGCCTCTTGAAAGGAGTCATGTCGGAGATACATGTGACACAAACAGGGCGAATGGCGTCGTCCGTACTCCTTACGGGCGTGTCGTGTTCGGTGTTCGAATTTTACATCCGCGCACTAAGGCTCCGTCGCATCGGTGTTTGAATGCAATAGCCCAGTGAGCAGGAGCATCGGAAGATGGGGAAGGGCAACACTTATCCACTTCGTTTTCCCGTATACCTTCCCTCCTTCTTCCTCACCAAATTGCCCTCTACCGCCCTTTCACAATATTTCCGACGCTACTGCTCAAAAGGCAGCGGCAGGCCAGCGCTACTTAGAGCAGCGGTTGTGCACGGAGGTCAGTGCGTGCACAGTCGTCGCCGGAAACGTCGGGAGTTGGTGCCGACGTGTTCCTGTTTTTTATGCGGCACTCAGCACGTTTCTGTTCAGTATCTGCTCATCATCTAATGCTTTGCCATCAGCAGTGGAAATGTCCGGTCTGGTTTCAGGACGTGTCATGAGTGCATAGCAGCCGACAAGCAGCAACTCTTGGGGGAAAATAGACCCTCACCTATGCTCAGACGCATATCACTCCGAAAAAATTCACCGCCTTAAAGAAAGCGTGTGTATTAGCCGTCCTCGTACATAAAAATTCAAGTGACACATGCTTACACGTGGCACACACACACACACACAGACACAGAGAGAGAGAGAGAGAGAGAGAGAGAGAGAGAGAGAGAGAGAGAGACTATTTCTGATCAGAGTAGGACCTATTGGTATTCTTCAGCGTGTATAGCATTGCCCATACGCAGACCCATCGAAGCGATTTCAACTGCTGCCGCTGTTAAGATCGTTTCGACAGTCGCTCAGAGCTCGTTTGAGCTGATAAATTGCTGTTTACTTATTTATTTGTTTTACGTTATACTCGTCTTGGGGGAAAGATGACATGTACAGGTCTCACGTCCGTTTCTAAAGATGATGATGCTCGACAGAGGCACATCAGGCCAACAATCAGTGCTGGCCAGTAGGGATTGTTCGCTCGAAAACAATGGAACCAACAGTTTCTCTTGTCACAACCCTGTTCTTTTTTTGGTGTCGAGAGCGTAACCGCCGTGGCTGAGCAAAAGCCGAACACTTCTTCGGCTATGGCGCTTACCGGTCATCTTTTTGAATAACGCTTTCGCGCATAGGGCGGTATGAAGGCAATATTCGAGGTGTGTACGTCCAAAATAGATGTACTCGCAGGAAACGGTGTAACGCACGATGGCAGTGGGTTGTGCACTGCTATTAGATGGGTCACACTGCAGGCTCAAACACACCTTTCAGGCGTCAGTTCCATCTCTGAGAACGGTGACGGCGGCTGCCAAAATAACTCACTTTATTTTCTGCTACATAACGGCGGCCTGTTGCGAAACTGTTTGTTCCACTTCCTCTAGTCTCAAAACAGCTCCGTTTTTTTTTCTGGGATAACACATCTAGTGCATGCTTTAACGACCTTTAAGGTCGAAGGGAAAGACGTTGCGTTGGCCTTGTCAAAGAAAGCGATTGATGCAGCCGAACAAGTCAGAAAAGTTGAAGCAAATGAGCAATAATCGGTGTAAGTAAGGAATTCATCATACTAGCGAGAGGAGACGAAACACACTCTAGCGTGTTTCGTCTCTTCTTTAGCCTTGTCTTAAATGTTCGCTAGTACGATGAATTCTTTAGTGAGTATAATCAACTCGCCCAACTTAGCGCTTAGTAATCGGTGTAAGCCTGAGTTGCCAATCTTGTTCACGGTAGATACGTGCATTAATTTTGTATCACGGGGATATGTTCAGTAGACGTGTAGAAACAGTTTCACGATGCAGAGATGGCTTTGATCACAATTGCAGAATTAGGACCACGTGAAGCAGAAAAAACAGAGCCGCTGTCAGGTATTACTAATCTAGGGCAAGGGCATAGTCGGAGCACAACGATGAATTAGGCTATAGTTGTAGGATATGCGTGCGAATCTTAGAAGAGCCCAAGGAGAAGACGGCGGAAGAGAGAAGTCAGAACGGGCGCCGACTCAGATTTTTATTCAGAAACGCACCAAACCTACACAGAGCCTAAGCGCATATTGTGTCGGCACTGTAGCGCAAATGAAAAAAAAATTGCATAAAGCAAGGCTAGAACCAGCGGAGGTCGGTGAAAGCGAACTCCTCCTGCAACAAAACATACGCCTGAAGGTCACACTCTTCTCAACTGAAACATATTGTGATAGAACTAAGCAATTTATCTTGTTATACAGATTGTGTGATAGCCGAAAACAGAACCGTTAGTTTTACAAGCGAAAACGACAGCTGTTGCAAGGCACCGCCAAATACGAAGATTTTTTTTGCTTTAAAGGAGTACTGACACGAAAGTTTCGTGTTACGTTTTTTTCGCTGCTATGCGTGCCTACCAGCCCACTAATCATAGAATGACAGATTAGACGGTCGAGCGCAGCGTAAACATTCATTTACGGCGTCGTTTATTCGTGCCAGTTTCGGTTTCGACTAAAAAACGCCGAGCGGCCGCCATGACAGGCTGTATCACATGACGTCACCATTCTTGCCGCATCGCTGCCTCTCTGGAAGCGCGCGCGAGCGAGCGCACGCGCGCGCCCAGACCGGCCGAGGTCTTCGCCGTCCCCACAGGCCCGGTCACCATGACGTCAGTCCCAAAACCATGACGTGTACACACGCCCGAGCAGCGCGCGCCAACCACAGCCAGCGCGTCGGCTTCGTCACGGGAGCCCCGACGTCGGCAGTTTGGGGCACGTAGCAGATGATGTCATGTCGGCCCGCTCTGGGCTTTCTCGTGCGGGCGAAGATTAAAATGGATTTTAAATATGTTTCGCTGAACGGTTGCTGTTGAACCTTGCTGGGAGATATCTCCTGATAAAAAGGAAGCGTTTTACATAGTTATCTCAGCTTCGAAATTTCGTGTCAGTACTCCTTTTTAAGGATCATTAGCTGTCGCTAAAAAAAATTCTTCGCATATAAGGGTGCACTTTATTAGTGATGCAATTTGTTGGCTTGTTAACTTTGTTAAAAGGTGCACTTTGTTAACTTTGTTTCTCAGGGGTACGCATACAACAGCTAGCCAGAGAAATGAGTTGCTCGTAAACTCGCTGTTAGCTGGAGCCGCTGCAGAACTCTGTGCACTTGAGCGTGAACACTTTCGGTCAAAGAAAACGCAATTGAAAGTGTATCTGTTGCACAGTATATTGTATTATGCAGTCACCGAAGCAAGCATCAAATATCGGTTTCCATTCGCGTTTCAAACGATTTTCTCGCAAACCTTTTATTCATTGATGCCCGCAGAGTGAGCAGCCTCATGTCCAGTGCTGCACCAGTGCAGCATCGCTTATTGGTCCCATTTTTCTTCCGCTGTAGCGGTAGGACTATAGGCTAAAGCGTGGTGTAGTACCTCTATTCCGCCTTCTTTGTAATTATCAAACGCATTTAGAAAGACTACGCGAAAGGACGAGTTGAAAGCATGCCTACTTTGGAACAACCCCCTACGGACTATTGATAAGGTGCTCAATGGGTTCCTTGGGATTGAGACTTGCTATTCAATGATCTGCGCACTTGTTCGCTCCAAATGCGTGGACAGGTGTTCCTGCATTTTGCGGGCCTTCGTCTCCACTTGCAACAACATTTTTCCTCCAATGACATAACAATTTAACTTTACACAACAAACGCTCTATGCCTACAAACTTTCGCTGTTGGTGCGGTCAATCAGGACACGTGCCTTTTGTTAGATACTTACGATTGGAAATAACAGCGCTATGCTCATGCATTTGATTCTGGCTGAATCCGCTCGCCCAAATTCAAAGCCACTCACGCGTAACGCCCATGTGCCCCTTGTACAATGCCCATATATACGGGTTCAAATACTGGCGCCCGAAAAATAACCCATTGGTGGAAAGGGAACGCGTTTTCTGTCCTGTCGAATCAGTGCGCGCTCTATTATTATTCGTCGGTTCGAGCAGACGGCATTGGTGCTGTCGCCGCAGCAAACGATATATAATACGTTTTGCATAAACCTAAGGGGCCTTGAACTGTTACCAGCCACCTTTGCTTCCTTACTGCAGTCTCTGCAGAAAACGTTGCCGCCAAGCCATGCGCAAAAAACATGTTTCGCCAAATATACTTATTTCCATGTCTTCAACGTGTATGGAACGTTGCAGCAGGAGGTGGTTATCACAGAACATTGTGAAATAGAAGAATACAATTCGACTGCAAAAAGCAAGAACACGGTCGCTGCGGTACAAACAAAAACAATACATTAAAAACTAAGAGCGTCAATATATGAAAATGGCAAAACAGAATGCGGATGATGCGGCGCAAAGTAACTCGCAACATCTGTTTTTAAAAACACAGATATCGGTGGCAGTAGCTATGGAGGAGAGAAAGCGCGTTCGTCCTTGAGAAGTCTTGGGGATAAAATCGAAATAAATTATAGGGAAAGGAAGGGTCACTTGATTGGTGCCGTCAATGTGGGGCGGTATGTTAAAAGAGTAAAAAAAAACCTCTCGTTTACGATGTTTTATGTGACAAATTGCCAAAGGCAAGCAAGGCGGAGCAATTTTTGACGTAAAGCAAGTTGAGAGCTGGTTTCGCTGACGATGCACTGGAAATAAAAAAGTTTGTGGGGTAACCCACGAATGGGGTTTCAAAATCGTTTATATGGTATTAGCTAAAATATCGGGGGCACCTGTCCCCCTTTCTGAGCCCGAATACTTAAGTTTACAGTGGACGGAGTTCTTATCAAATAAATGTTTGATGATTCACGTGTCGCGTAAAATTTTATGCGCAAATAGTCCATTCGGCGTTGCTATCTATGTAATCGACATGCGTTTACAGGAGAAATCGCCGGTTAACCGGCAGCATTTGTACTACGTTTCTGTCTTCAGTTCAAGACTTGAAGGGGACCGGCCAGCTGTAAACATGAATAATTCTTCTAGTGTCTAACACTTTTGTTACTTTACATTTGTCACAATTGTTAGTAGTTCGGCCTACGTTCCATGTAGTATAGAGAAAGCAGAAACTTCATCATCACCAGAGTGGATACGGTAAGAAATATGGTATACGGTATACGGTGAGAAATACTACAGAGGTGAATGATTTGGTTCTTGCAGCACGCACGATTCAGATGTGAAGGATCGGGTGCTTCGATTTCTGGAACTATACCGTGGTGTTTACTGTCAAAGCCTGAATGGCTAAATTTGCTGGTTGGGGGTGCAGAGGGGAAATTTGTGCATAGGCGGGCCATAACTTAGTGCGAACATCAGTATTTTTTTTAATGAAGCCTGTGGTCTATGTATTGCACGGACGGACGTCAAGCAATCGGTGCACTTTGGCATCAAGCATCTCGCCATAGTCACTGTCTGGCTTCTTCCTTATAAATATTCAGAGTATATGTATAGAGAGAATTCGCCTTTAATGCTTTCTTTTTTCTTTAACCCTGATGACGCTAGTTCTGCCAACGGAAGAGCTGGCTTTTTCAGTTGCGTAAACGAATAATAAACAAATTAGTAATGCGCTGATGCTGCGAAATGAAAAAGCGTAGTGTCAAGGGTGGTATCAGATGCTGTCACCACGAAAATGCAGTAAATAAGGGGCTTTTTTCTTTGGGGGGAGGAGTGTAACATTTGAAGAGAACTACGAAGAGATATGTTACGCAAAAACGTTTTTAATTTATTTTTGGGGTGTTCTAGAATTATTCCCGAATTTTAAATGCGATGTTATTTATAGAGCCTGCAGGGGTGTTCTTCCTTGCAACGTATAACATCAGATTTTAGTTTTGGAAGCACTCCACGATTTTTTATTATTATTTTTAAACGGCATTAAACCTTCATTACCACCCTCACAACATACTGCGGAATCTCTCTGGGAACTTTTGGGTTACTGCTTATTGAGACATCGGGAAGAGGGAAGGGGGGGGGGGAAATAGCCAAATGTACGCTGTTAGGGCGCTTGCGGAAGTTTCGGTGTTATCTTTACTGCCACCTAACCCCCAGCTTTCACGTCAGAGACAGAGAGAATTGGCCCTACTGTCTGAAGGGGCGTGAATGCTGCGGTGGAGAAGAAGGAAAAGGAAGAGAGAAGGAAGGAATGATGGGGGAGATCTCACAGTTCAAAGTTATACGCCCTGTGCAAGGCTCGTGAGGTCGCAACTCACTTGGACTGGTCGTGATCATTTAGTAGAGTACGGGTTCCGTATGGAAACAGGTACACGAGAACGCTTATGACGAAAGTCGGCCCCGGTTTCAACGCCAGCTTGTATAGACAATTGGTTAGTGTGTATTTCATTAATTTCTCTGATAAGGAATTAAGGGACCGAGTTCCAAAAGTCGTTCGCGTCCAGCAGTAAAGTGCGTCCAGTGCCATATCAAATATGACACAAATTACGGGTACAAGTACTTCGTTTTTTTTTTTTTTTTTTTTTTTCACGGAAGAAAAAGAAAAGATAGCTTTTTCGGGACAGAAAGATGGAGAAAAGTACCTTGGCAAGGTGATTGCAGCGGCATCTCATTTCCTCAGGAGCGCAGCTGGTCCCACGTGCACACCCATTGGCTGGCTAGCCTATGGCACCATGACCGCGCAGCTTTGTCGCTAGATATTCAAAATAAATGGATGCTTTCTTGGACACTCATCCTGTTCGCATTTTCAGGAAGATATCTGCTTTCTCGTTTGTTTCGTTTATTTTTTCTTGCTTTATTGGTCCCTTTTTCCTTTTTTTCTTGTTCTTGATGAGCACGCGTTTAAAATAGATGCAGCGAGCTTCAGCAAGCACGAATGCCTAAAACACGGCCCCTTGGGCTTTCTGGTGAACCCTGGCGTGGAAGGGGAAGGTTGGGAAGGGGGATACGGCATCGGACTGTGCTGTCTGCAGACAGCAGCGATCAGTTGTTGTTGTTGCTCTTGTTGTTGAAACGGCCTGCAAAACGCAACGATGTAGGCACTCCTTCTTAATGTTGGCTTTCGTTCACTATGCACATGCTTAGAGTGAAGCTATCTTTGCAACAAGTTCTGGGATGCCCCTACGCGCCAAACCGCCTCCCTTCCTCATCCCATGAGCAGTGGGAGCGTGAGCTGGCCAGATCACGGTGCGAGGACGTCATCGCTCGCGCCCAAGCAGCTGCGCCAGCTCGCGGCTATCTGGACTCAGAAAGCCACCAAGTTTTATGCTCAATAAACGTTTTCCAATCCAATCCCCTTTGTTGCCAATGGTCAAAACACGAAGCTTCCTCCCATGCAACCTGAGTCAAAGTCCAAAATCCAAACCACCTGCACCGCGTTGGAATGGTGCAGTCAGATAGACGTCGGCTTCGTAACGAGATGGACCAAGGTTCGATTCTGACCACAGGAAGCGTTTTTTTTTTGTTTTTTGTTTTTTTCATGAGGCGTTAGATGTGCCTTCGCTTATCATTGATTGATTGTGGGGTTTAACGCGCCGACGCAACGCAGGCGATGAGGCGCGCCGTAGTGGAGGGCTCCGGATTAATTTTGACCACCTGGGGATCTTTATCGTGCGCCGAAATCTCGTACACACGGGCGTTTTTGCTTTTCGCCTCCATCAGAAAAGCGGCCGCCGCGGCCGGGAATCGAACCCGCGACCTCGTGCTCAGCAGCGCAACGCCTTAGCCACTGAGCCACCACGGCGGGTCGCTTATCATCTTCATCGTTTTGTGAAACCTATTGTGTAAAGTTGGCTTTCCCGCAGTGGGTTTTGGTGACGGGACGGTCATCTTTAGTGAAGTGTAGAAAACTGCGATTAAAAAAAAAACCTGGATAAACGCCTGACTGGTGTCCGTATATCGGCAGTGAAAATTGGCGCGTTCGCGACCGTAAAGCTCCATCGGCCGCGCCTATCGGCTGCAGCTGTTGACCCCAATGCAGCCAAAATAGGTCGCCGAAAATTGCTTGAGAACTATTTATAGGGCAGCAGCTTCCGTTGCGAGGGAGCAACGAAATGCACGCGCGGCTATATCCACACGCGCACCTGCAAATATCGGTGCGCGCGGCAGTTGACGCTGCAAGTGCGTGACAACTGACGCTCCAGGTTCAGCTCGGGAAGCTCAAGATAGGAATTGGGATCATCAATCTCTGCGCGGCTTAACTCTTTCCATGGAAAGCTTAAAGGTCAATTAAGGCGGCTTTTTAATGCGTAAGCATTGTTTTGCAAGTATTCCACTGAGGCGGCGCGTTCAGCGTGACGCCTTATATCTGCAAAAGGCGTGGTATAATGGGTCGATTTATCACATACAGTTCTTGTAATAGTGCAAATGTGGATTATAAAATTTTACAAATTTTATAAGCAGACAGATACATACTAAGGTAATCCTAAACAACCGCAAAGCAATTCTCTCAACCAGAAAGAGGCGATGTAGTTTGTACGTCGCGCAACCAAAAAAATGAAGGAAGCTCTAACGCGCAAGGCTTGAAGGTAGCGAAGTTGTACGAAACCTTCATGACCATCACGACGACTTAAGTCCACTATTGGAACCCATTTGCATCTTCTTCGCTGTCGCAACGACCTTTACTGTATCCTTGTTGCTGTAAGTGCGAGCTTCCCTCATTTTTTGGAAGTCATAATCATTGGGCATCACCTTGGAGGGGCGTACGCTATGACGTGTCTTTCTCGTTCCGAGCAAGTGTTGCCACGATTACGGCGAACGCTGGAGTTTCTTTTATTTTTTTTGCCAATTTTGGCCAATCTCCCTAATCGGGTATTCTTGGCTTGACAAACGTGCGCCGGGGACGCTGGGCGGTCGTCGCGAGGCACTCACATACGAGTGCTCAGCATTTTCTTGGTTCCTCTAACCGCGGAGAGGAAAAATTACGATTTGCTAAACAGCTTCGCTGTTAAAAAATAAGACGAAGCGGAACTCCAACACCGGACGAACATGACATTGACTGGAGGGCACCGCCGGGTTTTCCCGTGTCCTCTCTCACCCCCCCCCCCCCCCCTCCTTGTCTATTTTGTGCTGATTACATATTGCGTGTCTTTTCCTTTTTTATGACCACAAAGCAGGTCTTTAAAAAAAAATAAACGAGTGATTTATTCACCAGGGAAACGCAGTGTTTACGGACACTGCTCAAGCACCGCAGCTGGCACCGCACGCCCTTTTCAGGCCGTTCTAGTGCAACCTCTTCCTCCTTGTCTCCAAAGGTATGCCCACTGCAACCACATTGAGGCAACGCATCGTTTTCCGCGCCTTGGCGAAATACACCCAATTCCTTCCGTGACACGATCCCCTCGGCACGAGGCAGAATTCCGGTGCTTACTCCGTACACAAGTAGTGTCAATATAATTCAAATCACGCAGGAATATGTTGTTCTCGGAGGCATTGTGAATGCGTCAGTAAATTATTAAATCGTCTACGAAAGGGGAATGGAGTTAGGTAGGATGTTGAGGGAAATTAATGACAGCAAAGGACCCTGTGCAGGACTTGCTGGTACGTGTGTAACAAGAGGACCTAAAAAAAGAATGATTATTGACGTGTAGGGACTATCCACGATTAGTTAGAAAATTAATTAACCAGTCAAGCAAGGTGGCAGTCAATTAAGCCTGTTAACTTTCTTGAATTAGCTTTCGCTCAGGTCGTTTTCTTGCTTGAAGACGGACGGTCGAATAATAGTTTCCGTACGATTTATAGGAGAAGGCAAAAACAAATTGTTTAATTATTGTCTTGGGTTCGTACAAAACCGACATATGCGCCTGGGCGGCGCCGTTCTTTTCACTCACATACGCTTTCTCGCGATCCGCTCAGGTATTTCACCCCACACGTACGCACACCCGCTGACACTCAAAACGCTCGACTGGCTGGGCACCGTCCGTCTCGCGCCCCGGAGCCAGACCACTTAAGCTGCCGGTGCAGGATGTCTTGGCGCCGCTCCGTAGGTCATAAACACAGCACACGGGACGGCGAGCAACGAGACGACCGTGGGAGCACGTTCGCCAGCTCGACGTAAGGGGAAACAGAGGTCCGAAATATAAACAGATAAATATAAATACACAAGGAAACGCAAGATATGGGAGGGGGACGAATCGTTCGCTTAGAAGCCCCGAATGTTTTAATAATATTTATAAGGTGCCTTGTCGCATGTCTTTTTTTTTTTTTCAAAATCCAAAATAACGTTAACGTGCCAATGCATATCAAAACTTGAGCTGAGATCGTTAATGAAAAACGTTAACTTCGTGTCAGAATTGAATTGAGTTCTGGGGTCTGGATCTATAAGGCGCGCTGTAGTGGAAGGCTACGGAATAATTAATGTTACCTTTTCCTACGCCGCGTTGAAGGGTGAAAGACATCAACATGTATTGGGGATGCTACTATGCGAGAATAAATTATTCGTTCATTAATTTACAACACATGCTTGTCAACGAAATGGGACAGTAGGTGCTATGTATACATGCGAAAGGGCCTTCGTTGGACAATGTAGCAACCTTGCTTACTTTCCAAACAGGCGACAGAGCAACAACTGAAATACATCGTTCGAAGGCGTGGGAGAGGATAAGGCTAGAGATTTTATTTGCATTTTTAAATATATATCTGTGGGCTGTACCGCCCCAACCAGCAGACGAAGTAACTTTCAGAAATTCGATTAGTGCACGAGGACGCGGGTTCGATTCCCGGCCGCGGCGGCCGCTTTTCTGATGGAGGCGAAAAGAACAAACGCCCGTGTGTTCGAGATTTCAGCGCACGTTAAAGACCCCCAGGGGGTCAAAATTTATCCGGAACCCTACACTACGGCGCGACTCATCGCCTGTGAAGCGTCGGCGCGTTAAACCGCGGAATCAATCAATCAAAGATCCGATTATTTTCTTGATGCCACGTGGTCAAACGTTATCTAAGACAGTTGTTGTATGGACAGAGTATGGAAAACTAGAAGATTGTTGGGCGTTTCTTCCGTGATCAAAGAATAAAACATGGTGTTCACTATTCGGGCTACGTCGCCATCGGGAACGGGGGAATTGAGTTCGTCGCGCAAAGATAAATGGCGGGGGTTGATTACCACCCAGAACTGTATTGGATAACGTAACGGAGAAAGTAATGTGGGAGAAAAGGGACCGACGACGTCTAAGCGATTCCTAGGAGTCGTGAATGCAAAACCAATAATGCCCAACTTAATAATGCACAGAGTGCAACTTCGAGTGGCTTATGTTGACGTCGCAGCCAACGGGAATTGGTGAGTGCGCTATGAACTTCTGGTGACAGCTGTCATGGTCAATAGCCAGTCCCACTGGGTGGGCGTTTGAGAACTTTGGTTGGGGACGTTGACTTCGTGGCCAAATGGGAGTTGGTGGAACGGCCGTGAGCTCCAGACGGCAGCTCTCATCGTCTCTGGCCAATTCCCCCGAGTGGATCTATTGTCATGTCAGTATTCAGCATGTATCCTAACGACGTGCCAAGCGGCGCCAAACTCATTGTACGTCGCGCTGCGTGCAGCGGTTGCAGACTTTGTTTTGGTGAAGGCCGCAACACATTCCCCATGGCCTCATTCAGAAACCTAGGGCCATGGAGCCGCAGTGGCGGCGGGGATGCACGCTCAGCTCGCGTTTCCGAGGCCCTGGTTCCGGCTCTCTTCCTGCCGCAAATTTTCCAAATTCTCTTTGCAACTCAATTAATGCTCTTCACTCTTATTCTCTTATTCTTCACTCTTATTCTCTTTCTCTTATTCTCTTCACTCTTATTCTCTTTGCACCATCGGCCATTTTAGGAGCCGTTTAGATGCTACAGACACCGGCTTTCTGCTCAATGGGTCGTTCAATGCCCTCGCACTAAAAATACTGCGCGTTATTCACTGATTAAATGATGGTGCTGAGAAGATGACCACAATTTAATGGGGCAGTAGTTAGGTCAGCGTTGAGGTGCTCCTTATTAGTATTCCAGATGCTGCCACCTTCTGGAGAGCGGAAACTCAATCTATTGCCGAATGTCCCTTGGAGTTCCAGAAGCTACTTCAACGCCTATAGACATCGCGGAGACAGAAGAGCCTCCTATCATGGTGTCGTGGTTAAAATAAACTGCCACCTATTCAAAAACAAAGCGCTCAGTATTCTTCCTTTACTGCGTCAGCCTGAGCCTACCTCTTTCCGGTGTTTTTTTACCGCCGCCTAACATCCCACTTCTGATTAAAGGAGGAGCCAAGAAGGCGGATGTTCCCTGTCCGGCTGTAGTTCAACTGGTGCGCATGCAACACGCAATGCGGCAAATGGATCATGTACTGCAGACGGCTCAGAATGTGCGCTCCCGGTTTCATGGCACTAGGCAGAGGTCACATGTTCGGGTTCGAACACGTTACACCGTCAAGGACAGCGGAGCTTTGTGCTATTTTGGAAACAATAAGGGTAATTTCCGCAAGGTCGGAAGGCAGGATATGGGTTGTCTGCGACAACTTAAGGCGAACACTCTAGCTCCTGTCAAAGGTTCAGGCTAACAGCGGATAGCAGCTATAGCGTCGGCATGTTCACACGAATTGACGACATCACGTTCAACGCTATTCTTCTATATCGTTAAACACCATCCGTACCAAGCTTTTCCCTGAAAACTATAGGCGCCGAAAATAAGTACAGGAATATGCGGGTTCAACGTAGTTAAACCTAGCTAAACGATGCTAAACCGAGCAAAAAATGAAGCGTCTGCATATGGACGCCGGCCTGCAGCAGACATCACTGATTAATGTGAAACATTGCAGGAAAACAGGATTACAAAATGAATGGCACTGCACTGAAAGCTACGGTGAGCAGCTATCGATAAGCCGCCCCCCATTTCTGCTTTCGCGATCACGACTAAAAATTCCGAAGCTAATTGTACACTGGAGAATGGATGCGGGGCAAAACCGCTATTTCCCGCATAATAGCGTATTTTAGAATATTTCTGTTCTTGTTGGTTCATCAACTAATAACAAACATTTCCGTCAAGTTTGGTTACTACCTGCAGTGTAAAGAAGGAGAAAATCAGCCTTTTTCCGCGACGGCGGCATGTGCGTGCAGCCATGGATGAACTGCACGCGATTACCGTTTACAAGGCGCGTCCCAAAGCGAAAAAAAAAAAGGCTTTCAAAAAAACTTTCTAAGGAGTGCCCTCGTTAAAATGTTTGTTTTTTACACGCTTGAGCCCTTCTTTCGAGAGTACTGTGAAGCAAAGAAAACCGAAAAAAAATATTCAAAGCTTATTCCTCCTCCTCCATGCACGTTATGATTGGCTGGGAAACCGCAACTGAAGGTTGGATTTGGTGGAAATGCGTCACGTGACTGTCCAAATGGCTAGGGCAACGCGTGGATTCCCGGTCTGGGGTTCCACTCTCACTTTTAAGCTCAATAAAATGTTTTCTCTCTCTGTCTCCAAATGTCCTTTCGTGCCTGACGTAAGGCGCCGCTCCACCAGGTCTCTATCGGGATCCGACCTCCGCCGATCTCTTTTGCGCTTGTGGCGTTCAAACAAGGAAGCCTTTTCAACAAGCAGTAAGAAGAAGCGTCTCAAGAGCCCAGATAAGGACACTTGACAGTTCCACAGCGCAAAATAAGGGGCGTCAGTTCGCAGCATTTGCAAGTGAACAGCCTCGAGTGGAAGACGAAGGGCCTTCGGTAGATCACAAACGTCTCAAAAATTCAATAACATGCCTTGATTTTTCTCCATTTGCACTTTTTTGGCCAACCTAACATTGAGGGAAACTTTTGCTTTTATACTGCACCGTCAGAACTTATTTTCGATGTGCTTTCGTGGCTAAAATCTTGTAAGGAACGAGATAAGGTACCTATCGCTTCAGTTCTTGCCTTTCTAAGAGAAAAAAAAATCGATTTGTGAATACAAGGGCTAGGATAAAACGAAGTGTGGCTTAAAGGGTTGATAGTTCTGCGAAAAAATGAAAAATCAAGTGCGCGACAACTAATTACCCTTATCTGGTACTATAGGCCCTGCCGGAAAAAAAAGGTATTTATTTTGTAGTACTGGGATTATTGTTTTTATAAGCTGTCAAACTCATTTGCTCATTGCGGTGCGCACAGCTTTATTCTCAATTGCATTACCAAATTTTGAATTATTCCAATGGCAGTTAGTTGGATACACCCTGAAAATTTCGTCAGAATTGGAAGCAGTCCTTTAAAAGTTTACTCTGCAGCCTTGCAAACCCCCCGAAACAGCAAAGAAGCCCGGAGTCAGGCACATGTCTCTGTGAGACAACGTTGGATTCGACGGTCCATATACAAATTTGCTACGAAGAGCACCAAGTTCACCTACGAACCTCAGCGTCGATAAAGGGCAATGTACTACAATTTGAATTTGTCTTTTTCAATTTACTGGCTAAGTGCTGGGAAGTGCGTATAATTACTGTTTTGGCACTGTACTTTTAATTACAAGCATCCTCGATCTTGAGTTTACCGTAGCTAATTTTCTGGTGATTTCGCTGCGCTTAGCCGAACTCAGTCAATCGTTTCTGGACGAAGCAAGCACTGATGGAACGGTACCAAAAAATGCTGTCATTCAACCCTTTAGTTTGCTTCATCTTTAGCGCGTACCCACTGTTTATACGTGAAATGGGCAATATGGAAAGTTCAGCGGGTTGGTTTTCATTCATAACGGAAAAGAGAGTATGGTGGGTTAATTAGGTTGATAGAAAGGGAATGGCGGGTTCACGATAGATCAAGGGGACGTTATTTTATGCCGTCGTAAATCTCGGGCCTTTTCCATAATGAAATTTACAAATCACACAATTATGGGTCGGTTTCTGGTAGAGCGAGCGGATCCAATCCTGTGAGCGCGTTCAGGCCACCATAGCCAGGGACTCTTTGCTGGTCGGACCAATTGGTCGAGCATCCTAGAGCGGGACTTGAGCGCTCGGTACAGTGATATTTAAATACTGCTGCAGGCCTGACTCGTGAAGTGGGCACTCAAATAGCTAGACGAGTGGAGTCACCTGACACCATGGTTAGGGAGCAAAGAGGTGAGGAAGGCGCTTGACAATGTGTTTGCACTGGAAGACGACTACGGAGTACTGCAGTTGCCGTAGTCCAATAACACGCCATTGAAGTGAAATACACATTGGCAAGCTAACTGTCCTGATTCTCTAAGGCCTCTCACCGTTGAAGTCAATGATGTTCCGTGAGGGGAATTTTTCCTTTTTCAGGGAATTTTCGGCTGTAATTTTCGCCAAAAGGGAAAAAGGGAATCTTAAATGGAATCAGGGAATTTTAGGAGTTCTAGAGTAAAAAGGAAACATATGGCCAGTAAACCGGACCTCGCATCGTTGATTGCTTTGTTTTCTTTTAAAAGGTTTCCTTAACACTCCGTCGGATGCATGTTCACATACCCGCAATCATGTTCCCGCAAGCCACAAGCATACAAGGCTGCTTCCAATTCAGTTCTGAAAATAGGAGGGAAGCATAGAGCAAAGAATATTTCAGGAGAAAGCGCTAGTAAAGCGTGAAGCGGCGACGACTAAAGGGCTGTGCCTGTTCGCATGTATTCCTGAGCAATATACTCAAAAAAGAATTTTGGGTGCGCCCTTGTCCGCGTGCTGCCTACAAAAATGTCTTGTTATTTTTAATACCCGTGTTGTAGCTTAGATCTTAGCATGCGAAGTAAGTACGCTGGTTAGTACAGAACGAGAAATGCATAGTCAAATGCTTTTGAGGCTACGTGAAGTACACATAGGTGGCGCTGGCTAATCTCCAAGATGGAACGGAAACCTACGTAAACACCTATCAACACCAAAAAGAGAATACAGGGAAATTTGCAGGAAATTCTTCAAAAACCGGCGGGGGAAAAATGCTAAAAATAGGGAATTTCTGTACCTATAAATGGGAATTTTTCTCGTCAGTACGGAACATCACTGGTTGAAATAAGTATCCAATCACACGAACGTGCCTACGGGGTTTCATTTATTCGAAAGTGATCACCGTGAATCATGATTATTTTGTTGTTAGGCTGCCTTTTTTTCTCGGTTGGCGAGACAGGGGCAACTGTGACATCGGCCTCATCTCTCTAGACATCTCACGAACGATCTTACAGTCCCCTCGGTACAAAAGTGCGTGAGCGCGACGCACAACGTAGCAAAGTCGCGATAACAGAGATGCCGTGCGCCAGACTCGCGCGGTCTTTGGCGCCATGCCACTGGCAGCCGGAGCTCGAACCCCGAGGCACGGGCTGCACGCATTCGGGAAAAAAGGCATTAGCTGCCTTACCGCATTGGAAACAAATGCGGATACGAAGTGACTCCTTGGGAGGATGGAGAAAGTGGAATTGTGCTCTGGATACCACGGGGGAGGAGAGAGGGGGTTAGTACGAACTGAAGGTCTGGTAGCGTTTCTTTCGGGTGCGGTTGTTTTCGTAGGGAACAGGAGGGGGAGGGGGGGGGGGGGGGGGTAGGTGATCGCCTTTCCACCCCCTTCTCGTGTGTCCAACACCTAGTATACGGTAGTGTCACTAAATAAAACCTTATTTAGTGACTCTAGTATACGGAATACTCTACTGGGATCGGCGGCTGCACTATGCGATTGAATATTAAATTCAATCAGCATGTATAATGTGGCCACAGTTTTGACTCTTGTTAACGTCAACCGAAGAAAGCAACACCAATTGAAAAAAATTGGGCCCATCTCCCCGCGAGGGGGACTCGAGTAAATGCGTCGCATAGGGGGTGGGTGTATTGCGTTAACGTTTAGTGTTTGGAGAGTTGGTGGTAGTGAATGCGTTGTGTCAGCAGCTTCTTGACGTAGTTTGAATGAGTCAAGGATATAAGGCGCGTTCGTAGCCTTTCATTCTGTGTCGGTTTTGTGACGCAGTGGGAAGAGCACTATGTACCTCGCGTTCCGCCCACAGGTAGTGAATGCATTGTATCAGCAGCTTCTTGACGTAGTTTGAATGAGTCAAGGATATAAGGCGCGTTCGTAGCCTCCCATTCTGTGTCGGCTTTGTGGCGCAGTGGGTAGAGCACCATGTACATTGCGTTCCGCCTGCAGGGTCGAGGGATCGAAACCAGGCGCCGGATAGTATTTTTTTATATATAGTGTAGGGGGAGGGGTGCGGACTACGACTACGGACGTCAACGCGGGTGACATCGTGAATTACTGAAATGCTCTGCATTTAAAACCTACTTTTCATATCAAAGCCACGTGTCTTGTGTTCCCTGACCTGCATTGTACGACTGTCGACAATCGAGCAGGAAGAAACTGCGTCCAGCAGCCGCTACATTTGGCTCCCCAGAGCCTCTTGCGCGGCTATCGCAGGGTTGTTCCACAGCGCTATCAGTTTGCGCGGTTGTCTGGAAGCCACGTGGGGGAAGGCAAGAGGGAGAGGAGGGGGTGCAGACCACGCGTGCAGGCGCGCCTTTGGCTCGGTGCCGCGCCTTGCTGCCACCGCCGCCGTCATGGCCATCAATCAGCCGCGCGTCTCTCTTTCAGCCGGCTGTTTGTAAATAAAACAGTCCGGCATCGCTCAAGGCCGCTCATGCCGGACGCAAAAGACGGTCGCGTTTGTGCTCCCGCGATCATGTTCCATAATAGCGTGGCGTTGGCAGCAATTGGAGTGAAATGGCTTTCATTGTTATGCGGAGTGAATAACTTCTGTGCTGAGGTATCAGATCAAACGCTGGATATCTCTCAAGGTCAACAACCACACCTGTTGCTCCGGTCTGTGCGGTAGTTAGAGCTCGGACGTCGGCGGCTGCACATGTGATTCAAAGACGAACACCCGCAAGATAAAAACGAGGTAAACTTATGCCAGCTTTATCGCGTCGACAAATCACCGGTTGCATGAGTTCCTTTTTTTGTCTTTGTTTCTTAAGTGTTATACATATTTCATAGTCAGCATTCTATATCCTACCTGTGGCACAAGGCATTGCTCCACTATGTGTTAACATTTAAAAATTGTTTTACACTACAGAGACAAACTACCCATCTGCCCTACATGGCCTTCTCGCTCTCTCTCTCTCTCTCTCTCTCTCTCTCTCTCTCTCTCTCTCTCTCTCTCTCTCTCTCTCTCTCTCTCTCTCTCTCTCTCTCTCTCTCTCTCTCTATGCGTGTGTCAGTGCGTATACGTGTGCGTGCGTGCGTGAAACCTCTTCCCGAAACCCACGTCGTCCTGCGGGGATGCCGATTAGAGGAGGCCTTTATCAGGGGGCCCCTCCATCATGCAAGGGAAATCAAGCTTCTGTAAAGATAAGACAAATACTAGCCCCACCTCAGCCCCCAACACCTACTCAGCTGCAGAAAGAGAGTGCCAGGCCGCCCGGTTCTTTTGCCAGGAGCACCTGATGACAAACGGCCTGCCCTTCTTTAATTTACAATTAGGCGTGATACGGTGCATTTGTTACAATCCCACAAATGTTCACCCGATGCTTCATTGCTTCATTATAGCCGCGTTTCGATTAAACGTTTATTCCCTCCCTCCCTCCCTCCCCCCCTCCCTCTCTCTCTCTCTCTCTCTCTCTCTCTCTCTATATATATATATATATATATATATATATATATATATATATATATATATATATATATATATATATATATATATATATATATATATATATATATCGTGAATTCCTAAATGAGCCATGAAGAGAAAATACAACTTCGTTTAATTTGACAAAACTAGGATTCGATATCTCACTCAGCTCCATTAGAGCCACAAAAGATGTTTTTTAACGAAAAAAAAAGCAAGAAGTATTTAAAAACTTTCAAATTTTGCGCCACAGTGACCAGCTATGAGCAAGAATGACGTCATATGGGCCAACAATAAAATATAAATTTCAGTGCGTTAACTGCACGTTAGCATTCAAGTGATGCGGTCAAATGGAACTAGAGGCCCCATTACAGACGTCCAATCATGTGTCGTCGCGACAGGTTAGTTAGGCGGCCGCCAATCGCACAAACAAGGTTCCGTGACGTCATAGAAAAGCTGCGGGAAATTGACTAGGGGGTCGCGACTGCTTCAAACGTTTTCTTTAATATTTCTGTTATTTGTTCGAAGGTTGCGATGATATTGGTGTCATTGTTATCGGGACTAAGCAGTCTTTCTAATGAACCCAACTTGTATTTTGTCTGCATGGCTCCTTTAAGCATTTGTTATTTACTTACGCATAATATTTATATTTATTTACTTTCGCTACTCTGTCCCGCTGGTTTGACACGGCACCAGTGCTACTGTTGTTAAGAGATATTACTCCCATCTATTCTGTGCTAAAATTCAACAAAGGTGAGCGGTTTGGTGACGAAAAATACTTGTGAGAAGTTGAATACCTCTTTTGTAAGCAGTCAAAGAACAACGTCGCCTGCCTATAATATTCCCGGAATACAATGTATTACCACTTTGCCTGACCGGCCATGTGTGAAGTTTAGCCCTAACTGACTTTCTTCAAGCTCCTTTTTTTATCCCTGCCAAGTGAAGCACGAAGAGCAGCGGGTTCAAAGCCACGCAACCCCGTTCCAACCATCTATGCACGCAGGTTACTTACCTCGGGTATTGACAGGGTATTGATCTGTTGTCTGCATTTCTATCCTTCCCACGACAAGTCCACCTTATAGGTTTGATATTATACCCAAAGTGAACGTATTATCTCGTCATCTAAGCCTGCAACTTTCAGAACACTCCACAGCGATTCTGTATTTACATTTGTCATAATCCCCTTTAAGGTAAAAAAATACCAACAAATGTGGTTTACCCTCAGCCATCAAAACTTCAAAGCACTCTGCTGACATCAACAAATTATCCAAGCATCTGCCTTGTATAGATCATTTCCGCCAGTTCTCGAGGATTTAGTTTTCTTCCTTCCATGCTTGAATTTCTAATTTTATTGCTTGCATTACTAACCTGCTCTTGATGACTCAATACTGGCTTTGTTCCCTTTACCTCTGTATATCGAATTTAAATATCAAATTCAATATCAAGTTCACACTACTCTGGAGCCAATCCTCCCGTATTTGCTTGGCTCGTATCAGATTATGTAGTCACCCTTATCTATGTTGCCTTGCTTTTTGGTTCAAGCAGGTCTATCAGCGGCATTTGCATTCTCCGGACCAGCTGTTATTTAGGAGGGAACCGTTTCCTTTGCGTTTTTCCCGTCAAAGTTTCTCAAGTTTACTTCTACTTCCTTAGGCCTCTACGAGGCTATAGGAATCTGAGGAGATACCATTTGTTGTATTTGTCAGAGCTTGTCACTAACCACTTGATGAATGTGCACCAATTCTTGCTCTCCTGAACGCTTGCCTCCGTCACAAAGCAAGAATTTTCGATGGGAGTCGTTCTTTGAACTTAGTACTTTTACATGATCGCAAAACTTCCTGGGCGTGCCACGGTCCCCCGGCGGATTTCTGCCATTCGTCGGTTCCTTTGTTATTTGATTTTTGCTTGCACATCATTCTGCACTCCTCATTTTTTTCTCTCGGTAACTTTCCCATTCCTTCTCTCTTTGCGTCTCTGTGTACTCTCGGCTCAGTTTCCCGCTGTTCAATGACCTCGTTCATTTCTTTATTCTCATTCTTCGCCTCCTTCGTAGCAAAGGTTTATACCCCCAAAGGGATACTAGTCAAGGCTTAACAAAATAGAGGCCACCCAGCTAAGACTTTTTGATAAGAATGAAAAAAAAAATGTGAACAAATATACAAAAAAATACAATCTGTAAGAGCGAGGGTACACTAAAATCAGTAAGGGTGTTAACATAAACGCCTTCAGTGACCGAGATAAAACAATGCAATATCTTTCCTCGTGAGGCTGAGGCTGCTTGTGCCAAACGAAAGAAGAGCGGTAGTGTTTCGATCGAGACAAGACTTCGCTCTCGTCCACAAAGGGGAATTTTTCCTCTGAACAGAAATGTGGCGTCACTGGAAAAGACAATGTTCTAGGAACTTCGCCTCGTTTCAAATTAGGCTAGCGTCTATTGATGCAACCAATAACTGCTCAAATACAAGTGTAATTTCGGAAGGCGACATCGCAGGAGTTTGAGATCTATTTCGCACTGGTGAGGAAGGCAGAACATGAGTACCATTTAAATTTCGAGTGTGTATGATCTGGTCCATTCACTAAAGCAGTGGATCGCCACTAAGCATGGGGCGGGTGTTAAGTTAAGCACCCGTGAGTAAGATTATCGGATATCCTGTAATCCACGTCACAAATGTATGGTGTTGTGTAACCAGAAAAAAAGTTTCAAAATTTTCCTAAAGAACAGTCTTAAGCTTCAACAAGAGAGGACAAAGGTCAGGCAGTGAGTAAGAAAAATTGATTGATTTGATTGATTGTGGGGTTTAACGCGCCGACGCAACGCAGGCGATGAGGCGCGCCGTAGTGGAGGGCTCCGGATTAATTTTGACCACCTGGGGATCTTTATCGTGCGCCGAAATCTCGTACACACGGGCGTTTTTGCTTTTCGCCTCCATCAGAAAAGCGGCCGCCGCGGCCGGGAATCGAACCCGCGACCTCGTGCTCAGCAGCGCAACGCCTTAGCCACTGAGCCACCGCGGCGGGTGAGTAAGAAAAACTAAATTTTACTTGGAGCTATAGAGACTCTTCTGATGGCCAGAGCCATGGCCACAAGTTTTGCCTCTAGAGTGGATGCATAATCCGCTAATCTCAAGGAAAAGCTCCCTTTCGTACTCCGAAACCACGTACCCACATCTGCTTTAGTTTCAGTTTACTATTCAAACGGCTTATTTAATGGTGTCTATATATTATTCTCTTTATAAGCTTAATTTTTCGGTATTTATCTCATTTTTTCTATTGCAATCCCTAGTCAACAACCTTTCTTTTGAATCGGTTTTGTTGCTTGAGTTTATGTACATTTTTACTTTATATTTATTCAGACAATAAATAACAAATTATCACATTTTTTATTTTTATAAACCCAATAATTGGGTCCTAATCCCACGTTTTCCTGGGCACTTCTTAAATTTCATTCTCCATTGTATCAGCAGTGACCTTAAGCTGTTAGTTCATCTGACTACACTGTCCACTGGATTCGTCTTGGCTTCACTTCCGAAGGACAAGGTAAGCCGTTTGTGGTCAAGTTACCGGCTCAGTATTTAAACATCTACATTTCCATGCAGTATTTCATACACGGGTTTTGAGACTAGTCTATAGTTTATGGTGGACTGTCACCGCTTTTCCACGTTGTGTGTCCGTCCCTCTTGCACTGTGTGGCTACTATTACCAACTGGTTTTCCTCACAAAAATGCATCGAAAGAGATAAGTATACATTCAGTGTGGGGGGCGTTCATATCTCCCACTAAGATTATTTCACCGCAGTACTTGAGCTCCTTTTGTCTCTTCTCAAACGTTTTACCATTTCCTCATTTTCCTCCCTGCAATCGCTTGCGGTCCACAGGTAACCAACTCCGAACAGTGTACTCTTCTCCTGTATTGTGCATTTTACACATATATGTTCCTTACAGCCTCAGTTGCACTCTGCGACAGCTTATTTTCTTTGTTTGATCTGCATGCCAGCTTCTCCCTCCTATCTCGTTCCTGTGGTTCCCGCTTCCCGGACACAGTCGTCTATTGAAGGAAGTTCCTCAAGGTTCTGAAGACAAGCTTCCGCTAGAATGTAGACGTTTTTTCTTCTTCTTCTGACTCAAGCTGCTTTTGTATTTATGACCAGCTTTTATGCTTTCTGCCGCCTATTAAATTTGTCGGGCTAATTAGAAAGCTATTAGGGGTACTGTCGTTTCTGCCTTTAATTGGTTTCCACCTGGACTTGATTGTCTTGGCCTCTGTGGCCAGGAGGAGAACACGCGAGTGTCTCCGGCGTCTCCTCTCTTGGATTGCAGACGACACGGTCTGTGCGAAACATCATCGAGTCTGTGTGTCGAGTCAACTGAGCGGGTCGCTGTCGTTTTTTAATGAGAACGTGATATAAACACGTTTTAAGACCGCGCATTTCAGATTAAGTTGTATTAATTCTGAACAAGCCTGACAACACGTTTAGTTGTTGCCATTTTTTTTAATGTTGTACATAAAATATTCCAAATGTGTAAACCACCGTGTTGTCACCCTTATCAGAGCTTCCAGCCGTTCGGCTCTGCTCCGCCCGTTCGCTTACGAAAAGGAAACAAGCCTTCATTTCACTCTGATACCGGGCGCACCTCGATACACTCAGAGTGCGGGTAATGTGCGGCTGCAGGGGTCAAAACATTTCCCGGGGGCCTCGCAGGTGAGCGACACTTCCGTCGGCCTTAGTGAATAATGGCTCGTCTCTGGCGTATATTCAGCGTTAGTGACATGCTGCGTGGAGCTGCTGAGACACGCTTGTTTCGTTCCGCTGTGCCCTAAAAGAAAAGCGTGTAAGAAGGCGCGCCGTTGACGCAATCCTCAGCAGGGGAGCACACGACGCCGCCTGGGTTGGGGACCGCGCAGGCGTAGTCAACGTGTATACATGTCGCATAACTGCATCAGTCTCTGTCACGAACCGGGCCAACGACAGCTTCAAGGCGCATCCTTAGCGGAGGCGTATATAATAGTGTAAACTCAGCACCATGCTAACATTAGAAAGGATATGTGCGGCTTGTGCAACGCTGTAGTGCGCAGCTCCCCCCCCCCCCTTTTTTTTTGTTTTATTTCGTTGTCAAAGAGGGCTCCGTGCAAATATGGGGGTCCGCCGCGTGCAGTATTCTCTAGCGCACCCGAACGAGCATTCTTGTGTGATTAGGCACTGCATGATACCTGGTACTTTGCCCAGTTGTTTGTACTTATGTGGAGTCGACGCCCTGTCTCTCGGTGTATCCGAGGAGAGGTGGGCATTATAATCATCAACTGTCAGCAGCGTGCGCCTGTGTACGAGCTCGTGCCACTGCACGTACCTGAAGCGCTAGAAATATGCAGCCCACCGCACACTTAGCGTGCCGGTGTGCTTTCAGTGGCCTCGAGCATGGAGGAAAGAAAAGTTTGCCTCGAGGACATACCGTGGCGCCACCTTTGTGTGACGTCACTCATAGGATGCCGGGTTATGTGTTGTCTGCTACAACGCATTTCCTGTGTTGCGACCACGTGTTTTTTTATTGTTGTTGCGGCCACCGTCTGCTACCCCTTTCGCGGTTTTGATGCAAATTAGCTCTACTGACCCAATATTTCCGCGCAAGCAAGCGACTCGCGTGCTCCGACGGCACCGCTACGTCTAGGTAGTTGCTACGATTGTTACTAGCAGCTCTTACAGCCAGCCAACGCCAGGGATGACGATGCAACTAATATCTAGAAAGCTACAGTGCTAATTCATTATGAAATACTTGCGACGTGACGTGTATCAGGCTGTTTGTGCAGCGAATACAATACAGAGAAAAAAAAATCGAAGGCTTGACGAATTATCGTCTGGTCGGGTAAAATATTCACAGTTAAAATGTGGCATCGCCGACTAAAGGCTGCGGAAACCTTTTCAAAACCGAAAGCTCGAAGCTTTTAGTGCGCTTTAAACGGCGAGCTTTTGGCTTTTCCGTTCAATGAACAAAGCTTCTGTATGGAAGACGAAACGTATTTTTTAACAAAACTTTGGTCGGAAATCCCAGGTTTTAAACTATGAATACAATAGACCTTGCAGCAGCTTCGGAAACGTGCCGCAATCTCACCGCGCGTACGGCGCACATGCGCTCCACGCGATAACGGTGAACGTATTTCGCCGCACATGATTCGATTCAAATTGCTGGTAGGATCGGCAGGCTGGCTTATGCAGCCCTATTGCCCCTCCGCTTCTCTTTTCAGTTATGCACTGATTTGATTAACGATTGCCGTAGTGTACCCCCGACATGTTTACTTTTCGCGACAACTTGTCGGCATTGCATGAACGCGAGTTTTCGATGCCCGTGAATGAGTGCTGATATCTTTTCCCATTTTGAGCTTTATTAGCCTACTACAAAGTTCCCAGGTGGTCAAATTACGCTTCACACAGAGCATTACCTTTAAAATCCGAAAATTAACACAACAGTTCAATTAAGAAGCGCGTCTTAAACGAAACGTCACGCTCTGCAAGCCAACCGTCAGCAACCTCAAAACGATCGCAGCTCCAGCCTCTCCGGTAGTGGCTTTCGTGTGTGAATGCTTGCGTGCGTGAGTGCATTGTTTCATTATAACGAGTGTTATTCCAAGCAGTCGATCACGGAAATAAGCAATGGTTCCGCTTAAATCTGGGTTCAAGGCATATCACATTTTGGGGACATATTACACAAGGGGGCTCAAATGCATTTAAAAAGAAGACTGGACACCTATACAGGTGCTCACATCCAACCTGTGTGGGGCTGCTCGGTTGTATTACAGATCTTCCGTCCTTCGTTGCTCGCACAGGTAAACCCCTATAAATGATCATTCAAACGCGAAAACAAAACGTGTGAAATTACTCCTGCTGCATCCTTATTTTTACTTCGGCTAGGTTGCTTTCCACGACAGCCATTAAAAAAACAACAATCTGAATTAATTCTTTGTGGTAGAACTGCTGTAAAATCTTCTATGTTCTCACTTTGCACCGGAACCAAAGAAAAAGAAAAAGAAATCGTGCATTCGTATTGCGTTTAAGCTGTGTGTCAATTAATCGAAGGAATGCGTCTCCTCAAGATTCCACGGAACACTGGTGTTAAGTTCGGGCCCCTCAATTATTAGTTAAAACCGCCCGTCAACTATAATTAGCTAGCTATAGTTAGCTAGCTAACTATAATTAGGTTAGCTTGTTTACCTGTATGGTGTTTGTTTTCACGCCGGCCGAGCTGACTTAGGCGTGAGGGGCGTAAGGAGAAACCGTGGAGGCCTTTGTTACTTGCCGCGCTTTTGTGTCCACCCGACGAGCGGGCCCAGAGAGGACGTATAAACGCGTCGGTCACTCCATAATAGTTGAAAGCGATGTCAGCTTTTGAAAAAGGATTTGCTTGCGTTCGTTTGGGAAGCCGGCGGAGGGGGACCGTTGACATTTTAACGGCCGCGATTACCGCCACGAGAACCCCGAAGCGGACGGGGGCTGAAGGTGGGTCAAGGGGTCAAACCTTGGGTCAAACATAGGAAGAGGTCACCAGGCGTCACTATGACAGTTGCACTGCTCAAAGTTACTGGGCGAAGTTTCAGTTCGCCACACGTCTCAACCTGGCGACTCGGCGGCTGGGATGCGTCAGTGGGTAGGCGACCAGGCTTTGTTAGGCGCTCCACGTGTTAACAAAGGAAAATAATTTTGGCGGCGCGGAGCACAAACATAGGCGTGCACGGTATGACAATACTTTAGGACGTGCCGCCCGACAACCGAGGGCCGGCGAAAGGTTTGCTTTTCGTTGGTTGGTTTTTAGTTTTGCTATATTTGCTATATTTGTGTTTTGCTGAATATATCCGGGTTTCTGTATGAGAGTGAGAGAGGTGGGTCGCGTGGCTATTTTGAACCCACCTATCTTTGTCACGGTAATCAATCAGTGGCCTAGTGTGGGCTAATCAATGAGCCATCCTCACTCTCAAAAAGTGGCGTTCCTTTTGTGGGCGGGGTTTTCATGGTAAAACCGAGGAGTTTGATGTTTTGGGGGACAGGAGGAGAGAGATTGAACAGAGAGACAGATAGGAGAGACATGTGAGGAGCGGCGAGCCTCGCTCGTGCGGGCCTTGCCCGACCTCTTGTATGCGATCATGAGCCGTGAAAGTTGTAAATACGTAATGTAAATAAAGTGCACATATTGTACATTTTGAGTTTGCTTGGAGTAGACCGTCGTCGGCTATGTGCCGTCGGCCATCGTTTCAGCAATAGTCGTTTCATCGGATCATCGATCATCGACGTCGGCGACCGATCCACGTATTGAATTTAACTACTGGCATGGTTAGATTGCCTCATATGAACGTTGCTGAATGGATTTTGGCTCGCTTAATTCTAGCTGCCCGCTTCCACACTCTTTGCTGAGTGTTCCTTTTTGACACGATCCGGACCTTTCTTTTGTTCTAGCCCTGTCTCTGGCGGCCTCTGAAACGTCATTTATTTATGTATTCGGCTTCAAGTATTACCCACTACATAATTTATGCCTCTTTAACGGCGACAACCGTAATAACGAGCCAACGTGCTCGTTTTCTGCCGTATCCACAAGAACAAGCCTGCTCGAGCTTTCCGGATTCCCTGTGTTTCCTAGAATGCATGGTGGTCTAGGCTCGCCACGGGTTTCCCCGAAATACCGGAAAGGTTTGAAGAGGCTGCCAAGGGGGAAGTGGGGGAGGAGGACAGCTGTCACCATGCTGGAATTACCGCAACTCGTCGCTATAATTGCGTACAGTTTTTTTTTTTTTTTTTCACGTAAACTGCTGATAAGTTTAAACTAGCCATAGTTGAATTGTGGGGAATGCCGTATGTATTTCACAAATTTTATTCACAGGACGTTCACTGTGATTTTGTAGCATAAGTCATCATTCACCCCCTCCCCTTCGCTGCACTCAATGAAACGAATGAACGGATCAACAAATTTATTAATTGTGCACAGGAGCCTGTGGCATTGTAGAGCCGGGCGGGCGTTGGTTAAAATCAGAGCTGGCTCGGTTGACAAGCGCAGCCGATTGTAGTGATGCCCAATTACTCGCGCTAACGCGCTGCAAAGAGCGCCGTCGACTGCAGCATTTGGCGCGTCAACCCAGCGCGGTTCACAATCGGCGGCTCTGGTCACAGCCAAGAGCTGCACCTGCCAGCACGGGGCTCAGGCGCCGAGCCCGCGAGGCAGCGCTACCCGAGAATGTGGGCGGCGGCGGAGACGGCCTGCTTCTTGAATAGAAGAGTCACGCGATTCGGCGACACTGCTGCTTCTGTATTTATCCGAAGGTCGAGGCCATCGCTCCATGCGTGGAGAGCCGGGGGGCACCTGTGCCGTCGCTATTTCCAGGCCCCGAACAAAGCACCGCAAGGAAAGCCCAGTGGCGCGGCTGAGCCAAGGAGGAGCATTCCTGGAGCAGGTGCGGACGCCAGGGGGTCCCCGCCTGCCTCCTCCTCCTCCTCGAAGCGCTATCCATGCGCAGGAATTTTATTTGTCACATGTCTGGCCGCCGGATTGAGCCACGCATTGCGCCACTTGTATTTGGCGGGCTTTTCTCCTGGCGAATTACATTAAGAGCCACTTAACCCGCCATGGCGGTGGGGCTCAGCTCGTATAGTATGGTTTGATTCACGGTCGCCGTTTGGGCGGGGTACAAACGCACCCGTCAAGAGCCCCGGGTGAACTAAACCATGATTCATTCTCTGGGGACTTTAGCGCAACGATCGCTCGACCAAAACAGTGGACTCGATTTCGCTAAACACTCGCCAGGTCACGGGTATATAGTTAATTTTTTTTTTTAATCGACCACCGCTATACGTGGCGCTATCACAAGTAAGCAATTTTCAAAGCATGCCCTCGCGTTTCGCCATATAGTTTGCGTGGATTAGATAAAGACGTCCTATCATTTTGACATGATGTCTTCCGAGAAGTGCGCCAGATTTTGGGCTTGCGTGAAAAAGTTTGGCACAGATGGGAAGGATAAAACACACTTGCCAGTAGTAAGGATTGAACACAGACCCGTGTACAGGCTCCGAAGAGGGACACACGTTGTGGCATGTTATGGAGACAACAGTTAATTATGGCCCGGAAAATTTGCCTCAGGTGGAACCAGGTGCTGTGAAACAACTGTGGTTGATTTCTCTGTCATATAGGAATCGGTAATACACGAAAGTGAAATGTGCAGCGAAATCTGCAGCTGAGCATGATTTGTGGATCAGCGGCTGTCTTGTGGGTGTGCTTGGCTAGCGACGTCCTGCTGGCAGGTCGCTTCGGCAATGGTGTACTGGCGTCATTTAAGTGACGGGTATGACGTCAGTGAAATCTTAGTGTATACCGACATGAAACACTTTTGTGTTAATATACCAGCAGGATCTGTATTGAAAGATCTGTCAACTATGTCAGCCCCTTGGGGCGGCGTCTCTCCGCTTATAGCTAAAGCTATCTATCTACGGCACTTTCTAAAGGTGTCGCTTCGTGTTTAGAAATTGAAGAAAGCTTATTTAGACGGTGCACAAAAGGAGCACGTTAGACTCAAACAAATGGTATATGAAGGCAAAACATAGTCGTAATTGATGATCTATAAACAAAACAGGTGATTGTGCAAATGAAAATAAGTAGTGTCCGTAACCCATAACTATACGCAGAACAAGCAATAAGATGACCAACTACATACAGTGGTGTGCTACAGAAACCATATTATAGAAACAACAAGACCCTGTTGGGGCCAAGTAGGGTGGCCCGTTTGAGAAACTCCCATTCTCGGTGGCAACAAGCGCGCAGGGTCACTGACGAAGGAACTGCTCTCCTCCCAGAAAAGAAAGCTCCCTCGGAAGACAAGACAGTAAGTAACCTGAACAGCAACGCAGTGGTTGCTGGACAGAGCCAACACGCCTGCAATCAGGAGCAGCCGCTTGAAATGACCGCGAGGCTCTCGCCCCGTGCATGGGCAAACTGGCTGACAAGCACCGACCGCGAAAATCTACCACAACAACGTGCCTGAAGTTGCGCACGACCGCACACTGCAGTTTAAAAGCATGCCTCGGGCTGCTTGCGTATGACACAACCAAAATCACTAACAACGTGCCGCCCGCCTTTTCAGGTGGTCCAAAGTGGGCAGCACGCCCCAGGTCTAGCAAAAAAACTCTGGCGTGAAAAAAAAAAAAAAAAAGAACATGCCAGCTTTAACTGCCTACAAACAAGCGGCCTATGTATATAGGCATACAGATTGGCTTACTGGTGGCATAACTGGAAAAAAAAAACTATACACGCCAGAATGTCTTGATTAACGTAGCATAAACCTTAGGTGAGCAGTTCCCAGCATACCATTAATAAACATAATCATCACCACCACCACATTTGAATCAAAACATATAGGTTCCTAACAGGGTTCCATTGATGTAAAATAAGCGTTACGTTTGAAAGATGACGCTTAATTGGCAAATCCCACTGCCCGCCGCTCGAGGTATATATCAACCTGCAGGGGAATTTTGAGCTGTGTCCGTTTCAAAAGGGTCCCCTTCGAGCAGGCCCAGATTGGTTGAAGGCGGGCGAAAGGGATGACGCAAAAAAGAGCAAGGTGGGGCGTGGGTTTCTGCGCATGTCAGAGACCCCGCAGACGGAACCACGTCCCCACATAAAACGGACGGTAAACGGACACCTCAGAGTTCCGCCCCTAGTCTCATCACGTCCAGCCATGGGCGTTTCATACTTAAATAAGGCCACCCTACTACTTCGGTTGGGAAACTTTCAAAAAGCGGGGCGCGGAAAGACAGGCGCAGAAAGCACTTTTATGCGTGAGGCGGGATTGTCAGTTTCACTTGCTGCCTATAATGACACAGTAGTCGGTAGCCTCTCAGCTGTCAAAATAGCAGTGGTGCGTGCAATTGCGACACGCCCAGAGACCGTATACCGGCGCCGGAAATGGCGTTACGTCCACGGCCGTTAAGAAGCGCTGGAATCCCATAATGGGTAAAGTTGCTCTGTACATGTTCCAGGGGAGCTATATAGGCAGGGCGCCTTGATGCCCGCGCACTCCATTCGCGTCGAGGCGCCACAAGAAGGGGCTTGGGAAGCTTCCGCTCTGAGACATCCTAAGATCCCTAAATTTTTCCTCGAGCTATCTTTGATTGGTGTGCGACGTACCGTGGTGCACGCCTTTGAAGTACTCTTCTAGTCTCCTTCTGTTTCTGCCGTTTCCATGACTGGAATGTCGGTTTCAACAAGAGAGAGAGAGAGAGAGAGAGAGAGAGAGAGAGAGAGAGAGAGAGAGAGAGAGAGAGAGAGAGAGAGAGAGAGAGAGAGATAGACTTTATTGTCATCCCTTTTAAAGACGAATGCACCGTGCGGGAATGTCTGGTGTCTTCGTCCCATCAGACGGCGGTCAGGAACCCGTGGCCCCTGGCGGCATCCTCTGAGATTACCCGGTTTCAGCAATAGTTAAATTCTGGAGAGACTCCAGGATTGGGGTGTAGTGCCTACAATTCTAGGCACTATAGTTGGGGAATCACTGTAGCGATTAGCATTTGTCCGCATGAGCGCATCAAGGTCACTCCACTCCAATTCCATCCCTCTCCTTGAGCCCGCCGCGGTGGCATGGTAGCGAGAGTATACGTGCGCCCGAGGTCGCTTTTTGACTTCCGGTCACGTGTGGGGGACACAGATTTTTGACTTCCGGTCACGTGTGGGGGACATAGAATATTGGTACACGGTACACAGAACGGAGCCGGTTTGGATGAAGGAAGGTGTTTGAAGTAAGTGGAGGGTTGTTTCGGCTTCGTAAGGAAGTTTTCGATATATATGGGCGGGGTAATGTTGACGAGTGAATCTGCGTGATGTAGAAAGTGACCATGGGGAGAACGTCTGTGTCTCAGTTTGGGATAGGGGCGCAGGCTTACTGGTGAGAAAATGTGTTGTCCGTCAATGGGAAGTGGGCCAGTGTGTCTATACATGGCCATCGACCTTCTTGGGTTGATGTCGCATGAGGAGCTTTCGGGTAGAGGTGGCCAGCCTCAAGTAGACGGCATCCCAAGAAACTTACTGCACGGCAAAACAGAACGAGAAGCCAAGAACGAGGGTGACCCGTGCATTGAAGGCGGCAACTGCCGCACCACTTGCGCAAGCCAACGCTGGCCGGATTCGACGAATACTCGTGGCGAAAGCAGCCCAGTGCTCCACAAAACTCACCGCGGGCGTACGTGACTGAGCCCAGGCACGAGGCAGCCGGTGATGATACCGCCTCCGTGTGGGCAGGCTGCCTGTGTGTCCATTCGTCAGGGCGGTCGCAATGCCTCCACGGCTACGTGACCGGGTACGCGCTCTCGAACTATTTATGTCGGCAACCCTTGCCAAACCACTAGTTACCGGAATGCGTGCGGAGATTTGCATCTTTTACCTCCCTTTCCTCGTTCCCCTGATTAAAAAAGGCATCCCGTACTTTATGCCTTCACCTTAATTTGAGCCTGGACCGAACTTTCCATGCAACGGAAAGCAGCATGCTTCGATTGAGTGCACAACAGGTGAACGAGATTGGAGGCTGCTCGCTTTGTTAACCAGTTACATAGATGAACGCCTCCAGAATTTCTCTCTGGGAGAGGTTAGGGGGATTCAAATATGAAAAAGAAATTCAAGTTTTATGAATAGCGCGCTGAAGCTGCAGCAGCGTTATGCGGCGCGCGGCATATATCTGGCGGGCTACAGAATAATTCCAACCACCTGGTGACTTATTGTTCCGCAGGGATGAAATGTCATGCTATCGCGCTAAGTATGACCTGTAACGCCCGAGGGCGTGCCGGGGTGCGCTGAAAGGTTTTGAAACGGTGCCGATGTGCGTCCTGTATCCAAATGAAGTCCTTCACGTATCCCTCTGCGCCTTCCTATTACTGTCGCATCACAAACGCAAGCATTTGCCGCAGTAAGATCTTGACTGTAAACGAATCGAAAACATCGAGTGGGATAAAGTGCGCGTCCTCCAAGCATCCGCCGGAGAGCGAGCAATCAGCATTTGGACTCAGCTATAGAGGCCAAGAAGACGCCAGGGGTGTCCATGAGGGTCACCCCACCCCCAGCGTTTGTCTTTTATTCAGGTACTCGACTATCATCAGCGCACCTGTACACCCTGAGAGTGAAGTTCGACACGCGCTTGCGCTGCCATACTGAGAACGACATTGCAGTGGCAGTTTGTTCCTCAAGGAAATAAAACTATTCATGCGCCACCTATGGGCGTCCTCTCTGCCATGCCGGAATTTTTAGAAAATAATGGATCGTCTTTGTTGCTCGTGCAAACCACGGGAAAATTCGGGAGCATGGACTGAATTCCTGTGATGGCGCAGTATACGGTCGCCGTCGCTTTTGTTTGATTAGCCGCTGGAATCATTTCAGATGCTGAAGGCTGACGACGAGTCTTCACATCGATCAGGGGGTCAAGCTCTCGCACCCTACATCGTCGACGGCTGCAGAGCTTTACGCAATATATCTTGCAGTCGAATTTATCGCTACAATGACTTCACCGACTAAATGGGCACTTCTCACAGATTCAAAAGCGGCTCTTCAAGCCCTAAATCCAATTGCGGCTTAGAGTCATCACAATATCTTGGCAAGACACATCTGTGATGTGATGGCAACTGAAATAGGAAAAACTCAGAAAATAACATTTCAGTGGATTCCCGGGCACATTGGAATAAGAGGAAATTCACGAGCTGACCGACTAGCAGCAACCGCTCATTCAAATTCCACGTGTAGCGCCGTGCCTTTTACCAGAGGTGATGTTAAAAATTATTTGAAAAAACTAAGGACACACATTACTTTGGAAACCAGGTTGACCGATAAATATCGTTCATCGCTGTTATACCAAGTGGACCCGTACCTTACATACCCGTGTGCGTCTCATCTGGGTCGTTCGGTCGACACGTTAATACATCGTCTTCGCCTTGACGTGGCCTGCACCAAGAAATTTCTTTACCGTATTCGATTCGCTGATGACACCTGCTGTGCTTGTGGACACCAAACTGAAGATGTGCACCATGTCCTGCTTGAGTGCCCTCTATATGCGACCGAGCGGAAAAAATGAAGTGATAAGCTTAACCTGCTATCTCGGACACCCCTATCCTTGCCGAAACTGTTGGGTCCGTGGAACAATGTACGCAACCAAACGAAAGCCTTCCTTGCCTTAAGGGAATTTTTCCAAATGACGAAGATGTGTGAACACTATTAAATGCGTGCACTTTCCTCTGAAACGCTCTGAAATGGGTGTGGAAACACACAAGGGTGTTATGTATATTGGCGAAACTATCTGTGTCGCGTCGTGGTTGTCGTCTGTATATAGATCTGTATAGTTCTCTTGGTTTTTTTTTAAACTATATTCCACTGCCTGTAAGGAATCATGTATATATATATGGGTGTGCTTGTGTACTACACAGAGCAAGTAGTTACGGAGTGCGCATCTTTCATCCGCTGCTGTCTCAATGTACTTAATCTAACCCCTTGTGGTTCCTTAGGGCAAGTATTGTACTTTTTGTATACTCCAATGCCTGGAGTAGCCAGCTCCTGTTTGGGTTGGAGCTAAACTCTCCAATAAATAATTATTTCTCTCTCTCTCTCTCTCTCTCTCAGATGCTGAAGCATTTCCATGTTGACTCAACCAGGAAATCCATCTGTGCCTTCTCTTCATCATTAAAGGCATTCCTCCTCCTCCATCTGTGCGTCTGGAACGCTCGATGAGTCTCACTTTTACCGCATAACAATATGTTACCATAAAAGCCGCCAGGGCCTTCATACTTTGATGCCAGGTTCTTTATATTGTCCTCAGGAAGCGTTTCCAGCAAAGCATTCGCGTATAGTACTAAAGCCGACTTTACAAAATCCCGGTGTATAGCGCTCCGTAGGGAATCCAGGGATACATTGGGTTTCATGGAGATGTTTAATAAAAGTCCTTTAGGCAATCATACTTTTACATCGTACTTCCTATGTTGTCCCCTAAAAAATTACTTCCCAGCAATGCATTTGTGCATAGTAGTGGAGCCGATAGTAATGGCGCTCGGTGCCCTAGTAATGTCCTCCGTAGGGGAACATATAGGTTTTAGGGAAGTATTTATCATATGCTTATATGGCCTTCGTGTTTTCATACGAGAATCCTTATGTTTCCCCTGTATTGTGTGTTTGAAGCAAATCATATGTGTACATTGTGAAGCCGACTTTCAAGGCGCCCGGGGTATATCGTTCCGCATAGACTGCATGGCGTATGTTTTATGGAAGTATTTAATAAAAGGCCCTAGGACCTTCCCACTTTGGCATCAGAATGATTATGGGGCTCTGAAAAAATGTCTCCCGAGCAATAAATGTGTTTAATAGTGAAGCCGACCTTAAGGGGAACCGTGTATAGCAGAGCGGAGCACCTTCCAACGCATGGGCGTTTCTGCTACTTTTCTGCCAAGTGTTCTGCCAGCTTTGAGGTCGCAGCATTTGCATGCAGTTCTGATAATTACGCGAGTGAAAATCCGCGAATTCGTGAGTTTTATAGCTAGTCGCCAGAGCGTGTGGCCATTTCTTCTCGCCGTTCTTATCAGTAGCGCGCATTCTTTCTCGCCGGAAACACGGGGACGAATGCGGCCGGGCTCCGGAGTGCCCCACTCAGCGCAGTGATCGCTCGTCAGCGCGCGTATTCCCCACTCACGCGACCTCCGAGCGCTCCTTCGATTGATTGGGTGATACAACGTAGAACTTGCCTCTGATTGGACTCTCTCACGCCAACCGCCACTTCTGCTCTGTTAATGACGTGACCTCTGCACTCGCTTTTGATTGGTCCGGGTGCCTGTGACAAGCTCTCGTGCACACGCAAGGGATGCTTGGAGAGAAATTGAGCCATCCCGTTTGGAAACCAGGTAGCGTCTTTACCCTGATCACCCGCAGTGAGGGTCTTGTGTATATTATTCACTGTTATTCCAAACCCAATTTCCCTAAATAATGCAATTAAGACCCCTTCGCTACCTGATTCGCGGAAGGGGCTCAGTGGCTCAGTGGCCGGGGTATTATGCTGCTCAGTATGAGATGTCGCCTATCTGCTTCCAAGTCACGGTGGTGTTTCTCTGATGCAGGCAAAAAGCAAAATCTTACGTTTGTCGATATTTCGGTGCCCGCTAAAGGGTGGTCAAAAATTAATTCACAGCCATCCATTACGGCACGCCTCGTATCCCAGGTGTAAGTTAGGCGCGTAAAATCCTTCAGTGAATGAAATTCGACCGCAGATTTGCTGTTCTTTCAGGGAGGAATAGTCCGGTAGCCGGTATAATACATAGCAGAAGGGAGGAGAGTGTGAAGCCCATTGCTGAGAAAACGTGCGTCGCACGGAAGCGGGCTCCCTTTCGCCGCGGTGATAAAATACGGCGGGAGCTATTTTGGTCAAGAGGAGCCGCTGATTACCGCAAAAAGGCCCGTCTCGGTCGTTAGATATGTGCCCGGAAATCGCCACTCAGGTCGGCCCGTGTTCGCTGATAGCGGCCGTATAGACGGAAAGCTTTATACAGCGCAGCCGAGGTCGACCATTCCCGTGCTCTTGTTTTCGCTAGTGAACGATTAACGCCCACCACGTGGGCGGCTCATGCAACCAGCGCTGACTCGTGGTACCATAGACTTTCTTATATACACTAGAGAGGAATCTGGCGCTAGCGTTTAGGCGGCTCACATCAAGGCCGTCTGTGTCGTCATGGGCTGCCCTTATACCATGCGATCACCTTAGTTTCATCGTTGGCTTGGATTGAAACGTTTTAGTGGCCATATATTCGAGCGCAGGGCCACGAAAACGCAAAGAATGGTGTGGTATTATATAGGTGGAAAATAAAACAGGCTGTTTTAAAGCTAAGAAAAAAGGAAGTAAAGCGTATTTTTGCCGGAACGGCTGTGCCTACTATTCTGCAGACCAAGCTGGTAGTTAACGATGTTACTATTTGGGGGTACACTTATTAAAGTTACCATTATTTCTTATAAGAAGTTCCTTGAAGAGCTTTGAAATGTTTTTGAGCGTGCCTGTGAAAATTCCGCCTTCGTTGCGAACCGGTGCACCGACCGTCAGCTACAGTTTGACAAAACTTGTTTCTGGCCAAGTTGGTTCATAATTTGAAAGCGTAGGGTGGACGAAGACCAGATAGGACGGATGCAGGCGCCCGCATCTGTCGTATCTGGTGTTCGTCGAAGTACGTTTCTTACCCGCCGCGGTGGCTCAGTGGCTAAGGCGTTGCGCTGCTGAGCACGAGGTCGCGGGTTCGATTCCCGGCCGCGGCGGCCGCTTTTCTGATGGAGGCGAAAAGCAAAAACGCCCGTGTGTACGAGATTTCGGCGCACGATAAAGATCCCTAGGTGGTCAAAATTAATCCGGAGCCCTCCACTACGGCGCGCCTCATCGCCTGCGTTGCGTCGGCGCGTTAAACCCTATAATCAATCAATCAATCAAAGTACGTTTCTTCTTTTTCGACAGCTGCAACTTTCGCGGCGGCATATTACCCGCTTGGTCATACGTTCCTACGACTGCGGCATGACCCACGTTAGGTACGGTAACGCACTGCCTGCTCTTTCACCGAACACGCAGTTGCCACAACTCACGGCTACCACACAACAGGCTACCTCGTAGCTCGTAGATGTGTTAATGCATAGTGGAGAAAGCAAATCCCAAAAACCGCTTAAGAATCGAATTGCCATGTCAAGCCCAAGCCAGAAGCGGTGGTCTTCCCATAATGCCCCACGACGATATGGATTCCCAGGTGCAGTTTCCTCTCTGGTATACTTACTAAGAGACTCTATGCGTGGTACTACGCGGTATATACAGAGTGTCTTGACTGCACAACTGCCGAAGCTGCTGCACGCATCAAGGAAGGGGAGGGGCCCAGTTCCAGGAGAGCGCGCATACAGTGCAGCGAGCTTCCCGTTGCCGGTATCCGGCAGATAGCGATCCACGCACATGTATATGCGCGGCCGCCGCGACTGTTTCTGCGCACCTTGCGTGAAGCAGTGGCGACGAGACGGACATCTTCGATCTCCGGCGGCGCGGGGCCGCGCTCAGGTTGCGGAGCACGATCTTGGCCGACGGGTCGATTCTGCCGCGCAGTTCGATCATAGGGGCCGTCACGTGCCCCATGCACCCCGCCAGAGAAACGACTCCCACGACGCCGCTTGATTAGTGCAAATTACGAGGTGCACGCTCTAACGCCCTCACAATTAGGAGAAACGGGGTCACGATGTGTCGCCGCGTTGTGCAAGCGCGTTCTGCAGCATTTGCGCAGCTCCTGACGACATGCAAGTCCCGTTGGCGTCCCCATTGCTTGCCCAGGGGCCGCCTGAAGGTACCAGACTTCACAACTGCGCCACGTGTCTACGTATTCAGTGGGACTTCGCTGAATCAAAATTTGGGGGGTTACGCGCTGAAGCTACATTTGGGCAATGAAACCCGCCATAGTGGAGGGCTCCGAATGAATTTCGACCGCTTTGGGTTCTTTAGCGTGCGCCGAAATATCGACGCACTGGCGTTTTCGTTTTTCGCCTCCATCAGAAAAACTGCGGCCGCGGCCGGGATCAAACCCGCGTCCTTGGGCTTTCGCGCGCTAAGGAATGATACCTCTGTTCGTTCATTGGAGAGCAAATATTAAACGACCACATAGCTTTCTCGAATAACGGCGCATCAGCCAGCGGCTCATGCAAAGTTAAGGGGTTCTCTCTCGACTCCCCCGAAGGCTTTCGAAATTAGCGTCACGTGGCAACCTCCCGGTCTAACATGTGGCCATCGTCCGTGCTCCTCCTCCTAAAAGGTCGGTCTGAATTGCCTCTAGCTTGAACCTGCAACATTGCCTATTGCGCCCCGCTGAATTGAAGAGTCTGGTGAACGAAACGCGAGAAGGTGAGGCACGCGTCGCTGTTTTCTACGGACTTCAAGTTAATGTATTCAAGTATGATGTAAACATTAAACTTCTCCCATTAGATATGCACTACTGCTTAAACAGGTGGTGCTTGATATTAGGACATGCTTCAATTTAAAAACTAAAAGTGACACTCTCTTGAAATAGAGCTTTTTGTTTTGTTCACCTCTTATAACGACGACGACTACGGGTTTTTGTGGAATGACACTAGTACGCTAGCGCAGTAAAAAGTGCGTGTGCGTGTGTGAAGGTGAAGGTAAGGGGGGGGGGGGTTCAAGGAGTTATGACAGCTGTGGCTCTGGAGCCCCATTTAAAAACCTTTGTAAGCAACAGCTTCACAACCAATGGCGCACCATGGATGATTCCTTTCCGTCGAAATGTTCGGCACCATGAGGCGTGCACATAAACTTAATATTACTACGGTAAGAGACACGTCATGCTTTTTTTGATCGATTATGGGGTTTAACGCGCCGAAATTGCACAGGTTATGAGGCGCGCCGTATAAGAGGGCTCCAGATTAATTTTGACCACCTGGGGATCTTTAACGTGCGCCAAAATCTCGAACACACGGGCGTTTTTACGTTTCGCGTCCATCAGGGAAGCGGCCGCCGCCGCCGGGAATCGAACCCGCAATTGTGCTCAGCAGCAGAACGCCTCAGCCACTGAGCCACCGCGGTGGGTGTCATCCTTTTTTGTGAGCATACCTTATAGGACACAAAGTTATGCGAATAATGCACCTAATGTTTCGTTCCTATTGAGGACAGTACAATCGGCTCTTGAGTCGGCATCTCATCTCGCCGGCCGACACAAATTTGGGATTCCGCAGAGTGTCGGACAGGGAGGTGGCGCCATGTTGTGTACTCTCCTATACATCCCAAAACCGAAACGGTCTCGAAACCCGAAGGGTACTTTTGTTTTATCAATGAAATCGTGGTAGAAGGGAAGTGGCCAGCGAAAACCATTGCAGTGGCGGTATCTTGATTGTATGAGGCCCACACCAGCAGGCGTTCCGGTGTCCACCCCTAGGTGTGACAATTTACGCCTGCTGGTGGTCTTTCCTTTCCTTTTTCTTCACAATAAATTCATTCATTCTCCTTTTGAAAACTGTGCTCAAATTATACGTCAGACGTTCAGGGCTCGTAATTGTCTCGGATACCCTCCAGAGTTCATTCCATCTAGTGCACGAATTTAATTGGCACTTTATGCGTCCCTTTAAAAGGTAATTGAAATGGGTCTAGGAGCTTCTTCTTGTTTTTATGGGGGGAGGGGGGGGGGGCGGTCACAAAAATGTCGTCAATGCAATTGCGCTGCCGCCGAGGGGTCTACATGAAAAAGAAACGATTTGCCAGTTCCGGAAATCAGGGTACATCTTGTACAGGGTACAAGATTCTTCGAGCAGCCACCATGTCAACATTTTCCGTGTTCTTACTGCAGGCATAGCGCTTCAGGTACTATAAATGCGCCTTTTTTAGTGCTCATTAAGCGTTGCTACGAAGAAAGCCGTCTGTCCGTCTGTAGCGCTCGACGTGTCACACTTTCACCGCATACGAAGGTGCTATTAATACAGAGCTCTAGGGCCTCCACACTTCAATATGAGACTACTTATATTGCCTAAAAAAATGTATTCCCAGCAATGCATTTGTGTATACTAGTGAAGCCGACTTCAAAGGGGCTCTGTGCATAATGTTTCATGCGGATTTTATCTTTCCCCTAGAAAATGTGCTCCAAGCAAATAATCTGTGCATATTGACAAGACGATTTTAAGGGGCTTCGCTACAGCGTTTGCAGGGATACGTGGGGCAGATTGCACTACGCGGGGACACGTTAAGCAGGACCTTCCCACTTTGGAATCAGACTGATTATGTGACTCTAAAAAATGTCTCCCCAGCAATGTATGCGTCTGTAGTAGTGAAGCCGACTTTAAAGGGGCTTGGTGTATTTCTGCTTGGGAGTTCCTGCAATTCTTTAATTTATAACCGGGAAAGTTGCCTTGCAATAAAAACTAACCTTGACTGGAGCATGAAAATTACCTACTAAACAAACGCACAGAGAGCAACAACCCACTTGTTGAGAACAAAGCTTCTCGTGCACGTCCGGCCTTCTGCTGCCTTATCCTAAAGTTGTTTGGACAGAGCAATCGCTCCACTCAGAAATCAAACCAACCACTTTTGACCCCAGCATTCCTTCGAAGAGTTTGCCTCTCCACTTTTCAGATAGAAATAATTGGGATATAACTCGCTGTTCTAAACACGTGTATTGTGGGATGTACAGGAGTATTATTAAGAAAATCAAAGCTAATTCGTCTTTCCAAGCACCACACTGAATATTATAAAACGCGGTGGCGGTGGAAGCGCGCATTCTCTCTCTCTCTCTCTCTCTCTCTCTCTCTCTCTCTCTCTCTCTCTCTCTCTCTCTCTGTCTCTCTCTCTCTCCCACCTCGGTTTCCTCACAATAATGGAGAGCGCATTGCTCGGGCCGTAGCGATGTGCTCTTCTAAAATTGTCTTTGGAAGTCCGAGTGTCAACAACAGCTGAGCAAATCCAATCTTTATCGGATGCCGCGGTAATAAATGGCTTTGTTGTTGTTGTTGTTGACGACGGCATCGATAGCAAATCTTATAAATTCAAATGTCATATAAAAGTAATAATCGCTTCTGGCTCTGGATCTTTTAGCAGAAAAAAGGGAGTAAATGTACACGAAAATCAGGAAGCCTAACAGGGGGGGGGGGGGGGGGGGGGAGGGGGGTCATTTCAATGAAGTTTACCAACAACCACATACCCGAAAACGTACGAACAAATTTTTTCAGCCGATGGTATCCTTGAACTATACACGCAATCTCCTCGAAGCCAACGTGGAACCACTAACGTACTTCCTTTGTTGCCCCTAAAGATGTCTTCCCAGCAGTGCATTTGTGTACAGTAGTGCAGCCAACTCTAATGGCGCCTGGTGTGAGGCGCGTGCATAGGGACACGTGTGGTTTTATCCAGGTACTTATCATAAGGCCGTAAGGCTTTCATATTTTCATGCAAACGCCCTTATATTGCCCCTAAAAATGTCTTTTTAGGAAATCATTTGGGGATAGTCGTGTTGCCGACTTTAAAGGGGCTAGGTGTATAGCCCTCTATAGGCATGCATGGGGTACGGAAGTAAAGGCTGTGTCTATTCTCGCTGCAGTCGTGAGAATCACCGTAGGAAATTGCTAACGGCAGTCCCCGCCAAAGCCTGGCAGGCCTAAAACTCAGCTTAATAATATTACTTGAAGTAAACTAACATTTTGGAATTGATCTCTGTTTTGCACGGGAAGCCAATGAAAGTTCAAGTGACAATGCGGGGGCTAGAGGTTACGTAACGTAACGTAACCTAGCGTAACTAAACAATCTAACCTCACCGGACCTAACCGAACTTAATCTATCCTAACTAAACTTGTGCAACCCAATCCAACGTAACCTACCCTAACCTATCCTAACCTAACCAAACCCAACTGCAATGAACCAAACTTAACCTAACTTAGCCGAGGTACACATAAAACAACACAAGCTACATCAAACGTAACCCAACCTAGAAGTCCCGTGCATCGATAGCGTGGTAATAACAGTGGTAGAAATTACCAGTGTAAAAAAATTGCTGAATTTGTAACAAAATCCAGATGAACGAAAACTGAAATTTTGAAGAAAAAAGAAAAGCTCCCCAAGGTAAGATTCAAACCACGGTCTTTTAAAACTAACGCAGGTGCTCTACCACAACGCCACGGAAGCAGCCATGCTAGTGAGTTTTCGCGTAATATTTGTTCCAAGGAAGCTTCGCGTAGCATGCCTAGCCAATCAGAGGTGACTGCCGTAAGAAATTGTCGGCAGTAATTGTCACGGCTACCGTGAGAATAGACACTACCTTAATAAAAGGTCTTCCTACTTTAGCATCAGTCTGTTTATAAGGCACCTAAAAAAAGTGAGGCAGCTTGCACTAGTGGTGCAAGGCAGAGAAACAGCAGAGCTGGCGGCTCCACTCCCTGCGTCGGAGACCCGGCTGTTGCACCTCACATAGATTTCCCGGCGTGCTGCTGAAATTTCTTCGTGACTGCCAGGCCCGGATAGTTTTGTCCGCATCCTTTCAGGTCTATACCAAAGTGGACCGCGTTAGCACGCGCTAGAGCCCGAGGCGACCGGCTACGCGAACTCGGCGTCTGTAGCGCGAGCTGTCCTGTGCTCCCCAGCCGGGGCGCGGACGCACGTGAACTATTTTCTTTGTTTTTTTTTTTCTTTTGTGAGCTGGGGCGGTATTCTCGTAACTGTCCCTTTTGAAAACGTCCCTTTTGCGTCCCTTTCATCGTGACGTACTTCCGGTTAAACAGTGGGTGTTGGCAGCATGGAAAAAGGTTGGCAGTAGGTTTGTCGCGCTTGCGTTACGTAACTTCCGGTTGTTTGCTTTAAGCCAATCAGGGCTCGCCAAAAGGGACACTTTTGAAAGGTATGCAAAAGGGACAAAACTCGAGAATACCGCCCCTGCTCACGTGGCGCAAGCCTGAACGACTGCACGCCGCCGGACCAAGATCAAGCTTAAACATCTCTGCTGTTAAGAGCGGCTGAGAGCGGCTCAGTTGCGGCAGTTAGGCCTATACGGGCGAGAGAGCGAACGAACGAGCGAACGGGTGCGCGAGCGAGCTAGCGAACGAACGAACGAGCAAACGAGCGAACGAACGCTGACGTGAAGTCCAAAGCCAACGCCAAAGGAAATGATGATGAGCGCCCGGAATGCGATGATAGCTCAATCGGCAATAAAGAAAGAAAAAAAAAAGCGATTGTAGCTAAATCGGATAGACGCCGGCTTCTGAACACGAGGGACCCAAGTTCGATTCCCACTGAGGGACGCGGCTTTTTCCTTTCCGATTGGAGGTTTTCTGTTCGCTTTGGACAACTTACTCTGCTGTTAAAAATGCCTCACTAGCAATGCATGTGTGTGCCGGGGTGAAGCCGACCGTAAACAGACTGGGTATTGATAAAATAGTATTGATAAAACCAGCCTGGGTATTGATAAAACCAGCCAATGGATCAACGAAGGTGGGCAGCTAAGGTATTTAGGTACCTATACTTGAAAAGCGTGGACACGCAGTGGTTAAGAAAGACTAGAAGGCTAACGATGAAATACGGAAAGAACAGTGGGGAATCCAAAACAGCCAAGGTAACCAAAAAAGAGGCAAGGCAGATTGAAACGAATAAATGGAGGGAAAAAATGGCAGCTAAAACGTCGTTAGAGAGGTACAGGGCTGAGAAGGTGAACATCAGAAAGGAAAATTTCTACGATAATTCCCAGGGCAGTGCTTTGCTTTTTGAGGCTAGAGCAGGTTGCCTGCGAACTAAGAGTTTTGTGGGGAAGTATTCACAAAATGATGGGGTATGCGTGGTCTGCGGAAAAGAAACAGAAACTATGAGGCACATCGTGTTAGAATGTGAGGGTATCCATCCAAATCTACATGAAGGGAATATTGGGCTTTCAGAAGCCCTAGGATTTAAGGGTATCACAGAGGAAGTTAACTTCAAGGCTGTCGAGGGGACGAAAAGAAGATTAGAATGCTGGTGGACGAAAAGCAGAGAGGGGAATATTGCCTAGGACAGTTACCACCTGTAACAGGAAAAAAAAAAGTATTTTGTGCCTAATAAGCTTTTTGTGCCTGCCCTAAGCAGCGCTAGTATTGAACCAAAAGTGTAAAACATAGGTATATTAGTCCTTTTTGGTCAGATGACATGTCATCACCCCGATACAAAGGGGAAACCAATAGAAATCATCATCATCATCATCATCATCATCATCATCGGTATGTAGCAGAGACACAATTCCAACTTGTGAGTTTTAGCCTTTTTTTTTTTTAATGTTCCTTCAATTTTTACGATCCTGTAGGCACGAATGTCATTAACCTTGCCCTTTAAATCTATTTTGATAACTTCGTCATTTATATTAGCTCAGCATTCCTTATGCAAATAATACCCCGCTTTTCTCAGTAAGTTCCCTCGTTCTCTGAGGTAGTTTACCAGTTTCCAGTACCTCTTCCTCCTACAGCCAAGGTCGATTTTGTGGTCATCATACATAGATTTTTATTTAATGTCTTCTCCATCTTCTACCTTTCCAATTAGGACCGCGAATTTGTTCAGAAGCGTTATTATAAGTTCATGCCCCGTGTCTCCTTCGGCTTGGTTTCCCTCTTCTTACTCCCTTCTTATCCCTTCCCTTCTGAGGTCTAACCTATCTATATCTGCTCCTCACTATCCTGTGATCTCTTCTGTTGACCTTGCCTAGCACCTCAAAATCCCGCACAGTACTTGGATTGATTGAAGTTTGTGTTCATTCTTAGTTTCACCGTTGGAGGGGAGGGTTTCTGCGGTGGCCATTTACTTATTCCTTCGTTTTAACAGTGACTCAGGGTATTCCTCTCCGCAGATACATCCAGTGCATCACGGCAGGCATTCCGAGTGCCTATAGCCAAGTTTCACGCTGAGCGTTCTTCTCTCCTAATTTTTAGTTAGTCTTATCATGTACTGAGTGTTTGCCTGATTAAAAGGACAACCCTGGCGAAACGCAGAAACGCACGAAGAAGTGTGCAAAACAGACTCAGCGCCGTATTCACTGTCCTCATCTATATCGATGTGCCTGTTTTGTACCCTTCTTCTTGTGTTTCGTCGTTTTGCGCGGGCTGTCCTTTTAATGAGGAACCAACTCGCCCAGTCTTCCGTTTTAGTGCGTGTTTACCTCATATATGACTGATTCGATATCCGAATAGAAACTGTCAACAACGTCATCCTCTTAGCTAGACTTTAACCATTAATGTTTTTAACCATTAATGGCATTACCATTAATGTTTGCTTCCCGTTCCTATCTTGATCACAACGGCCAATGTAGTAAGATCCCCGGCTCTCGTTTTGGATAAAAAATTATGCTCCAAGCTCCATCCTTTCTCGACGCCCTCCGTAGCACAAAATATGCCCGCTACTCAACACCTTAAAGCCCTCGATCTCCGTAAGAATTCCCGTAACAGTACAGCTAAGCTGCTCTCTCTCTCTCGGCAAGGCTCTAGCGTTAAACGTTGCCTCGTTCAGATTCCAGTGGCTGTGTATCCGGACCCGGAGATTCTCAGTACCTTCTGTTGTATCTCTGACCTGATCGTCGCCTTGTTCAAGTATTTCACAGCTGCTGGGGGCTGTATAGGCCGCGAGCTAAGTCTTCGGTTCAGGGAGGCTGCATGTGGTATGTGGCTGAATACTACACCAGAGTGGCCAGGTTTCGTGCTCGTGAGGGAGTACTATTTGTGTTTCAGGGATCCTCCCTAGTATAGTCACACCTATTTAGTGTGGCCTCCCCGTACCCGGGGGTATTATTTTCTATCGGACCAGGCAGTACTACAAACCTGGGTACGTGCTGTCGACGCTATCGGCATGGGTTGCCCTCGTAAGGACTGCTTGGTGCACGAATCTAGATTAAAATAAAATAAAAAAGGGATAACATAGGCAGTATTTTCACAGAGAAAGAGAATCCTCGCTGTTCCCCGTTGCAGCCGGAAGATACAAACTAAATATTCAATAACCGGCTGTCGGATCGATATTCAATGACTCAGTACTATTAATAATTCAATATTCAATAACCGGTAGTCAATGTGAGGTGCAACAGCCGGGTCTCCAACGAAAGAAGAGAGGCCGCCAACTCTGCTGTTTCTCCAGCCTTGCACCACTAGTGCAAGCTGCGCCATTTTCTTTTTTGTTGTTGTTGTTGGTGGTGTCGTTGGAACTAAAACTGGCGCGACCAAGAGGCTCTGTACATTTTTTTACGCTGCAATCGGTCATATATTGTGTCAATGTGTGATTGACACAATATATGACCGATATATGACCAAGGTCATATATCGGTCATATATTGTGTCATCTTGGTCATATATCACAATATATGACCAAGAAAAAACAACAGTTGTTGTTTTTTTCTTATGCGCATGCAATGTGCAGCTTCAAACTTGTTTCTCCCCGTTTTGGTCTTCATTGTGTGCATGCGTCGATGTGTTGTGTGTAGCCTTTGTAAGTGCTAGCACAACACATCGACGCATCTACGCTCGGTTCTCTGGGGCTCATCTGCCATCTGCGTGTGGATCCCGTCAGCCCGGTGTACTATGGAAAGAAAACTAAGCCACAAAACATCCTCGACTGCTACCGAACTGGCAGCTGTAAGGGCGGCACTTCATTACATCAGCGGATATGATGCCCAACAACGGGTAATATTATTCGGCTCGCGTAGCGCCTTAGGAAGCCCTCCGAAAGCTTTACAACCGCAGTCGGCTTGTATGTGAAATTGCCGAAATTCACACAATGGCAGTGCGCTAAGGTCATGACATCATTCTTCAGTGGCTGCCTGCTCACTCGGGCATACAAGGCAACACTAGATCCAATGCAGCCGCCAGAGCAGGCCACTTGCTGCGCGACACGACCCAGCTTCCTTTTTCCCCGAGAGGACAGCAACGCCTTTGGACTGCACAAATGACGGAGTGGCAGGACCCTCACCGCAGGTATACGTACCTCTGCAGGCTATTGATCCGCACTGTGAGTTCCACTTTCCATGCAACCTCAACAAGCGGTGTGAAGAAGTGTTGCACCATCTGCACCTGAATGTAGCGTTTACTCGAAGTTTTGGGTTTAAGATAGGTTGGGACGATTCACCCCTGTGTCCGACTTGCGCCGTTTGTGAGACTGTAAATCACTTGTTGTGCGTCTGCCCTCGATTCACTGCTGCGCGAAAAACTGCAGCGAGCTCCCTGTCTCGTGTACGTCATGGGGGCAGGCTCGAACTTAGTCATTTTCTTGGGCCCTGGGCCAATAGTGCTGATAGTACCTGGGGAACAAAAGTTCTGCTCCGGTTCCTACGAGAATCTGAACTGGGCAAATCTCTTTAGAACATAGGCGGTGCAAGTGTCTCAAGATATGTACTTCTCGTGCTGTGGTGTTTATCTATTTCTTTTTCTGTGGTTGGTGTTCTTCCCTTTTTTTGCAATGTTTACTTTGTCATTTGATTCAGAGTTTACACTAACGATTTCCTTTTCAAACGTATTTTTATGCCCGGATTCTGCTAGCAGCATTACATTGTTTCTCTTTTTTAACGTTTCTTGTTTGTATTCTCCCTGCTGTATACCCCTAATGTCCAACATTCACCACTCATTATTACAGTCATACCCCGTCTGGCGTAGCAAGCTTTGTCACTAGCAGGGCTGACCTCGCCAGTTCAAAACGGAACTGGTCAGTTTGTTTCTTCAATACTTCCATATTTGTGCCACGAATCTCTATTGTCTTTTTTTGGCGTAGAAGGCACATAACAAAAAAATACACTTTTTTCAGAATTAGAAGGATCGAGCGATGACAGGGACAGGGGATAGACGATGCGTGGTCGAACAGGATAAATCAGCGGAAAAGCGCATTGCGAAAGATAGACAACCGCACAGGACAGCGTTTTCCCCAGTAGTTGCCCCCTCCGAATGAACGACCCGCCGGAGTTCGAGCGGCTGTCTCCGACGGACCGCGTCTTCCGGCTGCCGGCAAAGACGTCAGCGAGTGCACAGCGCCGACGGGCAGGCCCCACCACGGTTGCTCTCGTGGCAAAGCGCCAGACAAGCGTTCATTTACGGCTCCTCCAAGGCGCTCCCCTTTTCCTCGGTCCGTCAGCGGCGATGCGGCCGCCAGACGCGCTGCCTCACCAGCCCCCGACGCGTGATGCAACGTGGCACTGCCGCGTGTTGCGAGGAGCGTGTTTTGTTAGCGGAAGCAACAGGTATCGCGCGCAGCTACGGGACCTGGCTCTGTTATGCCACACCGAGGACGTAGAAAGCCTACGTAACGCACGATGCAATGAAGTGCGGCTTGCGAGATGTATACCACGGCGAAAAAATTTTCTACGGCTGTACTTTAAATTTCCACAAAAATGAAAAAAAAGAAAAAAAAAACCTGACAATCAGGCATAAATTAGTACTATATCGAAATCTCGAAAAAAAAAGACGGTGCTGTGAACGCCTCTGCAGACATGGGTGTGTGCGCGTGTGTTCACGTGTGTATGCGCGTGTTGTAGTTATAATTAGTGATAGGGACATTACGAACCATCAAAGGACGGAGAGGCGACGTTACCCCGGTCCTCAAAAATCGCTTAGCGGAGAACAGCAAGCGATTTACAGGCAGCCCAAGGATGCGGGTTCGATTCCCGGACGCGGCAGCCGCTTTTCCGATGGAGGCGAAAAGCGAAAACGCCCGTGCGTTCGAGATTTCGGCGCACGTTAAAGATCTCCATGTGGTCGAAATTAATCCGGAGCCCTCCACTACGGCGCGCCTCATCGCCTGTGTAGTGTCGGCGCGTTAGACCTCATAATCAATCAATCAAGATTTACAGGCAGATACAGGCAGGCAGGATCTTTCCCGCACCCTTACCTTCAAAACAAGATGTACCCGGAAAGGTACGAGAAGGAATGTAATTTCTGCAAGACTCAGTTAAGCACGCTTCAACACGTCATTGGAGTCTGCGATTTCGTCACGCCAATCCCCCCACCATCTTACCTGTCCCACTACCCCACCTCATGTCTTATCCTCCCTTACCGAGCGATGGGAGACCTTTCTAACCTGCCCCGCCCAGGAAGACCAGCTCGTCCTGATCTCCAGGGGCCAGGCGGCTAGGGAAGCTATGGGTCCCGTGAAGAGGGAACCGCTTCCATCGACGGCGTCTAATACCCCTACTACACTAGGGTCCGATTGTCATTTGAACCAAATGTCATTTGACTCAAATGGGGTGCTTCGAATGCCATTCAGGATCCGCCGTGCTACACTACAATTTCAATGGCACTTGAAAGCTCTCACAATTGCTCGCCGTGCTGTAGTGGCGCTGTTGTCGTCCCGTCCCGTTTTCGTACAATATTACAACAATCAAATTTAGGGGCAGTATAAGGCATAATAATTCAACAATCAAATTTAGGGGAAGTATAAGGCAGTAAAATGATATCAAATTAGAAGACACCAGTTTTGACTCTAATGTGGTGGCTGTTTGCGTAGTTTTTTTTTTTTTTTTGCAACCGAGCCACTGTTTTTGAGAGTATGAAAATTAAGTATGTTGATTTCATATTGTAAGTAAATGAACAGTAAACAAAGTTCCACAAACAAAAATATTTTGTTTGTTTTACGAAAGGAAGTATTATATTTTTTATTGCCGATCGAAGACGCTGCGTGCGGGAGCGCCAGAAATGGCATTTGCAATCCCGAATGTCTCTCTGGGTGCTCATTTGGCTCCAATGTCATTTGAGCCGAATGGCATTTCAAAACCTAGTGTAGCAGCACAACTTGGCATTTGAGTCAAATGACATTTGGTTCAAATGACATTCGGACGCTAGTGTAGCAGGGGTATAAGAAGGCGTCGTAATTAGCTCGGTTCAATAAAAGCCGTTTCTCTCTCTCGGCAATTCGTTGTCGGTGCACGCGCGCGCACTGACAACTGGGGTGGAGAGGACCTTCTTTGGGTGGAGGAGAAAGGAGGGGAGTGAAGGGGACACGATCGCCTCCAGCTTGCCGGAGCAGTCGACTAGCGGGCAAACCTCTTACGCCATTTGCGCCGCCAATACTGCCAAAATTAGAAGACACCAGTACCAGAAGACACCAAAAATATACACATATACAAAAATTAACTATGGAGCTTAGTAGAACTGCTGGGTGTTTATACAAACTGAGCCCAGTTGTACCAAAATGGCTACAAATGGAGTTGTATTATGCACTGTTTTATTCGAAAATGACATATTGCATCATGGTATGGGGTACTACGACACAAATGAACTATCAAAAACTACTGATTATGCAAAAAAGAGTCCTCCGAGCCTTCGAACAATATCATGGCCTCATCAGGGACTTAAAAACTAATACCCCTGTCACACGGGCACTTTCAATCGCGATTGAGTCGATCCGGATCGAGCTCAATCCGGATCGGGCCTCTGCTACACGGCAGTTTCAATCGCGATCGAGCTCCATCCACTTCGAACTCAATCCTGGTTTCTCAAGCGCGATCGAGGCTTCCAAGCGTGATCGAACGAAAGCTGCGATACTCTCGTCCTTGCTGAGTAATGGAACAGAATGTGACAACTTCAACTAACGCCACAAATTGTGTCAAATAACTTGACCAAATAAGCGCGAGGTAATATTTACATAGTTACGTATACCTACGACCGCGCGAGGTTACCAGACGCCGGCCGCAAGTACAGTCGCGTGCGATTTGAAGGTAATCGCGAGATCGTCGACCGACCACGACGATAACGCCCCCACGCGGCTTGTTTTAGACTGCCTGGTTCCTGGTTTACGCATTCTTCTCTCCCTCGGTCGCTGTTTATTTCAGCAGCCATCACTCCTGCAGCAAAATCAATAACCCCTTCCTCTTGTTTTATCGCGCACGCAGCGACGACGTCGCACTCGTGGTATTTTACAGCAGTTCTCGAAAAGGTGCGCAGAAACGCATTCTCTGGAAATACTGGACATTTATAACAATGGGTGCTATCGTTGCTCACGATAACCAAGAAAAAAAGGCACACGTGATTGCAACCACACAAGATCACCACAGAGCGGAAAGGGTGATTTACTAGCAGCGGGAGTGATCACTGCTTGATGGAACAGCGACCCAGAGAGAGGAGAATGCATAAACTAGGTCCCAGTCGCTCCGAAAAAGGCCGCGCGGGGGCGTTATCGCCTTTATCGGTCGAACCTCGCGCGATTACCTTCAAATCGCACGCGACTGTACATTGTTAGCGCCGTCTAGCGCACACGAGTGCAACCCGTGCAACTTCTCGATCGCGATTGAAACGTGCCGTGTAGCAGCGGCAGTGAGTCGAGCGCGCTCGAAAACTCGATCGCGATTCACTTCAATCGCGATTGAAAGTGCCCGTGTGACAGGGGTATAAGCCACTTTTCGAAAAATACTCAATGTTAAAAATAACACAACTATATTACTTTAGGCTTTTACAATGGGTTCAAACCGCCGCGGTGGCTCAGTGGCTAAGGCGTTGCGCTGCTGAGCACAAGGTCGCGGGTTCGATTCCCGGCCGCGGCGGCCGCTTTTCTGATGGAGGCGAAAAGCAAAAACGCCCGTGTGTACGATATTTCGGCGCACGTTAAAGATCCCCAGGTGGTCAAAATTAATCCGGAGCCCTCCACTACGGCGCGCCTCATCGCCTGAGCTGCGTCGGCGCGTTAAACCCTACAATTAATCAATCAACCAATCAATCAACAATGGTGTCGGGCGCTTCGACGCACGAGGTGGCGCGGGCCGTGGGACGAGCAGCGCACAAATGAAACGCACGTGTCGCGCGCCGCCTTGAGACGCCGCGCATTTCGAACGCCTGCGCGCACCGGATCTCTTAACCACCACCACATGGGACGGCCACCGACGAAGAGCAATGGAAATGAAGATGAGACGAGGAGAGACGCGGCCCGGGCGCAGGAGAGCTCGGCCCGCCGTCTTCGAGCTCCGCGCGAGTCCTGTTTTTTAGTCGCCCGCCGGGCTGTAAATAAATGTATGCAGTTTTGATCGTAGGCTGAGTTTGTCGGTTGAGGATACCCGGGGTCAGATCCTCAGCGCTGCTGCGGCTTGGAGGAGAAGCCCCGGGGAAAAGAACATCTCGAAGATAACTAATGGGTTCAGAAAAATGATCCTCAGAGTTTTCAGAACACACCAGAAAATAAGAATTTTAATTAAAACATGCGTCATCTGTACAGGAAAACCCCAATAGTGAGGACAAATTACGGTAAACAGCACGTCGAGTACCAAGCACCTGCCTTATTAAATTGTTTACATGGTCTCATAGACACCAGTCATATTCATTCTAAAGCCCAAATGAAGTCCATCCTTTTATGCCATGACATTGAATATATGTAATAAAGTATGTGTACTTGAACTTTTTTACTGGTTAATGTGTATTGTGTGATAAAACGTATGTGAACGTCTATACTATGTTTGTTGTGATGTTCTACTGTGCAATTGTGCGAGTTTTTAAAAGTATATAAGTGACCTTTTCTCTATTTTTTTAAGTGAAAGCCTATGTTTTCTAACCTCTACTCTGTAATTGTGTGAATTTTTATTGTCTGTGTTATTGTGTGGAATGCTGCGATATGATATTTCATTATTGTTAATAAGTGCCCTGCTTGTGAAATGTAGGTAGGTGCAGAGGCCCTTGTCAGGCTGCAAAGCCTATAGCCTCTGCTCCCGTCCCTGTAAAGACTCAGGACAAATAAATTCTTCTTCTAAAAAAATTCTTCTTCTAAAACCGAGGCCCTATGTACGTGCGTTAGCTTATTAGAATTTGGAATGAGGGGCTCGTTGAATGAACACTGACGAAAGCTACCAGTCAAGCGCGCCAAGAAGGTCATAGGGGAAATAGTGTTTTCGTTCTTTTTATTATAAGCTCCTACGCCATATGGTAGAAATGTTCTCCTGAATGTACTCCCGAACTTATTTGTGAAACAAACTTGATATCTGCCCAAATACATCGCCTAGAATGCACGTCAGAACAAATTCCATCGTTCTGGTTGTGTGTTTGCTTGTGTATATGTTACTTGTTAGCTAATGAAGATTACTGCACAAGGGGTAAGGCTCGTCATGTATCAACAGATAAGTGCCCATGTTCATATTTTTTTTTATCTTCGTTTTCAGATATTCTCTGTGTTTTATTTTGTTTCAACTGAGAAGTGCTCATGTACACCTTCAATGTTTACTTTCAGAAATTCGTTGTGATTTCTTTTGTCCGAACTGTATAGGTAACACATGAATTGATGTATTTACGAGTGAAGGGGGCCGAGACCCCGTCAGGCGATTTTTAGCCTTTAGCCTCGGTCTACACTTAGAAATGTACACTGTCTAAGAAGTAGATAAAGTAAAAAAAATTCAAGTCTTTAGCTCAAGTAGTTTCGGCTGGAAATTCGTTGTGATTTCTTTTGTCCGAACTGTATAGGTAACACATGAATTGATGTATTTACGAGTGAAGGGGGCCGAGACCCCGTCAGGCGATTTTTAGCCTTTAGCCTCGGTCTACACTTAGAAATGTACACTGTCTAAGAAGTAGATAAAGTAAAAAAAATTCAAGTCTTTAGCTCCAGTAGTTTCGGCTGGAAATTCGTTGTGATTTCTTTTGTCCGAACTGTATAGGTAACACATGAATTGATGTATTTACGAGTGAAGGGGGGCCGAGACCCCGTCAGGCGATTTTTAGCCTTTAGCCTCGGTCTACACTTAGAAATGTACACTGTCTAAGAAGTAGATAAAGTAAAAAAAATTCAAGTCTTTAGCTCAAGTAGTTTCGGCTGGAAATTCGTTGTGATTTCTTTTGTCCGAACTGTATAGGTAACACATGAATTGATGTATTTACGAGTGAAGGGGGCCGAGACCCCGTCAGGCGATTTTTAGCCTTTAGCCTCGGTCTACACTTAGAAATGTACACTGTCTAAGAAGTAGATAAAGTAAAAAAAATTCAAGTCTTTAGCTCCAGTAGTTTCGGCTGGAAATTCGTTGTGATTTCTTTTGTCCGAACTGTATAGGTAACACATGAATTGATGTATTTACGAGTGAAGGGGGCCGAGACCCCGTCAGGCGATTTTTAGCCTTTAGCCTCGGTCTACACTTAGAAATGTACACTGTCTAAGAAGTAGATAAAGTAAAAAAAATTCAAGTCTTTAGCTCAAGTAGTTTCGGCTGGAAATTCGTTGTGATTTCTTTTGTCCGAACTGTATAGGTAACACATGAATTGATGTATTTACGAGTGAAGGGGGCCGAGACCCCGTCAGGCGATTTTTAGCCTTTAGCCTCGGTCTACACTTAGAAATGTACACTGTCTAAGAAGTAGATAAAGTAAAAAAAATTCAAGTCTTTAGCTCCAGTAGTTTCGGCTGGAAATTCGTTGTGATTTCTTTTGTCCGAACTGTATAGGTAACACATGAATTGATGTATTTACGAGTGAAGGGGGGCCGAGACCCCGTCAGGCGATTTTTAGCCTTTAGCCTCGGTCTACACTTAGAAATGTACACTGTCTAAGAAGTAGATAAAGTAAAAAAAATTCAAGTCTTTAGCTCAAGTAGTTTCGGCTGGAAATTCGTTGTGATTTCTTTTGTCCGAACTGTATAGGTAACACATGAATTGATGTATTTACGAGTGAAGGGGGCCGAGACCCCGTCAGGCGATTTTTAGCCTTTAGCCTCGGTCTACACTTAGAAATGTACACTGTCTAAGAAGTAGATAAAGTAAAAAAAATTCAAGTCTTTAGCTCCAGTAGTTTCGGCTGGAAATTCGTTGTGATTTCTTTTGTCCGAACTGTATAGGTAACACATGAATTGATGTATTTACGAGTGAAGGGGGGCCGAGACCCCGTCAGGCGATTTTTAGCCTTTAGCCTCGGTCTACACTTAGAAATGTACACTGTCTAAGAAGTAGATAAAGTAAAAAAAATTCAAGTCTTTAGCTCCAGTAGTTTCGGCTGGGCGTTGATGACTTCTCTTCGTAGATAGGTATAAGCGCTCATCCTGCGCTATTCTCCTGCCGTCTCGGTGTTTTTTCGTCTGCACATTTTCCTAATATAGTTTAGGACATCGACAAAGTGCACACCTTGCTCCGAACTAAGCATTCCTACTGTCCTACTAGCATACCATTTATCATCCGACTAACAAATAATAAAAAATTACTTTGAGAACTCTATCGGATAATACACTATAGGTAAATTATTCTAGATATATTGTATTAAGCAATTTCTCGGCGCTCCTTTAAACTTTAAAATGACTCTGAAACACTTTCGATAAACGCTTTCACTCTTTCCTTCGCGTCTGGAAGCATTGTCAAAGCTATAGTTACCAACAGCACGGTGCGGAACTGCGTGATTTGGTCGTCGAAGCAGAAGTATCCGCCTTCGTGGATTTTTTTCTAAAGTGGCTATCAAATGCGTTTATTGCTGCAACAGAAAGGAAGCAGCCAATAAATAGACACTGCACAGCTTCAATGACGTAATTTGAACGCTAAAAAAACGCCAAGACACGGGAGAGAGAGAAAAGTCTTTCGAACAGGTTTCCAAGTTATCTGATGGGCATAGACCAGTAAATTTCGGCTGAGGTACTTTGTGACCCTCTATTCTAAGTACTGGATGTATTTGTTGACTATGTCCTGAAAACATGCAAGATTTTTTAAGAAGTTGAAAAAAAGTGTTGCAGTGTCCCTATAACAACTGAGAAATTTTAATTTTGATGAACTTAGTTTAAAACGAACAGAGTACAATAAAACATCAACACCTGTAATAGATGGACAAATGTTTAACGACCTATGTTGCAAGCCGAACTTAAAGTGTATAAAAGGTCAGCACAATCGAAATTCGAATTTCCCGCTGGAAGCTGCTGATTTGGGACTGAATCACCTCCAAGCAGATCGTACGAGCGTTCTTCGTAATTGTGGGGAGACTGATATATTATCAGCGCTGTGCGCAGGTGAACGCCAAGATTCCTTCTCTAGATATCTTGATCCGCAGTCGACGGTGCTGCAGAGTTGCTGAAGATGTTCAACTCGCAGGTTATGGCATGCATAGAGTTTTCAAGAAACTATGATGGCACGGCATTTTGACACCTGGCTCAAAAATCGCAAGTCGGACACTAATTCAGTCACAGGGCAAACCAATGCACAAACACAACCTGTTTATTGGAAGCATGTTGATTTCATGATAGAAGTGTTGCACTATGCTATATGACAGGCAATAGACTAAGAAGTAATGTACACATACTTCTCGTTTCACATCAACAAGCACCTTGTGACTCCATTTGTTTCTACCAAGAACTTACCTATGACTAGACACTCGTCTCACATCCCGACCGCACCATCACGTGTCGCACTCGGTGCCACCTCACTTCTGCGTCGCTATAAAAAAGCACATCGCCCGATTCCAGCTGTCATTGACTGAGATCAAAGGACGTCATGTAAGGGCCGCGGGAAAGGGGGCGTCCTTAGGCGTCTTGCACAGTCACGCGGGTACAACACCACGCGTTGAGACCTTTGCAAATCGTCCTCGATTTCCTTTATGTCCTCGTCACTTTTTTCCGGATAGACGCAACCCATCATTACGCTTACATTAGAGGTGACACATGTATGCTTTTCGCTCATCGCGGTCACTGGTTATCGCGAAGAGGCTTTGTGCCCACCAAGAGAGAGCTTCTCCTACATACACCGGAGCAATGGTGTGGGTCGTTCAATTTTGCATGCGTAGATATACTATGTACAAACCTCCTTTCTAACCCAAGGCCTCCTGGGCGCGCTATTGTGAATCAGTTGATGCAGTTGCAACAGGATTCGTACAGAGCCCAGAACGCACGTGCGTGGGCCTCGTGATGGAAAGGTCTACAATGCACCACCATACAGAACGACAGTCTGAAAGAACTCTTCGCTCCTTCGGTATGTTAAAAAGCTTATTAAAGGCCTGATGAGATAAGGTCCTGTGGGCCTTATTAAGAAACAAGCAGAAGGCGAACCAAATAACATTTTTGCGAAATCTCCTCTCTGCCCCCCCCCCCCCCCCGCCTCTCATCCCGGCGCAAAAAAAAATTGTTCATTCGCTTGGGGCTTTTAAAGGAAATAAAGCACGCACAACACAGCGTATGCCCTTCGACTAGTGTAAGCAAAAGCATGACACCTCCAATCGAAACACAGCGTAAGACGGTAACATTTAGCGGTCATGGTTTCTGGCTTACATCTTGCGGTACATTCACAACCTTGCTGTTCAAAGGGAATGTAAGCTATAGAAGAACCTTAACTTCAGAACCAATGCGGCGCTGTGGTCGCTATATTGACAAGGCCGCATGTTTTGACGGCGATCACAACGTAAACCCCCCAAAAAAGAACATGTCCCTTTTTTTATACTTTACATGGCACAATTTGCACGAGTACATTTGCAAATGGCACAATTTGAACACAAAACGAACGCGACCTAAACAAACTGACCCCTGCATAGCCTCCTCCAGCAATGTCATACACCTTCCTGTGACGCTCCACATGTACTACGCATGCTATAGCACGGCCGATCCACACACGGGCCACAGTGCTGTTTGTAGGTTTGTATACAAAGCACACTTTTTCCAGCGACTTTTTTTCGTATTGTTTTAAACTGGTCGACAACAGCATTGAGGCCAATTGTAAAGCGAGCCGAGGAAGCTGTTCCACTGGCCTTCTGTGTGGCAGATGTTGGGGGCATGGACAGAAGAGCTGGTAAATCCTGCAATTCTCCAGGAAACAGGCAGGAGATAGGCCTCGGTAACCTCTCAAAGCTACCCTTTTATATCACCAAGGACGCAAACTATATCACGCGACGGAGCGCGCGCCCCTCTGATCGACGACTAATGCAGCACTGCGTCTATCCCAGTTTCGCTGCGCATATGTGTGTGCAGCAGGCGGCCTGCACGCGCATGCAGGAGCGATCAGAGCCAGTGGAGCCAGCTGCCGCACGGCGCCTTGTGGCCTGCTTGCTGGCGGGGGGCTGCTCGGCTGAGGCGGTAGTTGCGGCCGCCGTTGTTGTCCCAGAAGCAGCCGCCGTCCTGGGCCTCGAAGCAGACGGCGAACTCGCAGTGCCGCGGCGCGTCGGCCACGCTCAGGGCGAACGCGAACTGGTCCACGCCGTCGGCCAGCGAGCCCGGCAGGTACGAGGCCGGCCAGTCCACGTGCGACTTCCACGCGTTGGCCGTGTAGCGCACAAACACGTGCTTGTGGTACGTCACGTTGGCCACGCTCACCACGCCGTGCAGCATCAGCTCGCGCACGGACAGCGCGCTCAGGCACACCTGCACGCAAGCGAGGCTTAACTGAAGCCGTCGTGAAAACGAAATGCAACCATGATGCAACCTTGTTCAATTTGAAGGAACTAGCTAGTGTCACTACATAACGTTGCAGAGAATCGGCACTCTTTCCCCCCATTGTTCCGTGACGCCGCCGTGACCATTGGTCAGTTCGCATCACGTGACACTTGTTTACACTGCGACAGTTCATGGGCGCCGCCATTTTGTTGTTTATCTGTTTTGTGTCGGTCAACTGGGGTAGCCTCAGCTGCGTTTTCGGGAGTGTCTTCGGCAGTGTTTACAAATGACCTCGTCCAAGTTAGCGGTGATGTCACAGAAGCGGCAATCTGGCAACTGTAATAAACAACAAAATGTGCGCCGTTGCTCACTTGCGTGCCACAGTGACGGTACTCTGTATCTTATCTAGTGACAGTAGAACTAGCCTTTGGTAGCCCGAATCACATTTTTATTCAACATAAAAAAATGCAAGAAATAATACAGACTATGATTTCGCTCTTACACCATCGAGGCCCGCCAGCAGTGATGTAATAGTGGGAACAATAAAAAGCCATAGTTATCAGTGTAGTAACTGCGCGCTAGCATCCAAGTGAACCGACCAAACGGAACTAGAGGCCCCACTGCCAATCCATTGAAGAGACATCCATTAAATAGCGATACAGCCACAAGTACGCTTAAACCACTTCAGTGTCCCTTTACGCAGGTATTTGGACATAACAAACACACTGCGGGCGTCGCAGTGTACACGGCCGCAAAGATTAAACGGGTAGTTTCCAAAATGTTAGCGTTGCACCTAGCCCAGGAAGGACTATCGTCTTAGAGGAGAGACCCGGATGGCAACGCGGTACGCGCCCACGTTTTCTGACGCAGGCAACACGCCATCGCGCGTCTTCGGTGCCACCAAGCAATCGGGTGCGTGCTGTGCATCATGGCCTTCATGCTCTTTTTGAGAAGAGCCCTTCTCGGGCGTGTCTGGCCTTCACTGGCGCCTCAGCAGTGGCCAGACGCTCTCTCCGCCATGGCGTGCAATTTGCTCGACCACCGGACAGGCCCCTCGCTTATCCGGGAAGCACCCGCTTAGAGGGGCTTTAGTTCAGACGCGCCATCTGCCAATTGTGCGCGCAACGCTACAAGGATTTCTCGTTTGGAGCGGCTCCAGCAGTGTGCGAACCGCTCTCGCGCCAAACGGCAACAGCACCCTCCGCGTGACAACGTACAGCTGCGCTGCTGCCGCAGCATCGGTCCAACCCGGTTCGTTTTTGCCACAATGCGGCAAGCGTTATTTGTTGCAGAACCCGTGTAACCAACGCGCCACGGACGCATACACGCACCATTACAACGCATACAAAGGCGGAGAACGGACTTATTCTGCTACAGGAAAATCGTAAACCTGCAAGTGTCTTGTTTTTGTTGTGCGCCAGCAAAGCACGCCACTATATTGTTACCCGATGTGTTGCTGGGCGAAGTTGAGCGCTTGAGGATGATGTCAGGTTCCGCTCTGCCTCGCCCTCAGTTGTAAATACTGTAAATAAATCGTGTTCCCTCTTCTTTTTACAGCAAAGCTGTATACCTCTACACCCCAACGGTTTCATCGCCATGGGCAAGAACGCCAAAGCGCCAAAACCTAAGACGCACAGCGCATGCGCCAGGCCGGCTAATCAGGCATACGGCATAGAGCTGAGAATTCGTTTAAGGAAACCACAAAACAAGCATCAAAATCGCGTTATGGATAAGGCGCCTGTGAACAATGGGACCCCCGGCCCCACCATGTGTTCCTGGTATACATTGTTTGCATATTATCTTATATTATCTCATACAGACAACTTAATCGCCATTATCTTATACAAACAACTTATATTTGAAATAATGGTAAATTTAATAAAATGAGAGTCTCTAATGAGTTTCCCCCCAAATAGTAACATTGTTAACTACCAGCTTGGCCTGGAGAATAGTAGGCACAGTCGTTCCGGAAAAAATACGCTTTACTTCCTTTTTCCTTAGCTTTAAAACAGCCTGTTTTATTTTCCACTTATATAAGAAAACCCATTCTTTACGTTTTTGTGGCACTCAGCTCGAATATATGGCCGCTAAAACGCTTCAATCGAAGCCAACATAGAGATAATATGCCGACTATAGGATAAGCCAATAACGAAACTAAGGCTAGCGCACAGTACAATGGCGGCTCATGACGACATAGACGGCCTTGATATGAGCCGCATAGACTCTAGCGCCAGAATCATCTCTAGTGTATATAGTAAGAAACTCTATGGTCGCAGTGTAAACAAATGTCACGTAATGCGACCTGATCAATGATAATAGCGGCGGCATGGAACGATAGGAGAAAAGTGTGCCGATACCCTGTACCCTTATCTAGTGACGCTAACCGAGCGCAAGCGACAAGCTCAGGGGCCGGACACTTCGGCTAGTTTCGGTATTGGAAATAAAGTGTCGCCATGACTATGGTCCCTAGAATATTTCTAGGGACCATACCATGACTCTGGTAGCCAAGCGAAAATTCAGCAACTTTTGCGTATGTGGCTATATATTTCCAACATACGCAGCAATAAGTGAAGTAATGCCTGTGTTCTTGCCTATTTCCTTTTTTGACATTTTATTTATTTATTCAGTCGTTTCATTCGTTGCGCCGACGGGTGGCGCTTTCGCTGTTATCTCTTCTGCTGCCATTAGAGTTCCTCTATATGCTCCCTACGGGCATATACAGGAACTCTAGCTGCCATCCTCTTCGTCTGCCCCTGCCGCTTTCACTGTGTGCACGCTAGAAGTTTTGTAGTATGTATGCCTTGAAGGTGAGAATTTTGGTGTCTGAGTGCGAACGGGCTCAAAATGTCAGAGAAACTGAGAAAAGGACACAAGGCGTGCTGCGCTGTTGTGTGGTGCCACAACTCTGGGAGGAAAAGCAGAGCGAAGTGTTTCCGCTTCCCAGCGGACGGCAGGAAAGTACAGGTTTTATTCACTCTAAGTTATGAAGAACCAAGTGCTTTCCTTGTCAAAAAAAAAAAAAAAAAGCTGCAGGGCGAACCGAAAAATGTTCCGCTGTTGCTTTACAGTGAATTCATTTTTGTTTCGTAGAACGGATTTTTCAGTAATGTTGTAAGCACGTGAAGCTACTTGTCGACAGTTTCTCATGAGCCGATTGATGCCAGCGGACGCGCAGACGGAAATTTCGGGTCGGTATCGGTTTGGTGAGCGGGTGCTCTTCTTTTTTTTTTTTTTTTTTTTTCCACGAGAGGAAAGCTAGCAAATTATGTTTGCCGAACGTGCTTAAATGCTTGTTTGATGAACTAGTTTGGCTTTAGAGCGTTCCTACGACCAGTTTCTTATAGTGACATTACCACCTTTGAATGTTTATTAACACGTAAGAAATCCCCCCCCCCCCCTCCCCAATCATTTACGTAGCAGCTGACCTCTTGCATTCCGTGCTACCAGAAGTTCGAGTTAACTGCGCGACGGCCAAGCTGCGCTTCGCTTTTCAACCTGTGCCAGGACACATTTTTTGTACCTTCATTGCACTCTCAATATTTGTTTCGCTTTTACGTGTTGCTTATTGAATCCATGGTGGTATTTCTTTCATTTTCTAGGTGTGACCTGTGGCTGAATTACGCAGAAAATTCGCTAGCTATAGAATGTTTTTTGGGCTAGCAAGTTTACAAGGGTAGGAAAAATAGGCAGTTGTTAATGGTGTGCGAAATGTGCTGGTCACTTGAACTTCATAAACATTTTATTATTCACAAAAATGTGTTATTACGAAACATCGTTTCTGTAGAACTGTATTGTGTACAGCGAATGAAGGTGGTGACCTCTGCAGCTTTTTCCCGTATACGACGAATTGTACAAAGATATCTCTCATGTCTGTGTAACCAGCACAGAATGCGAACATTTGTACTTACTATACGAGATACACAGCTGTGTGCTATATTCTTCGTTTGCGATACGTTGCTAATAAAATCAGTGAATAAACCACGTTTCCCGCCTACTCCTTTTTCTTGCCCAGACAAAATTGTCGCGATTCAGGGCGTGCTCTCGTGCAGGGCGTGCATCTCGTGTGGCATCGCGCTCTCGTGCATGAGTCTGCCCTCTAAAAATCCCGTCCCCATTCTGTGAGCACTAGCTTCGGTCAACAGGTGACTAGGTTGAAAGCTGCTGGGTTCCCCGATAACCTGTTGTCGAGTGTGTGTGAGAAGCTTGTGAAATGGGTAAAGTCTGGGTGTTGTTCCGAGCCCAACCGAGACAGGGCTGAAATTAGAAGGAAGATCGCGGTGGCGCCCTACATGCATAGGATTTCACACTGTTTGAAAAAAGTGGCGAAACGTTTTGATGTTGATGTTTTGTTTATAGCCCCTGGTAAGATTTCTCGAGTTTGCGCGGCTGTTGAAAGACAGGCCATGTCATGCTCAGGGTCCGGCCTTTGTTCTGTCAAACACACTCATTCGTATGTGGGCTGCCGCGTGGCGGTGGTCTATACGGTACCGCTGAAGTGCAAACGCGCCTATATCGGGCAAACTGGACGCTGTTTGAATATCCGGCTGCGCGAACATGAAAGGGCCCTAAAAACAGATAAGCTTTCAAACCTGTCCGCGCGTCGTGTGGATGTCATCGCTTGGTCAATGAAACTACTATCTTATATCGACACCGTGACCAGAAGATGCGCGAAATCGCGGAGGCAGCTCACATTGCGAAAATGGGTGATAAGTGTGTAAGTGCCCTCTCCGTATCTCTGTCTAATCTTGAAGTAGACCGTCTGGATGTTACATAATAAAAGGTTCGCTTGTGTCTGGCCCAAGTGATTTTGTGTATTTTCGTCATGTATATATGTTCGTGTTTTTTCAATAAAAGTTTAGTTGATAGAAGCGCTCCGTCCCGTTATGATCGTTCCTCCTGGTTGTCGTTGTTTTTTCGCGCTTCCGTTTCACCATGCCAACTCACCCAGCTTTCTTTGTTACTTCAATTTTTCCCTCGTATCATCTTTGGTGACGGGTTGTAGCGTACCGGGCTGCGTAATCGGTGGCCACTGCAACCAGCTGAGGTTAACGCATGCTTTGTTTCGCATATACAAAATACTGCCCCCTTGCCCACCTGCGGCCACGCTCATTTGCCTTCGCCGCTACGTACTGCCCAATCATCAGCACAAACACGGGCTCACTTCACAGGACCCAACTCGGCCGTACAGTTCAAGGCAGGGTCCTACAGGGATGTATCCCAAGCGTGGAATCGTATCTGTGTATTTCTAACCAGAGAGATGGACAAACTGGACACATGTTAAAAAAAATTAGTGTGACTGTGTTGAGTGCACAATCGGATAGAGGGGTAAGACAAATACATCTTATGTTCAAATTCTGGGGGTATAATACACCGAAGGTGCACATGGGCCATAAGGCGTGCCGTAGTGGAGGGGTCTGCATTAATTTCGCCCACCTGGGAATCTTAACGCACAGATGAATGCTGCGCTTCGGTCACGCCTCATGAACCGCACGTTCTCATTCCGTGCTATGCACTCCGTGGCACGCGCTGCTTCGATTTCGGCGACCGTCTAACGACGTCGCTGTACAGAATGGAAATTTATGTGCGAACGGGGTTCTACTCTGCTGTCTCTTAATTCGCCTAACATGCCGGGCATTGAAAAATTTAGCTCTGCAGCGGTTTAAAAGGACAACGCCTGAATGATATTTCAACTTAAAAATTACGCCTTTCAAAGCTGTTTTGGCTTTTGTTACATGGCAAACAATGTTTTGCTTGTTGAAAAAAAAAAATTAGAGCTGGCATCTTTCTCTCTTGCGTCTCTTCCATTCTTGATGACGTCACACACCGTGACTGAGAGGGATCGCCTACAAATTGACTCAATGCCTTTCCAACAAAGGCGCAGAAGGAGCAGGCATCCGGCGGTCGGACAGGTTGTTTAGCCGATTGCGCCAGTTATCTCGGAGTTTTGCCGCTGGCTGCCGTATATTGATAAAAACGATCAGTAAAAGAAGCAATAGTAGCTCTCGCGTTCACTAGCATAAGTTTTCTGACGACACCTATGACTATGCGAAACATTGGAGCGAAATAGAAGCTGAAACAAATTATACATAGTAAAGAACCTGATTAATAGAGAGTTCTAGCTGGCCGTTTCTGACGGTCCGCTCCACTCTGATAGCAAGCGGGGCGCTACTGCGCATGCGTGACGCAGGCAGGCTCCACCAATCCCCTTTCACCACTCACGATTTGCGACGTCGCAAACTGTAGTGCGGGAAAGCGTATAAGGCGGCAAAACCTGTTTAAAAGTTTTTTTTTTTTACATTTTCTGTATTAATAAGCAACTGCTTCTGCCGGGGGTGGTGTATTTGCATTCGCGTCACGGCGATCTACCGATAGAGCCAACTTGTTTCTATTAAGTGCCCCTTGAGCCTCTTTTCACAGCGATATTCCCGCCGTAATGGCTTTGCAGCCACAGTGATGCGCCAATGCAAGGGTGGCGCGCTTGGTTCGGAACCGGGCCGCGGTGGCTGTCCCTCCGAGAAACGGGAACGCCTGCATACACACGTGCACGTTAGAGAGTCCCAGCTGGTGGTATAAATTCTAGATATGGGGACCTTCACTGTGGCATGAACTGTTGCTTCGGCGTGTGAACCATTTGCGCATGGAACGAAAGGAACAGAGAATATATCACCACTTTACCACAGCGTATCCCCCCCCCTCCTTTCCTTCAGCCCCATGTCTCCTCCCTGCATCAACCACGTGCACCTGCGATTCTAAGTTTACCTTCATATGTTGCAGAAGACCCAGGGGGACATTTTCCCCCGTCTACAGCGTATGCAACCCACACAAAACTTCCCAGAGGTACTCTTTATCAGCCACTTACACCAGTCCCACGTGCACCGCACCTTTTACGGAGGCGGCGCTTTCAATGCCGCAATCCACGATTAAAACAGGAACTGGTGGGGCGAAAGTCTTGAAAGAGACAAAGTGCACCTCGGCTTTGCACTAAGTTATCTTACAGCGCTTGCAGCACGGCGCAGCCAAGTTGCTCGGCATGACGCAAAGACCTGCCATTAACCATTTGCCACCCCCCGCCGTTACAACCGCTAGTGGCAAAAATAAACCAGTTGCGCTGGCACCGCTTACCCACCACCAGCTTAGAGGTGCGAAGACGAGCGGGGCGACCCGGCCTGTTTCCGCTCGCAATATGCACGCCCTCAACCAGTTGCGTCTAGAAAGGGCCAGTCGGGCCGACCAGGTATCCGCCCACGGAACCATAGGTGGGGCCCACGAAAAGAAAACGGACGGAAGATCCTGGAGCCACAGAAAAGTGAACCGGAACGTTAAATAAACAAACAAATAAATAAATAAATAAATAAATAAATAAATAAATAAATAAATAAATAAATAAATAAATAAATAAATAAATAAATAAATAAATAAATAAATAAATAAATAAATAAATAACTAAATATTCTGGATGTTGAAAACATGATCGACATAATCTTGCGATTGTTTCCTTCGTTTCCT